>NC_084828.1:32474796-32782864 GCF_033115175.1 Lepus europaeus
TGCCTGTCTGGCTTCAGCAAATGAGTCTAGCTTTCTCTGGATATTTTATTTTTTCTTAGCTAATTGATGTGAGCAGCACCTGGCACTATATTATTACTTCATCCTATTTAGACCCACAGGCTATTTCAGCTTATAAAGGTCATGTCTTATTTTAGCTAGTTTCAGCTAATTCATCACATTCAGAAAATTAATTAGAGAGCAGGATTCAACAAAGACCATCTATACGATGACCTAACTTCCAGCTGATTCACTCAAATCTGTGAAAAATCAGTCTGATTAGTTTCGATCATTTTGATCTAAACAACTGGTCAATTTATTGTATCACTTTTCAACAATCCATTAACTAGACTGTTAAAGTAAAAAAATTAACATGGGATAAAGGACTAGCAAATCTAGTATCCCATCAGAACACTGACTATTTGAATCAGAAACACCCATTAGTAAAACTCCTCCTTGGGAATGACCCCTAGAAATTTTTTTAAGTCACCTGCTGCTGATTCGATTTAAATCACATTTCCTCAATCTGTTGGTGAGTTCCATATGCTATTTAGAATATAATGCAGATGCGTGTTTTGGTGAGACATTGTGCATCTATTTCCTCCGCTAATGTGGCAAGTTCAGTAATGTAACAGAAAAGGAATATCTCATATAGATTTTTAGACTTGGGGTTTAAAAGCCTTTCTTAATTGGGTTCAATAATTTTTAATTGTTGAAGACACATGGTCAACAGAAAACTGAAGTGACTAAGTTGGGCACAATGGAAAGTAGCATTCTCTTCAATAATTAATAGCTGCTAAAAGGGCCCAAGTATTACCAAGAGGGGAGGGAGAAGACCAGATTTAATCAGAGGACTCAGGAAAGAGGGTTGATGAGACAGATTAATCAAATGGGAGCAGAGTTGTACAAGGCATAGGATCAGATAATTCACTCACAAAAATGAGTAAGAGCAGAGGAAGCAGAGGGGAGGAGTGGGGGGTGACATGGTAGAGGAAGACACATGTGCAGTGGTAGTCAAACGTCAAACCTTATTAGAGAAGTTGTCCAGAACATCTCTAATGAGCTGGAAACAATGTGCACCTCACCTGGTTAGAGGCTTTTTTGCACAAATTCAAACTCAGGCCAGGTTGCTCAATGGGTCTTCAGAGAAATTACAAACATTGGAGTGAATCCTAGCCAAGAGGAGCTGTGTTGACAGTTTTCCTAAGCATGTAACTTTGGCAAATGAGACAAAGTAGAGGAGCTTCATCCTCACTTCCAAACAATGCCGAATTATCTTCCTCATCTTCCTGTGTCACTACTACTTGTTACAGAAGACATTAGGGTCAGAGCACCCAACTCACAATCACAGACAGCACTGTTTTTCTAATGTGTCAGGCTCAAGCAAGGCTGGGGGCCAGGTATCAGTGAGCAGGGAAGGATGTGATGGAAATTTGTGTTCCTCTGCCAAAGGAGTTAACTACACTGAGCCACCTAAGCCATCTGTATATGCAGAATGACCTTGGCAGGAGTGGAACACGTTATTTGTTTTCATGGAAGAAGAGGTTTTTTTTTTTTTTTTTTTTTTTTTTTTTTTAATCAGGCGACATGCTCTGGTGCAGAGGCGTCCTCACTTTTCCTGCCAAGACCACCTGGGCATCTGACAAAGTGTTGTGAACTTCTTTAAGTTTTAGATGTAAGTTTGTCTTCCATGGATGTTTTAAAATGAGTTTAAAAAGTCAGCAGATCCACACACATTTTTTCCCCTTTTCTTACTCCAGTTGTAAATACAAGGAATAATCTTCTGCAATCATCCTTTTGGTTATGTCATTGTCTGTAAATAATTATAAATGTACTCTTTGTTTTAATTTGCATCGACATAAAATACTCTCAATGTCCAATGTTCATCTTGTACCTTTCTGGTCCGATGTTTTTGTTTTTTCCTAACGTGCTCTCTCTTCCTTTTTGTAGCTGGATATAAACTATTTACCATCCTGTTTTACTTATTTTCAAACTTTAAGATTTTCTTGTGGCATCATGTAAAAACAACTTCTTCATTCTTTTTCATTAAATTGGACCACTTACTGCAATCGAAATATCATTTAATTTCTATCTTTTTGTAGCTGTCTCCTGCTATGTGTGTCTGTTTGATATATATTTTTAAAGTCACCTGCATTTGTCTTGTTTTCTTTTTTCTTTTTTTTTTTTAACAGTACAGTGGGGTTTATTCCCCTTTTTACAAAATTTTATTTGTAAATGTACACCAGGCTCCAAGGTAACACTTAACTCTTAAAACTTCATTCTAACTACGGGTGGCATAAGATGTTATGGCCGGGAATCGAGATGTTTAGCTAGGAATGCAATCAAGGGCATCATCACTTCAGGCACAAGGAACAGCTTACTTTTTGCCAGACTTCTTAATTCCACCTGTGGCCAGGGGGCCCTTCCCCGCCGCCTTTGCTTTTAGCTCCTCGAGTTTCTTCTGCTCTTCTTTCTGTTTTTGCTTGAAAGCCTTATCTTCCTCATCCATCTCCTTGGCCTGCTTCTTGGGCTGTTTCAGGGGCTTCTTCTTGCCACCTTCCCGGCCGGACATGGCGCCTGCCGCCCCTTCCCCAGACCCTGCCACCGGAAACCATCTTGTTTTCTTCACCATCATCCACAGTTTCTAAATTCCCAAGGAACAGCATCCCTATATTCTTTTCTTTTTTGTCTTTATCATGAGCCTATGCTTACCATCGTCAGTTCATAGTTGGTTTCATTTACATACCATGCTCCTTTGCTTTTCGTTAAGTTTGGGCAGATTGTGTTACTTTGTGCTCAAACTCATCTTTCTTACTTTCTATTTCTTTTTTTTTTTCAGCTATATCACATTTTTATTAAAAGCCTCCTCAATTCTAGGACAGAGTCACTTCTAGTGAGTGTTTATTTAGTTTTCCTGCTGTCACCCTTAAGCTCCACAGAGAGGTTAACATATATTATCCTCTTAGAGGTTGCTAGGTGCTTTCTTTTTTTTTAATTTCTTTCTTTTTATTTATTTATTTTTTATTTAATGAATATAAATTTCCAAAGTACAGCTTATGGGTTACAATGGCTTCCCCCTCCCAAAACTTCCCTCCCACCCGCAACCCTCCCCTTTCCCGCTCCCTCTCCCCTTCCAATCACATCATAATGCATTTTCAATTCTCTTTATATACAGAAGATCAGTTTAGTATATATTAGGTAACGATTTCAACAGTTTGCCACCATATAGCAACACATAGTGAAAAAAAAAATACTGTTGGAGTACTAGTTATAGCATTAAATAAGAGTGTAGGTTTCTATCTCAGATCTTACCATGCTTCTTTGAAATAACAACGGGATTGTCTCTCAGAAACACACAGTAGACATACTCAAGCGTGTCAGGCCATGCTATGGAAAGTCTAGGAAGGAAGGAAAGTAGTATATCACACCTCCCGGGCCTTCCTATCACACAAAAGAGCTCTGCCTCTATGTTTATGCATATAATGTTAGTGTCTTACTTATTCACATCCTTAGCAGTGGCCAGTGTGTTACTTTGTTTATAGCATAATCTGAAATCTCACTTTTCTATTGATCAGTTTATATTGTCTCATTCCTAGTATGGTGCTTGCTGTGTATCCAGTCTCTTAATTACTTATTGATGATAATTAAACCACTAAACATATTTTCATTAAGAAATATTTATGAAGGAGGAACAAATGGTAAATGATAGCATTTTCTGTATAAACCTGAGACTTTCTTCAGTCCAGACTAGGATCTTGTCGCTTCTTGTGACAGCTACATCTACTGGCATAAACAAAACAAAATGAACAAACCAAAAAAGCCCTGCATGCAAAGTGCTGGCACCATGTAGACCTCTGGAGATGAAGAACTTAGACCTGAATGTGGACATGTTTGTATGTGCTGCATCACTTCTTTTCAGAATGTCCTATATTGACTCCACACAACTTTTTTATGGAAGCTTGCCCTCAAAGACTAATATCAGTCATATAGTTGCTCTGCCATCACTCTGTCCCTCACAATGTGAGCCCAGCTCTCAGATCATGATATTAATTTAAAATACTTGGAAACCAGCAAAATGATAGATTACAGTATATTAACCAAGTCTAATCCAGGAGACTGAAAATCTTCCATTGTGCTGAAAATGTCAAAATTAGCCCTTCGATGTTGCTCTGAATCACTCTCTCCAATCAATTCCCAATCACAGTAATAAGCAATAATTGAGAAGGATGCAGAATTAAGTTTGGTATCATGAGAGTACTGCTTCTAAGTTTTATTACAGTTTTCAGTGAAGAAAAAAATGATACTGATGAAATTCTTGTGGCATGTGAGTTAGAGAGCATGTATAACATAGTTTGGTGAGGCCTCTGGAGGAAGAGCACAGTTTAGTTGAAATAAAGAAGGGAGGCTGGTGTTGTGGCTCAGTGGTTTAAGGTGCAACCTGTTTCACCAGCATCCCGAATGAGAGACACTTTGAGTCCCCATTGTCACTTTTCTTATCCAGCTCCCTGCTAATGCACCTGGAAGGCAGCAGAAGACGGCCCAAATGCCTGGAGTTCTGCCATGCATATGGGAAAACAAGATGGAGTTCCTGGCTCTTGGTGTCAGCCTGGCCCAGCTCTGGCTGTTGTGGCCATTTAAGGACTGAACTAGCAGATGGAAGATTCTCTCTCTCTCTCTCTGTCTTTAACTGCCTTTCAAATAAATGAGCAAATCCTTTTTTTAAAAAGGAGAAAAATGAGAATTAATATGAGCTTATTATTTATATTTCGAATTTGAACGTTAGGTAAGACCACCTCTCACAGAATGAGGAGGAGATTGTCAAAAATGCCCCACAGGCCTGTGGGATGAACCTCCTCGGGAGCTCTACCAGGAATCTGCCTCCTTAACAAGCTCTCCTGAGTGATTTCTCATGTTCAGTAAAGTTCGAGGGCCACTGATGTACACTAAAATAGTAAATCAAAACTACTTACTGAGGGCTGCATGTTGTTCTAGATGCTGAAATATGAATAAATAAAACAGACCCACTTCAAGAAGTCCCAAAGGCAAATTATGACACAAAAGTAATTCACCATTATTTACTCCTGTTGAGTTATGTAAACTGGTAAACTTGAGGATTGAATTTTCAAGTAGGTTACTTTAAACTTCTTAAACTAGAAATGCACTTTATTATCAATTAAAGTTAACCAAAATTATCATTGAAAACATTGTTAATCCATTCTCTTAGCTGTTGCAGTCAGAGTGTATTTTAAGTTATTTGTTTGAACCAATTTGAAATGTTTACAAAGAACTGAAAAGCAGTTGTGTCTTTGGGGCCCCAGCTTCTCTTTTCTTTGCCTCTACCATCTCCCTGACATTTCTTCAAGGGTGCCTAGCTTCATGGCCTCCTTCTGTTCTTCTACCAAAACTGCTCTAATGGCATGGATGTAATGTAGAGTGGAGAAACTGGTTACAACCATGACTGTGGTACTAAATAAGGATGTGACTTTGCACAAGTTTCTTGAACTCTCTTAGTCTCCTTATTTGTGAAAATTTAGGGTAAGGTATTAGAGCTGTGATCTTTCCAGCCCTCTCTTGAGTTATTGAGTTTTCTGTGCATTGCTGTTCAGGATGGGAGTGGAGGTCTTCTTGTGGTATGCAGAGAAATTGCAGCAGGAGGCAGCTCAGATGAGTTGCTCATGAATGATGGAGCAGGGGGATCTATGTAGTACCATTAGAACTAGAGTGCAGTCAGAGCACTGGTCTTGAGTCTGCTGAGCTCTGTCTCTGACTTGGCACAGGCCATGTGAACACATCCTCTGGCTTTTCTGTGATTCTTTTAACTCATTTTTGGGTGGAGACCATAATGAAAGCTGTTCTCACTGTGTCATTGCTAGCACTACCACAGGCATGCACAAATGTGTTAAGGCACATGATGGGAATCCCATAAATTTTGCTTTGTTCACTATGAAGGAGCAGCTTATCCAGTGCTTCACTTTACCTGCTCATTGCTGAGCTGTTTGTTTATTTAGCATGTACATACACAGCTTCTAATGTTCCAGGAACTGAGCTGAGAGCTTCACTTTAATGCAATTCTACTTACTCTTGTAACAAATTCAAGAGGAATTATTATTATCTTCTTTAGACTAGTGAGACAAGTAATGCAAACACCCTTCCCATGGTTACTGTCATAGTAAGCCAGGCAGTCTGGTTCTACAACTTGTGTTCTCAACCATTGCCCTGGTTATCTGTACAGAAGGTTAGGAAAAGAGGTGTAGGGAAATGTGAGACATTCAATTATGTTCTTTGTGAAGGGCTCTGGATAAATTAGGTGAAGTAGAAACAGATCATGGTCATTTATAAAACATCTAAAATACATGTTAGCTTCCAAAATCCAACCATTGGGTGCTATTATCAGTCTGGCACCAGGGATATTTGCAAAGCATTTTGAATCTTTATGGCAGTCCCTCATGAATAGCCCAAAAGGATAGGCTATTCAAAATCTACTTTAATCTCATTTTTAAAAAAATAGTACAATCAGATATTTCTGTTCTATTGATTTTTTAAAAATTTAATTAAGTTACACAAGTTTCATATATTTCATATATACAAATTTAGGAACATAGTGATACTTCCCACTCTACCTTCCCTCCTGCCCCCACTCCAGCCCTTATTCCTCCTCCCTTACCCATTCCTACTTTTAATTTTTAGAAAGATCTACTTTCAGTGTACTTAATGATCATAAGTTAACCCTATACTAAGTAATATTTCAACAAATAGTATGAAGAAAAGAAACACTGTGCCTCAACAGAAGAAACAAGGGCTGTAAGCAATTATCAAATCTCAAAATGCCTATTTCATGCCAATACATTACATTTCAGGTACTCTATTAGTACTTTGGATCAGGGAAAACATATGCTGTCTATATTTTGGAACTGGCTTATTTCACTAAATATAACAGTTTCCAGTTGCACACATTTTGTTGCAAAAGACAGGATTTCATTTTCTTTACAGCTGATTAGTACTCCATAGTGTATATATACCATAATTTCTTCATCCAGTCAACAACTGATGAACATTTAAGTTGATGTTTTATCTTAGCTATTGCGAATTGAGCTGCAATAAACATGAAGGTGCAGATAACTCTTTAATATACTGATTTATTTTGGTTTGAGTAAATTCCAAGTTGTGGGATGGCTGGATCATATGGTGGGTCTATATTCAGATTTCTGAGATATCACCAAACTGTATTCCACAGTTACCACTAGTTTACATTCCTGGCAACAGTGGATTAGGGTACCTTTTCCCGTACATCATCAACAGCGTTTCTTGTTTGTTGATTTCTGTATGAGAGCCATTCTAACTTGGGTGAGGTGAAAACTCATTTTTATTTGCATTTCCCTGATGGCTAGTGATCCTGAACATTTGTTGACCATTTGAATTTTCTCTTTGAAAAATGCCTATTCAACTCCTTTGCCCATTTCTTAACTAGATTGTTTTGCTGTTGTTGAATTTCTTCTTCTTTTATTTATTTTTTTGATAGGCAGAGTTAGACAGTGAGAGAGAAAGAGAGAGAGAGACAGAGAGAAAGGTCTTCCTTCCATTGGTTCACCCCCCAAATGGCTGCTACGGCCGGTGCATTGTGCAGTTCTGAAGCCGGGAGCCAGGTGCTTCCTCCTGGTCTCCCATGCAGGTGCAGGGCCCAAGCATTTGGGCCATCCTCCACTGCCTTCCCAGGCCACAGCAGAGAGCTGGACTGGAAGAGCAACAACCAGGACAGAATCCAGCGCCCCAACCGGAACTAGAACCCGGGCACCAGTGCTACAGGTGGAGGATTAGCCAAGTGAGCTGCGGTGCCGGCCCTTGTTGTTGAATTTCTTAATCTCTTTATAGATTCTGGATATTTACCCTTTATCAGTGTGTAGTTTGCAAATAATTTCTCCCATTCTGTCAGTTGCCTCCTCACTTTGCTGAGTGTTTCTTTTGCAGTGCAGAAGCTTCTCAGCTTGAATTAATCCCATTTATCAAGTTTGGCTTTGATTATCTGTGCTTCTGGGTTTTTTTTCCAAGAAGCCTTTGCTTGTGAAAGTGTTTTGCAGAGTTTCCCCAATGTTATCTAGTAATTGGCTGGTATTAGGTCATATATCTAGGTTTTTGATCCATTTTGTGTGGATTTATGTGTACTGTGTAAGGTAGTTGTCTAGTTTCATTCCTCTGCATGCAGAGTTCCAGTTTTTCCAGTACCATTTGTTGAAGAGACTGTCCTTGCTCCAGGGATTGATTTTAGCTCCTTTGTCAAAGTTAAGTTGTTTGTAGATGTGTGGATTGATTTCTGGAGTTTTTATTCTGTTTTGTTGGTCTACAAATATGTTTTTATGCCAGTAATAGCCCTGCAGTATGTCTTGAAATCTGGTTTTGTGTTGCCTCTGGTTTTGTTTTTGTTGTTTAAGGTTGCTTTAGCTATTCAGGGTCTCTATTGTTTCCATATTAATTTTAGCATCATTTTCTAGATCTGAGAAAAATGTCATTAATATTTTGATTGAGATCACATTGAATATGTAAATTGCTTTTGGTAGTGTAGACATTTTGATGATGTTGATTCTTCCAATCCATGAACATGGAAGATTTTTCATTTTTTATATCTTCTTCTGTTTCTTTCCTTAATGTTTTGTAATTCTCAACATGGAGATCTTTGACATCCTTGGTTCAATTTTTCCAAGGTATTTGATTTTTTCTGTAGCTATTGTGAATAGGATTGATCTTATGAGTTCTTTCCCAGTCATGGCATTGTCTGTGTATACAAAAGCTGTTGATTTTTGTGCATTGATTTTATATCCTGCTAGTTGCTAAACTCTTCTGTGATTTCCAATAGTCTCTTTAGTGGAGTAGTCTCAGTAGTGGAGTCTTTTGGATCCCCTAATATATAGAATCATGTCATCTGCAAAGAGGGATAGTTTGACTTCCTCCTTCCCAATTTATATCCCTTTGATTTCTTTTTCTTGCCTAATGGCTCTGGCTAAAACTTTCAAGAATATATTAAAAAGCAATGGTGAGACTGAACATGCTTGTCTGGTTCTGGATCTTAGAGGGAATGCTTCCTGCTTTTCCCACTCAATAGGAGGCTAGCTGTAGGTGTATCATAAATTGCTTTGGTTTTGTTGAGGAATCTTCCTTCTATACCCAATTTGCTTAAGGTTTTCATTGTAAACGGATGTTGTATTTTATCAAATGCTTTTATTGCATCTATGGAGATAAGCATATGGTTTTTGTTCTCATTCCCCATATGGGTACAGGGATCTAAGTACTTGGGCAATCTTCTGCTGCTTTCCCAGGCACACTAACAGGGAGCTGGATTGGAAGTGGAGCAGCTGGAACTCGAACAGTCACCCTATGGAATGCTGTTGCCTCAAGTGGTGATTGTACCACATATGCCACAGTGCCGACCCTAAATGGTTATTTTTAACCACTTAAAATTGTGAAAATAATTTTCTTCAGGGTTGGTTTCAGTTTTTCTTTACTACACAAACACAACTGAACTACTTAGGTAACATGTGCTTCTACCCTGGACATCACTTCCTTATTTCAAATTCCTTTTGCTCTAAGCAGACAGTTCTCAGCGTCTGTCCATATAATTGCTCAAAGAATCTATTTTTTGTTTCATTTAGAGGCACAGAGAAGGAGAATGAGAGAGATGCCATCTGTTGTTTCATTCTTCAAATTCCAGCAGTGGTCCTAGACCACTGGAGTCAGGAACTAGGAACTCAGCCCAGATCTCCCACATGGGTGGTAAGAACCCAATCTCTTGGACAGGCACTGCCCCTTCCAGGGTCTCTGTTAGCAGGAAGACAGAGTCAGGAGCTGGAGCCTGATATGAAATTCAAATACTCTGATATGGGACTTTGGCATCCTAATTGGGGTCTTAACTACTGGGCCAAATGCCTACCTCACTCTGAGCATACATTAAGTATTATTTTTATTTTATCACTTCTATTTATAAAGGGGTACATGCCCAGTAACCTGCTCTGCCAAATTATTGGTATTAATTATTATTACCCTGGGGACAATTTCCGCTTATTGAATTTTGCCCCAAAGCTCTCTATTTCCATCTAAGCTGTCCGTCCTCTTGCTCAGCTGACTCTGTTCTTTCACTCATCAAACTTTGGTTGTGAACCTACTCATGTCAGGTACTGCTGGGCTCTGAGCTTGCCAACACAAAATACAAATTCTGCATTCTGAAACTCACTCTCCAGTTTTGGAACAGCTCTGTAGATACAGAGGGTAAGTGGTGTGATAGAGGTATAGCCAGGTACCATGACAACATAGAAGGAAGGTGCACACCAGTGTAGGGGGGAGCAGAGAAGATTTCACAGAGAAAGTGACCTGTAAGTTGATTTTTGAAAGGTGGAATTGCAGTTAAAATGTGAATGGTGGTAGAGAGGCTGGAGTCCTTCAGAAAAAGAAGCACCATTGCAAAAGCAGGGAAAAAATAGAGAATTAGCACATTCAGAAAACCAAAGGGAGTTTGGTTTGGATGGGCATTAAGTATTCCAGGCAGATGGTGATGCTAGGATGACACAGGTCATCTGGGGATAGATCATGAAGCATCTTGGACTCCACACAAAGTCTTTGGTCTGCCTTCAAAGTGTTTACGTTGCAAATGTTCCAGATACGTTTTGAAGGACATAATACATCTCCTACCAAGAGAAATACATATTTATACAGAAAGAATCAAATAAGTACAGGTTTCAGGAAACTTTCAGGTCTGACCATAGACTAACATCTGGTACTTTAGATAAAGGAGAAGCAGTAACCTCATTGTGGGCAGGGGCATATTTAGTTCTATCAGCATGGGGAGGAGTCTGTTGGTGCTTAAGAGAGTCGTGTGTACAGTGAGCCTGGCGAGCCATTGCAGAAGCATGCACTATGGTATTGGTCACTGAAAGGGAAGCAGGAGGGATGCTGCCTTCAGATTTGAGTCCTGGCGTGGGTACAGCATTCCTAGTAAGTTATGATTAATTGTATGTGATTGACAACTGAAGTGGTTTGGAAAACAGGAACTATGAATCTAACTGACTTCAAGGCAGAGCTCAGTGTAGTGTAGCCTGAGGCCTCAGGTAGGTCAGAGGCCTAGGGTTCCAGTAAGTCAGTCTGTGGTGCTTTTGCATTTTGTCTGTATCACCAAATGTCCTTGCTGCATTTATGAGTGGATTCTCTCTCTCTCTCTCTCCCCTTCCACTCACCTTCCTCGCAGTGTTCTCTTTCTCCTTTCCTTCCTTTCTTCCTTCTTTCCATTAATAAGAAGTAGCATCCAGGTTAGTAAGGCTATAAACTTATTACTATCTTTGCAGAAAATCATGAATGGTCAACTTTAATAGCTGGAAAGTTTTTAAAAATCCCTTTTTACCCAGTACTGATAATTTTAAATATTAAGAAGGACTCCAGTGTTACATATTTAATGCACTATTGCCTTATCAATAATTTGTCTTTAAATTTGTTTCTTTATTTGAGATCCAGAGGGAGACAGAACACACAGTTAGATGGGAGAGAAAAACAGAGAGAGACAGTATTTTCATCTTCTGGTTCACTCCTCAAATGCCCACAACAGCCACGAAAGTTCATTTGAAGCAGGGAGCCGGAACTCAATTTGTTTTCTACAAGGGTGGCAGTGACCCAAATACCTGATTTATCACCGCTGCCTGCCAGGGTCCACATTAGTAGGAAACGAATCAGAAGCCAGAGATAGGTCTTGAACCCAGGACTCAGGTGTGGGGTGTGGGTCAACTGCTTGGCCAGTTGGTCAACTGGTTAAGCAGGCAAATGTATGCCTCTATCATGTGTGTTTAACTTCTACTTGATACACATTTTGCAGGTTTTTCTCTTTAAGGAAAATGGAAAAAATCAAAGATGATTGTCAGTTTTCCAAAGACAATTTCTATGGAACCATTTAGTGGAATTTCCTTCTTAATTCTGTAGCACAGTTACATATTATTCTCCTTGAAGTTAGTATTGATTCAGTGGTACCTGTACAACTACCTTTAGGTATAGACACATTGGACACACTTTGTGATTTAGATTGTAAGACAAAAGCCTTCCAAATTTCCAATTCAAGTGCACCTATCAAGATCATAACATGGGGGCCTGCATTGTGACATAGTGAGTAAAGCCTCCACCTGCAGCCCCGGCATCCCATATAGAAGCCAGTTTGAGTCAAGTAAAATAAAATTAATCTTTAAAAAAAATTAGTTCCATCATATTTTGAGAGATCTCCTTGACTGTGAGGGGCCATATGAAGTGGGAGCGAAAGATAACCAGAGTAGGAAGACCAGTGAGGAGAAAATTCCCAGAGCCCAAGGAAAGACTTCCAAGTCTGAACTAGGGCACTAGGATGCACAAGAATGGAGATGGAGAGTAATAGAGGTGCTGGGGGAATACGAGGGCAGTAGATAGGGAGTGGTAGAATTAAGGCCGTAGGGAGGACTGGGAGGGAACAGTTAAAGAGACAATAGAAGACCAAGAAAAAGTTATCCATCCAAAGGAGGGAGCAACACAGTGAGGACACATGAGTACTCAAATGTCCTAAGAGCTCGAGAAAGATGACAGCTGCAATGAGTCTTTTGGATTGGAAAACTAATCATTAATAATCTCCCACAAATTGCTTTCCAATGGATGATGGCGACAAAACTCTGATTAGAACACATTGAATAACACATACGATGACTAAGAGATAATGAACACATCTTTGTGTTGTCAGGGGAAGGAAAATAGAGTGAAGATTGGCACAGGAATTGCTACTTGAGATTCCATATCCCACATTGGAGTGGCTGGGATGGAATTCTGCCTCTGTTTCTGAAGCAGCTTCCTGGAAATGTGCCTGAGAGGCAGCAGATGATGGTTCTTGTAATTGAATTCTTGCCATACACATAGGAGACCCAGATGGAGTTCTTGGCACTTGGCTTCAGTCTGGCCCACCCCTGGACCTTGCAACCATTTGGGAAGTAAACCTGCAGATGGAAGATCTCCTTTTCATTCTCTCTCCTTCTATCACTCTGACTTTAAAATAATTAAATATAAATACACCAATCTTTAAAAAAGACATACTCAATGGAAGGAGGCTTAAATTTAGATTCTTTTTTTAAAGGTAGGGATGGCTTGAGCTGATGTATAGTCTGCAGGGCTAGAACAAGGAAGGTCTTTGTTCTAGAAGAAGTAGGGGGAGGGGTTCATGAACATTGCAAGAAGTTTCACCTCATTGGCAAATTGAAGAGAACCTCTTCACATGCTAGACACATGAATAGAGGAAGGAATCAGGCAGCTGCTTTAAGAGGATATACTATAGGTTATTTCTTAGTGTTGCTTTCTAGTGTTTGTAAATACCCAGGGGCCTGAAGAAAGTCAGAGTGTGTGTTGTAGTTGTGATCCTGGGTCTTCCGCCATGTGCCACAGAAACAGAAGGTGATACATATAACCAAGACTAGGGAGTGAGGAAAGAGGGGAAATCGGTATGGGAAGTTGGCCTCTGAAGCTTGTGCTACTCATTTTCAACTATTTTTGGAAGCAATGGAAAGGAGAATGTGAAGTTTGGAAGATAAACTTTTCACGTTGTTTTGTTTTATAGTTTCCTATTGTTAATGTCACATAAATTGTGTTTGTTGTTACTTTTGAAAAATTCTTGCAAAATGCAGAGTGAGAAAGGGGTGGAGGGAGAGAGAGTCAATGAATGCTGGTGGACTTAATGCGATAGGTTGTTACTTCTTTGTATTTACTTATTAAATTCTCTAAATTCGACCTAAGCTATACGCAGCGATCATTCTGGTGTTTTCTCTTCCTAAATATAGCTGTGCTGGGCCTTGGGCTGCAGTGCACAGACTGAGACAGTTTCAGTTTTTCAGATCTTCTTTTCTGGTGTCTGATTTCCTGAAGTCCAAGAGACAGCTGTCTGGGGGCCTGAGAGTTAAGATGATGAACATGCAGATATCAAGGAAATGGTTTTCTTACAGTGATAGCTCCATTTAGATATGAGCATTTCCTCTTTTTTTTTTTTTTTTTTTTTTTGCCTGACTTGACTGCAGAGCATTGTAAGTTTCAATTCGTGCTAAATTCAGACATGTTCTTTCTTAGTGATAGGGGCAGTTAGGGTTAACTTCTTGAGCCTGCTTTACACTAGGCAAGATCTAATCTAAAGAATCTCCAGATGCCAGTGCTTTGACATTTCCACCATGTATCCTGTAGAAAAGAAATACATATGGATATTTGCAAATTTAACCAATGGGAAATATTTTCTTTTTTGCATTCAAAGATAGCCTGTTTTTATTTGTGGGCAATTGCACTTTTCTCTTTTAGCCAGGTTTCCTCAACAGTCTGAGAAAATTGAAACATTCAGTCCTCTCTTGCAGTTGGGACTTTTACTAAAAGTATACACATTTTCTAGATATTAAAAGAGGAAGCACTGTAGGCTGGTTGACTGATTTCCTTCGCTTAATATTTGCTTTGCTAAAGTTTGTGTTTCACAGAAGCAGTTTGATCTTTATGGTCTAAGTGAAATAGAAGAAGAAGCAATTAACCACTTAATTTAAACTATGCTAAGAGTCAATCCAAGTAATTCTAATATTGGACACTTTCACTACCTGAATTATTGATGAAAACAAATCAATAACGTGGAGTATTGGTTATGATCCAATGCCAAGCTGGGTTTAAAAGTTTAAAATGAAGTTGCCAGTTTAGTTTCCAGCATATAGTGTTTCTGTCCACACGACTTACATTAGTGATGTTGAATGGCAAAACTGGAGATTTTCAATCATTTTAAACTTTCGGTTATTTAATGTTGTGTGGTTTTATTACATCTTCCTGTTCTATATTTTTATTCATGTGCAGTTTTTGCTTCCCAGTAAGTGGCTTTGTGCTTAACCAAGCAACTACGTAGTTTCACTTTGCTTGTAGATTTTTTTCCTTGAGATTCCTAGAAATCTTCTAATTGGCCTTAAAAACAGTTTTGGAAAATATTGCCTTAGAAGAGCTCTGTGTTCTCTTAGAAGTAGAGAAGTTTATGAAATCGTGGGGGAAAACTGTTCCCAAATTCGATTTTAGGAATGAAGATGCTGAAGCCAGCAGAGGTTAACTGTCTAAGGTGAAACCACCAGTTACAGGTTGTGACATACTGGTAACAAAATGGCTGCAGGCGTTCTTGTCATCTGTGTCTAGATCCATTGCGTTGGGGCTTTTCAGCTTTCTTCAAAAGGTGGCAGCTCTTTCCCAATACTTGAATTTTACCTTGCAGTTTGACTTCCTCTCACTGACAGAATTTGGGGAAAATAAGGTGCCAATTAAGCAGCAATAGATCATTAATGCAAGAATATATATATATATATATATATATATATATATATATATATATATATATTCTTAACTTCCAGAGTATTCTGGAAAACAGCAAAGTGCATATAGTGGGATTTTTTTTGTATTTTTTTTTTTTTTGCTTTTGTTTTTTCATGTTCATGTTTTTTCTTTGCTCAGCACCTTCTTCCAAGTATTTGGCAAATTTTCAAATTTTTACTTTGTTTGCAATTTCTTTGCATGTTCTACCTTGAAAAGCTTTCTAAATGTGTTCTTTTCTTTTTATGAGCTTTTAGAAACACATTTGACTGAGATAAAATTTTTGTCAATTCTATTCATATTACTTTGTGGCACAAAGTTATAATCTACTTAACAGCTTCCAGCACATTTATATTTTTTTTTTTCAGCAAGCAGGTGATGCTATCTTCTGTGTCCATATCAGCAGGCAAATTGCAGCAAGCAAGTCACTCTGGAATAAGTGAAAAAAATATCTTTGATGAAGGGGAAGGTCAACTTGTATTTGATAAATTTCATTTGTCACCTACAGCTATGCCCATTAGCATAAGGCATTGTCATATTTGCAGCCCAAATACAATCATATTATCTGTTTTTTTTTTTAAATTGTTGTTTTTGTGGATTTACTCACTCTTAAATGAGAGACAGTATGATGTAATAAAATGAGTAGCGGACTTTATTATAGGAAACCTGAGTTGAAATTTTGGATCTTCAACCAATTAGTTGTGTCACTTTGGACAAGTCACAAAACTCTCAAACTCCATTTCTTTATTACTTCATTATTTTGGGTAAAAAGATAAAGTATGTCAAACATTTTGTAGGCTGCAAAGTCTAGTATCTACCCCTCTGCTAAGCTCTGTACATTTTCAGTTACCTACTGGACATTGTCTGTTGATTATCTCTTGTCCAAAATCCATCTCAATATGTACTCCCCAGGCCTTTTTTTTTCTTCTGACTAACCTGATTCTTTAAAATAATACTTACGTTTTTCCCAGGACCAATGTTTCCTATCTCCAAATAAGTTTTTGATATCTCCCTCATGTATACCTTGTAACTTACCCATTTATTTCTGAATGTTTGCATCTTGTAAATGTTTGTTCACTTTTCTATTGCTTTACTTCCTCCCCTTTTCTGTCTCACCCCTTAGTTTCAAAATTGTGCTGTGCTGGATCTTATATCCCTATTTTTTACTCTTGTAGATTTGACATGGCATCTTGGATTTCTTACCCTAGACTTTGAATGGAATGTATTAATTCTCTCATAGTCAATTCTAGCTCTAGTACCTCTTGTTGTTGCTAATAATAACTCCTTTGTCCAACTCTGCCTTGAAAAACCTCTCCTTGCCCACAATGGCTGCTATGCCATCTAAGCTAATTTTTGATAGTTATTATTTATAGATTCAATAATTATTTAACATTTTGCCTCATTTACTTTATATGTGGATATTATATACATATGTATTTTTCTCAAAAAGAGTGATAATATCAAAAAGTAAGTGATTCGTGGCATTTTTCATGATGTGGGGGAAAGAAGGGTATATTGTCACATACATGGTAAAATTCAGTGAAACAATTTTTATAACCATTTACCAAATGATATGATATTGATACAATTTTTATACTGTTGATATATTAAGTTTTTCACAGTTAAGAGAAAACATGAGGTTTTCTTTCTAGGTCTGGCTTATTTCACTTAGTGTAGTGATCGCTAGTCCATTTTGTTGCATATGTCAGTATTTCATTCTTTTTATGGCTGAGTAATAGTCCATCATGTATATATATCATATTTTCTTTATCCAGTAGTCAGCTGAAGGACATCTATGTTGACTTCCTATTTTTGCTATTGTGAGATGAGGTGCTGTAAACATGGGAGTGTAGGTATCTCTTTGATATCTATTCCCTTGGATATATTCCCAGAAGTGGGGTAGCTGAGTCATATAGTAGTTTCGTTTGCAGCTTTCTGAGGAGTCTCCAATCTCCATACTGTTTTCCATACTGGTTGTAAAGGCCAGTTTTTAGTGGTTCCCATTTCCCTGAGGGAAGAAGAGACCCAGATAATGAAAGTGATACTGAGGATGTTAACTAATTTAAATAATCATGAATTCCTCATAATCAAAAAAAACAAGAGGGAGACTACAAACGTAGTGGCTCTGAAATGAGATAACACATACAAGTGACACAGTCAATCTAAGAGTTCTTAAGTATCAAATTGCAGTACTAGCTCAGTAAAATGGAGAGGATGAATTATAGGTTTAAGATTTTTTAAAAAGATTTATTTATGTATTTAAAAGGCAGAGTTACAGAGAGAGAGATTGAAGCAGATACAGAGACAAAGATATCTTCTACCCACTGGTTCACTCCTCAAATGGCCACAACGACCAGGGCTGGGCCAGGTGCTACTTCAGGGACTCTACATGAGTGTGGGACCCAACCACTTGGGCCACTTTCCATTGCTTTCCCAGACATGTTAGCAGAGAGTTGGACAGGAAGTGGATGAGTGGGGACACGAGGCTCTAACTGGTGCCCACTACCAGCCAAGGCACAGTGCCGAGCCCTGAGATAATTTTTAGAAAACTTGAGTGGTGCCAGGATTTAAAGATTTAAATTCTGGTTCTAGTGTCAGAAAAATACATGTGAACCAATTCTTCCAATTTGTACAAATTTTGCTTCCAATAAAAGCAATGCATTTTGTTTTGTCACTTGTAAAGAGGCAAATTATAGGAACTTAATTAATTTGTAATACTGTTGGTATTATATAAAACAATTGGTCTCTAAACCCAATTTCAAAATGCATTATTTTAAATGTGAAACATTTGTGGAGACAAAATTTGGCTGTGTGTTGTCATCATCCCTCCAAGAGATGTTTCCTGTGTTTTATTTATAAATGTTACTTGCCTTCCCTTACTGTATGAATTAGGCCAAAAAATCACAAATGTAAAAAATCTTCTGGATTGCCTAATCCAAACTCTGCACATTTTACAAATGAGGGAGCAGAGAAAGAGAGGTTAAATGTTTTTCACAAGGTCATAGCTAGTCAGCAGCCAAAAAACTTACGCTTCTCTCTGGATTATTAATTTAATGCTATAAAATGGTGTACTGTAGGCCCTAAGATAGCCAAAACAATATTAAGGAAAAGAGAAAAGCTGTAATACTTTCACTACCAGGTAGGTAAACTTGCTGTAAAACTACAGCAATTAAGAAAATATAATATTGGCATAATGATAGAAATACATCTACGCTAAAATGATGCACAGATATGACTGTCCCTGCCCTTTAAAATGGAATCAATGGCCTTCTCAAAACATTGCACTGGGTTAATAGGATGCAGCAAGAAAAATCTAAAAAGAATCTATACTCCTACCTCAAACTAAACAGAGAAATAAATTTGAATGGATTCAAGTACCAAAAATACAAAACTTAAATTGATCATTCTGTTAAAACATAGAGAATATACTCATTGCTTTTAAATATGTAGATTTCTTAACTAAGACACAAATTCACTGGCCATAAAAAAGGTTAATAAATGGGATGTTAGAGAATTTCTGCTCATAAAGTGATATCCTTAGGAGAATTACAAATAAAACCACTGGTTGGTAAATAATTTAGGTAATATATTTGTATTTATCAAATTACTCATCAGCAGAATGTAAAGAACTCCTACAAATCAAAGAAGCAGGCAGAAAATTCAAAAATAAATGAATGAAAATCTTTTTTTTTAAAGATTTATGTATTTATTTGAAAGAGTTACACAGAGAGAGAAGGAGAGGCAGAGAGAGAGAGAGAGAGTTCTTTCATCCAATGGTGCACTCCCCAGTTGGCCGCAATGGCCAGAGCTGCACCGATCTGAAGCCAGGAGCCAGAAGCTTCCTCTGGGTCTCCCACATGGGTGCAGGGGCCCAAGGACTTGGGCCATCTTCTACTGCTTTCCCAGGCCATAGCAGAGAGCTGGATCGGAAGTGGAGCAGCCGGGACTAGAACCGGCGCCCATATGGGATGCCTGTGTTTTAGGCCAGGGCATTAACCCACTGCGCCACAGTGCTGGCCCAAGAATGAAAGTCTTAAACAGATGTTTTATCAAGTCAAAATGGTTAAGAAACATGAAGAGTGGATTAATATTGTCAAAACCACCGTGAAAACACATGTACCACAGTAGATAAAGGTTATCAGCACTTAGTCACGATGGTTATATGAAGTAACTAGAATTCTTCATTGCTGATGGGAGTGTAAACTGGTGCAAAACTTTAGAAAGCTGTTTAGCAATATCTACAAAGCTAATCATCCTTTTCTACTCTTAGTTACATGTATGCCAAGAGAAATGAGTGTGCATGACCATCAGCAGACGTGCATAGATGGGAGTATACAGAGGGTTTATTCCTCAAGGCTGAGGAAATCCAGGTTTGAGTCCCAGTGGCTCTGCTGCTCACCTGGTTCCTCGCTTATGAGTCTGAAAAAGCAGTGGAAGACAACCCAAGTACGTGGGCCCATGCCTCCCATGTTGAAGACTGTGTCTTGTCCTGGGGAGTGAACCAGTGGATGGAAGAGATTTTCTCTCTCTCTTTCTCTCTCTATCTCTCTCTCTGTCTACTTTGCAAATAAAAACAATCCGAAAAAGAATGAGGTGGAGAAAACTCACATTGTCGATCATTGATAGCATGTGTAAAAAATATTGTCAAATGGTTACATAAGAAAATATCACAACATAATGAAGAATAAATTATAACAGATGAATCTCACTGACATGTTGAAGAAAAGATGACAAATAAAAAGAGTACATATTACATGGTACCATTTAGATTAAAATAGAAGACAGGTAAAACTAATATAGATGAAAGAGGCAAAATAGTGGTTTCCTTGGGTTACAGATGGAGAAGGTACTACATGGAGATGACACAAAGTAGCCTTCCATATCTTAACATCCTTGGTGGATCTATGAATGTATATATGTGTGTGCATATAAATGTCTTCATATGTGTATATATATACACACATATATACATGTATATATGTATATATACATATATATACATATATATATATGTATAGAGGTATCCTGTATGTTTGCTTTGTCTAAATTATATCTCATTTTATTAAAAAAGATGCCAAAGATGTTCTTTCCTGAAGAGATTTTACCATTACAAAATCTAGGAGAAAAAAAAAAAACATCTAATTCTTTTTAGGCTAGTAAGTTCTTCAAGCATTTGCTTTTCAGAGGTTGGAATCCCAACACCATAACGTCCGGTCTTGGTCTCATCATAGCACACATAGACAATGCTAGTATTTTTGTGGTTCTCTGCTGGGTTACATAGCCAGAGGATGCGGGTCTGGGATCCCTGGATCTTTAAGGGTTTGCCTGGCAGCCAGAGGAATCAATATGTCAATGTACTGGTAATTTAGTTTGGAGAACTCCATAAAAATATTGACTATTTTAGCATTCTCAAACAAACATTAGGGTGAGAAGAGAGGAGAGAGGAAGAATGAATCTTCCTTCTGCTGATTTACTCCCCTCATGCCCATAACAGCTGGGGCTGGATCAGGCAACAGCCAGGCTAAGAACTCCATCTGGGTCTCCTACATGGATGCAGAGATCCGCATACTTGAATCATCCCCTGCTGCCTCCCAGGTTGCATTGGCAAGAAGCTGAGGCTAGACTCAAACTCAACTCTGGGGCTCCAATATGAGAAACCCATGTCTCAAGATGTGTCCCAACATCTGAGCCAAAATCCCACCCCCGAATGGTATCTGAAGCAGTGATGTGCATTTCACAGTGTCATTAATTCTTGCCAGGGGAAAAGCATTTGGGTGGGAAGGAATGTGGTATTCTAGTCATTGGCATCATGGGGCTTATATTGACTATTCTCTGGAGCTATTGACAAGGGTTTTTTTTTAAGTTGAAATTTGGCAGAAGACACTAGTCATGTCTGGTATGATTTGTCTGTAACTGTCAAATTAAAACCTTATGGGCTGGCCTCGTGGTGCAGAGGTTAAGCAGGCATTTATCAGAGGGCTGGTTCCACGCCTTTATGTTCTGCTTCCTATCCAGCACTTGTCAGTGCATCTGAGAATGCAGCTGATGTTGGTCCAAGTGATTGGGTCCTACCACCCATGTGAAGGATCTGGATGGAGTTCCTGGCACCTGTCTTCAGCCTGGCACAGAGTTGGCTGTTCTGGTCATTTGACAAGTGAACCAGTAGATGGACAATCTTTCTCTTTGTCTGTCTTTCCCTCTCTCTCTAATGTCTTACCTTTCAAATAAGTAAAAAAAAAATAATAATGAGGAGCACATTTTGGATCAAGAGATCACTTTCCCCAAGATGTTGGCCTCTTAAAATCTTTTCTCTTGCCATACCCCCCCCCAAATTAATTAAAACCTTAAAGGACACTAATAAAAATGACAATTTTAGTTGTAGTCATAATGCATTATTATAAATTAAATACATTTTAAAATTTAGTTTTATCAAATATTGTAAACCTCTAATTTATCAAGGTTTCTCACAAAGTGTTTCATTCACTCTGATTTTCCACAGGAATTTAGAAGATGCAAGAACTCGGAGATTGCTGTTTTCTGCCATGCACTTGACAGGTGAAGATGAGGCACAGAAATATCATTTGTGAACTCTGTCACTATTTGGAAACCCCTTTTAAAGAAACATTTCCTTTCTCTCCTCTATCTTCAGATTACTACTTTCTAAAACAGCTCTTAAACTTCTTACAACCTTATTCCTTGACAAATTGTGTTTTGCTTGCAAGAAACATGGCAGATCTCTACCAAAGCTTAGAATTTCAGCATTTCAAAAAACAAACATATTTCTGCAAACCTTTATGAGGCAGACATGGCTCTCCAAAACTTTCTCTCAAAAGCAGTCTCTGAAAAGGTAAAATGCTTGTTGTGGGTCACCAAAATGTACACATTGTGAGAGTTTCTCTCATTCCCTCTCTTGGTCTCTCTTCCTCTAAAACTAGATGTTTCAAAATGAGAAGAAAATGTTATCTGGTCTCAGTGGGTAATAGATGTGATGACAATCCTTTCTGTAAATCATCTCCAAAAACATGGTTATTTTGGTGTTAATCTATGCTAATTACAATTCTTTGAAATTCATAACTTTACTCCTGTCCTTTATGAAATTTTGGTGGGATCCACACTGTGGTGCAGTGGGTTAAAGCCCCAGCCTGCAGCACGGGCATCCTATATGGGCACTGGTTCTAGTCCCAGCAGCTCTACTTCCGATCCAACTCTCTGCTATGGCCTGGGAAAGCAGTAGAAGATGGCCCAAGTCCTTGGGCCCCTGCACCTGTGTGGGAGACCCGGAAGATGCTCCTGGCTCTTGGCTTCCGATCAGCTCGGCTGTGGCTGTTGCGGTCATCTGGGGAGTGAACCAGTGGATGGAAGACCTCTCTCTCTCTCTCTGGGTCTACCTCTCTCTGTAACTTGTCTTTCAAATAAATAAAAATAAATCTTAAAGAAATTGTAGTGATAAACTTGAGACAATATATGATTACTGCATAAGCTAAAACTTATTTCTTCAGAATGAGAAGGATTATATGATTTTTCTTATTCAGTCTAACTTTAGGAACTACCAACTGGGGATTTAGTGGGGGATAGTCTCAGAATTATCTGAACAATAATTGTGTGCAGCACTCTATATTTTTTTTTAATTAAACTTTTATTTAATGAATATAAATTTCCAAAGTACAGCTTATGGGTTACAATGGCTTCCCCCCTCCCATAACTTCCCTCCCACCTGCAACCCTCCCCTTTCCCGCTCCCTCTCCCCTTCCAATCACATCAAGATTCATTTTCAATTCTCTTTATATACAGAAGATCAGCTTAGTATATATTAGGTAAAGATTTCAACAGATTGCCCCTATATAACAACACAATGTGAAAAAAATACTGTTGGAGTACTAGTTATAGCATTAAATAACAGTGTACAGCACATTAAAGACAGAGATCCTACATAATATTTTTTTAAAAAAATTAATTTTCTATGCGATTTCCAATTTAACACCAGGTTTTTTTTTTTCATTTCCAATTCTCTTTATATACAGAAGATCGATTCAGTATATAATTAGTAAAGATCTCATCAGTTTGTACCCACACAGAAACACAAAGTGTAAAAATACTGTTTCAGTACTAGTTATAGCATCACTGCACATTAGACAACACATTAAGGACAGATCCCACATGGGATGTAAGTACACAGTGACTCCTGTTGCTGACTTAACAATTTGACACTCCTGTTCATGGCGTCAGTAATCTCCCTAGGCTCTAGTCATGAGTTGCCAGGGCTATGGAAGCCTTTAGAGTTCGCTGACTTTGATCTTATTCCGATAGGGTCATAGTCAAAGTGGAAGTTCTCTCCTCCCTTCAGAGAAAGGTACCTCCTTCTTTGATGGCCCCGTTCTTTCCACTGGGATCTCATTCACAGAGATCTTTCATTTAGGTCTTCTTCTTTTTTTTCTTTTCCATGGTAAAGAAAGTGGATTTCCTTAGGGAGTTTGAAAGGTTTTCCTTGTCTCAACTATAACACCTGTTATGAAATCGCCTTCATGGGTATCATGGAACTGTGGTATATACTGTATACCACATATACACATATACCACATATACAGTATATACAGTATAGTATATGTATATACACATATATGTATATACAGTCTATACAGTATAGTATATGCATATACAGTATATGTATATATACATATATACATATGCAGTATAAACAGTATATACATGGAACTCTAAAGATCCTCCAGACCAGAGTTTCCCAAATGGTGTGTAGTGATACACTGCTATGCCCAGAATGGCTACAGCTGTGTGGTGATACCAGCTCCTGGGATCTTGATAGGATTAATGGTTCCTTGAAGTACCGTCCACTTTTATTGTTCTGTTACATGCAAATGTTGAGAAGAACTAATCATAACTCTTGTAGATAAAGAAGCTGAAATCATTTGAGTGTGACTTTACTACAGAGTTCCTTATATGCAATGCTAGGCATAAAATCCAGACTTTTCTAGCTTTTGCTATGATGCATTGTGATCATGACATACTTCTTTCTTTCCCATTGAATGAGACAGTAAAATTGAGTTTCTGATCTTGGTATATACCTTAATTGCTGAATTTTTCCTGGAATTTATTTTCTGCATTTTTTAAATCAATTTGTATAAGAAGGCTTTAAGATAGATTCTGCCATCACTTTTTAAATGGAAGTGGAAATTGACATTCAGAGAAGTGAAGTGACTTGTCAAAGACTTCACAATAAGTTATAGAATTCACATGCAGATCTGCTTCAATCCAAAGCTTATGCTCTTTGCACAATATCATAACCAATATCATAACTAGTTGTCATAATGAACAGTAATTGTCAACTTGCAAGGGAAAAGAATTGGGCCTTCAAAGGGAATAGATACAAGGTGGCTGATTTTCAGTATATGAGAAGGGAAGATTGTTAAGGGAGGCAATGAGGCATTGGTTGTAGCTGTCAGGACCTGTTCTCCTCTTTGAATTAGCAATGGCTTGGGGGTAATGGGGATCCTGCAGTAATTTCGAACATGTCAAGACCTTTTGAAAAAGAATGTCGGATGTTTTATTGCCACTACAAGGTATAGGATTTGGGAAAATTTTAAATTGGAAAATAAGTACAGAGAAATACATTTTTACAAAAATTAAGAAAGTTAGACACCACAGTATTTGTATTACCTTTACATTGTCCCAGTGGACATCGTCTCCCTAGTCACAGTAGTGTACATAAAGAGAGATAATGAGAGGCTATCTCTGTTCTTAAACTGACCACAGGTCTTGTCTTGAACTTTGTTAATCCACCTTTATGACCAACAGGTGGTTTGAAGAAATAAGCTCTCTAATCATTACATATCCATGGGGCTGAGTACATGGGAAATAACTGGCATTCCTCAAACACAGAAGTGAGCACCAGAGGGGAAAAAGGAAAAGTAAAATATCATGACATGTGAATGTGGGCTTTCAGAAATTGTGAATGTATTTTTGTATTTCCTTGGGTGGTGAGTGACTGGATCGGAAGGGAAAATGAGCCTGGCACAACCTGTAGAGCTAGAATTAAATAAAATCAAAGAACAATAAGTTAGTTCAAAAGAATATAGCCACACATTCACTGAAAATCTCTCAATGGGTAAAGATAGAATAAAATTATGTACCAAGAAGAATATGGAAATATTAATTGAAGCACATTGTACATATAAAAGTTTATAAGCTCACAATGTCATTAGGAGGAGGGGGGAGAAGAGAAAAGTAGTTTATTGGACATCACTGAAAAAAATCTGTAAATTCCTCAGTTTGGAAATGGTACATGTCTTTCTTTTTCCTCTGTGAACTGCATTTAATGATAGAACTAATTGATGAGGGAAATTTTCACTTTACGAAAGTTTCTAGCTAATTAATATTTGATGAGTTACAAAATTAAGAAAGATACTATGTTGTAGTTCTTTAATAATTTGCTAAAGTTAGATATTCAATAGATGAAATTATTTTAGCCATAGCAAGGGCAGGGAATACTGTGTGCTTCCTGGTATTATGCAAAAGACAGCACCCAGCACTCATTAAATGTTCTTGCAGAAAATTCGACTCAGAATAATCAACTTCCATTTGTAGGATAACAAATGACAGAAGAACAGAAATGATACACAAAGAAACAAAAAGAAAAAAATTCAGAATGTGATACATTTTGCAATTGTTAGCAGCAAGCTAATAATTAGGGAGAAAGAGAGAGTACAGACACTGGAGAGATATGATGTCCAAGATGGCATCACTCTCAGGGCTAACACATTGGTGCTTAGAGACCACCTGGGGCTGTGTCATCTTAGAGATCACCTGGAGCTGTCACTGGAGCCGGTACTTTTATTTTGTGAGGGTCTCTTCACATGCTGCTTGAGCTCCTCACAGCAGGATAGTTGGTGGGGTTCCCAAGGAGATAACAGAAGCTGGGAATCCTCTTAAAATTAGGCTTAACTGAAACTTTGTAGTAAGTTCTGGAGATATATTGTACAGCATGATGACAAGAGGTAATAATAATGCTCTTTTATGTTTTCACAACACACACACACAAAATAAGTATGTGAGGTGATAGGTATGTTAATTATCTTGATTTATTTGTTTTACAACATATACCTATTTCAAGCTATCATATGGTACACAGTAAGTGCATGCCACTTTAATTTGTCAATTATACCTTAATAAAACAGGGAAAATAGAAGAAAGACATAAGAGGAAAAAAAACACTAGCATAATGATATTTCATCCATATGGCATTTATCATTGTGATTATAGTATTTGTCCAATTAAGAAACTGAAGAAATAGACTACATTTTTCTCTGAGGGGAGTGACACAGGAAGGTATTTGAAGATATCATGAGATGGGATAATTTTTAGATTTAGCAATGGTAATATGATTATTTATGAAAATGTCAAAAAATGTTAGCAACACAAATGAAATGTGTAGGAATGAAATAACAAGATGTCAGGGGTTTGTTTTAAAATACTTTAGTAGGAAAAATGATAAGTACAAGATGGGGTAGGTAAAGTATCTGTTGCAATAGCTTGCTAATTGCTAAGTGTAGGTGAAGGGTATCTAGAGGGATCATTGTATTAAGATTTGAGTGTGTGTGGACATTTTCATATTTTTTAAATATCAGGATTTGAAGTATTACTATAGTTCCAAAATGAGAAGATTATAAGGAAGAGATTCAAAATTGTAGTTTCATTTTGTTTTTTGTTTGATTATTTTTTTTTACAGGAGATCAATTTAGTATAAAGATTTTTTTACTTAATGTTTACTGTACTCAATGTTTGATTAAATTTTAATATTATATTTCCTTAAATATTCCTTAAATAATACTCCTGAAAAGTACAAGCTTGGGAAAATTTGCAGAAATAGAGAAATTTACAGAGGTACTGAGGCTATTGAGAGACACAATATAAAGACATCAAAATGTGAGGCCTGCTTAACATTGGGGCCTGTAATATTTGTTTATTGTTTCAGAACTTGATGCTTTGAGCTTCTGCAGCCATCTCAAACTATGTAAGGAAAGGTAAGGGAAGTGCAAACTGTAGCCATGACTCTGATCTCACTGGTCCTCTTCATTAATGCTAAGAACTGTCAATCTCCAGACCTATTCTTACATGAGAAGAATAACCCTTCCCCCATAAATTCTCATTTTCATATAGTCTGCTAAAGCATTCATTAACTAGTAACACTTAAAAGAAGAAGAGGTCATTGTAACTCTTCAGGTGTTGCTAATTATAGAACTATATCCCTTCTTTCCACATGGGAGAAAAGTAAATGTTACTTAAGAAAAAAATCAGTCCAGAACTAGCTAAGGAAACTTCGCAAGATCTAACTTTAACATTCATTATCCATGCATATGTTGATTGAAACTTAGTTAATTCTGTATCATGCCTATCTTGAATAATATTGCAATAAATATAACAAATATCTCTTTGACATACTGATTTAGTTTCCTTTGAATATATATGTGTGTATGTGTGTGTGTGCACAACAGTGAGACTGCTGGAAAATGTGACATGTACTGAATGAATTACTGTTTAGCCTTAAAGAAGAAAATTCTGCCATTCATAACAGTACTGATGAACCCAGAGGATATTATGTTTAGTGAAATAAGTCAGATATTGACAAATACTACATCGTCTCACTTACATGTAAAATGTAAGGGAGTTGAATTCATAGAAACAGTGTAGAATGGTGGTTATCAGGAACTAAGAGGAGGAGATACCCTGGTCAAGGATACATAATTTCATTAGTTAGAAAATTCAGTAAATCTTTCACACAGTACAGTGACTATAGTTAGCAACCATGTATTAGATAATTGAAATTGCTGAGAGAGTAAAGGTGAAGTGTTCTTCCCATAGAAAATGACAAGTGAGTTAATGTATATGTTCAGTATTTTGATATAATTATTCCACACACATGTCTCAAAATATTATGCTGTATTCCAGAAATATATATAATAATTTTTCAATAAAAATTAATAAGAAAAATTAAAATACATTTTAAGCAATGAATTTTATTTTTAGAAATATTAGTGCATTTTTAAAATAACTAGAGTGGTCATTATGGTTAATCTGGCACTTGGGACACAGGCATCCCCTATCATAGTGCCTGGGAACAAGTCCCATCTCTGCATCCAGTCCCTAATCCAGCACACCTTAAGAAACATCAAGTAATGGCTCATGTACTTGGAACGCTGTTACCCATGAGGAGACCTTGGCTCCTAGCTTTGGCCTGGCCCAGTTCCAGCAATTGCTGATATTTAAGGAGTGAACCAGCAGAAGAAAGATAGATCTCTCTTCCTCTCTCTCTTTCTGTTTCTCTCTCCTTCTATTCTCTCTCACTTTGCTTTTCAAAAAAATGAATATTCTAAAAAATAATTATATCTCCACCATATCTAAAACTAAAGGACTAAGTGGATATCAAGGAATTATTGATTACCAGCTTCTACTTTTAGATAGCGAGATTTACCGAGGCCATTTCACAGATGAGTTTACTGGAAGGTCAGAAGCTAACTAGCATCCTCAAGTTTACACAGAATAATATAGAGCACAAGAAAAGAACGAAATCTGGAGCGAGAGATTCCTGGGCTAGATTTCAGAATCTACCTTTTTTTTTTAATTTTTGACTTGGAAAAGTTGCTTTTTTTCCTGAGGCCCATTTTTTTTCATCCTTAAAATAGGAATAACACTTTTTGAGTTATTTGTGTGAAGATGGAATAAGAGCATAAAGAGAGCTTAATTTCACAGCTTACTATAAAGCTACAGTAATCAAAATAGTATGATTCTAGAATAAAGACAGATATATGGATCAATGGAATAGTTCTGAAGGCCTAGAGAGAAACCCTTTTAGATAATGATTTTCAACAAGGGTGTCAAGACCATTCAATGGATAAAGGATGGTCTTTTTAACAAATGATATTGGAAAAATTGGAGCTGCACAATGAAGTTAAACTCTTACTTTCCACCATGTACAAAAATTAACTCAAAATAGTAACTGAGAGTAAGATCCAAGACTATGAAAGCCTTAGAAGAAAACATGGGAAATCTCCATGACAGTGAATTTGGCGCTGACTTCTTGGATATGATATCAAAAGTATAGGCAACAAAAATAAAACTGGATACATTAGACTTCTTCAAAATTAAAAACTTCTGTGTATCAAAAGAATGAAAAGGGAACTCAATAATAGAACACATTTACAAATTATGTATCTGACAAGAGATTGAATAACAAGATATATTTAAAAACCAACAAATCTACAAAATAGCATATAATTTGATAAAATGAAAAATGGCATGCATAAACATTTATCCATAGAAGTTATAAAAATGACCAATAAATACATCACTAATCATTAAGCCAATACAAATAAAAATCATAAGAACTGAGTTCTTATGTGGATAGCTAGTATCAAAAAACAAAATAATACAAACAACCCAGAGAATAGCAATTGTTAGTGAGGGATTGGAGAAATTAGAACTTGTATACTGTGTTGGTGGGAAAGTTAAGTGGTGCAGTCACTGTAAAAAACATTTTGGTGGTTACTTATTAACA
Organism: Lepus europaeus; assembly: GCF_033115175.1. Lineage (NCBI taxonomy): Eukaryota > Metazoa > Chordata > Mammalia > Lagomorpha > Leporidae > Lepus > Lepus europaeus. The sequence continues at coordinate 32,504,705 of NC_084828.1, forward strand.
TAGAATTACCATATGAAATAATTCCATTCCTGGTGATGCACCCGAAAGAATTGAAAGCAAGGCCTGTTCAGATATTTTTACTCATATTCATAGGATCATTATTTCTTTTTTTTATTTATATTTATTTATTTATTTACTTATTTATTTTTATTTATTTTTTTGACAGGCAGGGTGGACAGTGAGAGAGAGAGAGAAAGGTCTTCCTTTGCCATTGGTTCACCCTCCAATGGCTGCCACGGCCAGCGCTGCAGCTGGCACACCGCGCTGATCCGAAGCCAGGAGCCAGGTGCTTCTGGTCTCCCATGCGGGTGCAGGGTGCAGGGCCCAAGCACTTGGACATCCTCCACTGCACTCCCGGGCCACAGCAGAGAGCTGGCCTGGAAGAGGGGTAACCGGGACAGAATCCGGCACCCCGACTGGGACTAGAACCTAGAGTGCTGGCGCCGCAAGGCGGAGGATTAGCCAATTGAGCCACGGTGCTGGCCTAGGATCATTATTTCTTTTTTTCTTTCTTTCTTTCTTTCTTTTTTTTTTTTTTTTTTTGACAGGCAGAGTGGATAGTGAGAGAGAGAGACAGAGAGAAAGGTCTTCCTTTTTGTCATTGGTTCACCCTCCAATGGCCGCTGTGGCCGGCGCATCTCGCTGATCCGAAGCCAGGAGCCAGGTGCTTCTCCTGGTCTCCCATGCAGGTGCAGGGCCCAAGGACTTGGGCCATCCTCCACTGCCTTCCCGGGCCATAGCAGAGAGCTGGCCTGGAAGAGGGGCAACCGGGATAGAATCCGGCACCCCAACCGGCACTAGAACCTGGTGTGCTGGCGCCGCAAGGCGGAGGATTAGCCTGTTAAGCCACGGCATCGGCCAGGATCATTATTTCTAATCACTAAAAGATAGAAGGAACCCAAGTGTTTACCAGTCAATGAATGAACAAACAAAATATGGTGTATACATAAATGGAACATAATTCAGTCTTTACAAAGGAGGAAATTCTAACACATGCTACAACTTAGATGAACCTTAAAGATATTTTGTTAAATGAAATATGCCAATTACAAAAGGACAAATAGTTCATGATTTCAGTTTTGTGAGATACCTAGAGTCATCAAATTTTTAGAAACACAAAGTAAAATGGTAGTTTCTAGGTGGAAGAAGAAGGGGAGAATGGAGAGATGGTCTTTAAGGAGGAGACAGAATTTTCAGTTAAGAAAGGTTGAAAAGTTCTAGAGACGGATTGCGTGATATTTGCATACTGTTATATGAATAAACTTAATATCACAACAATGTACACTCAAAATAGTGAAAACAGTAATTTTTCTAATATGTATATTTTGTCACCAGACAGGTGCCCTAATTACCTTTTCAGGTAAGGGATCAAATATTTTTTGCATTGTTGTAGGAGATGAGAAGATGGAAGTTAGAAAGGAGCATGAGGTAGAACCTTCATCTACTACTTTTAAAAGGACGTTGATAATTTTATATTGGTTTGCTTCACATTTCTAATTAAGTCAGCCTATAGTTTTCACTACAGTTTTCCTCCTTATTTTAGGAGTGTCACTGTCACCTTTAAGACTGTTTACACAGACCATGGTAAGTCTAATTCTTTCATTTTATTAGTCAAGGTTCTTTATTAATTTAGGAAATTATTTGTTCAATAAAGACCTATGCCATTTGGTAATGGTCTCTGAATCCCCCGGATTATGTCCGGGATTTAACTTTGTAATAATCTCCCATGAGTACTGTCCAAACAGCTGTGAAGGCAAGCGAGAGAGCTCCCAGTGGCAATCAAAGTGAGGCACAGCGGCAAGTGACTGAAGCTGACCAAAATGAATCTTTTCTGCTTCTCACTGGTAAGTTCCTTTACACGCGCCGTTTATGTTTTCAATTTTATTTTATTGTGTCAATTAAAGAAATGAATATCTTAAACGTCCAGTACGATAACATTAACATATTTAGCATCTCATAAGACAGTTCACATGGAAGAATAGAAAGGACACTTACTTTAAAGCATTGACCCAAATTTATTGAGACACAAGGAATTTTTTTTAAATTCAATCATGTACAATAATTACTGGCTATTTAACTTTTCTGATGCCTAATTTTCAAGCATGATCTTCTGTGAATGTTGGTTTCTGAGGAGCTATCTTCTATTTGTTATGACTATGAGAAAAAGTATGCCAAATATGCTGCATTTGAGTTACTTGCTTTGCTTTTAGACATTCCAGAAATCAAATTTTTTTTCTTTATTGTTTGAGTAATGAATTCCTTTCCCTGTTGGCTTGGTTCAACTTCCATGGAGGCAGTTTTCTGAGTTACACAGCACTGTACATATAAGGGTACAATAGATTTATCCAGTCCTGAAGATGTGCTCACTCAAGGATATATGCACCTCCCAGATTCTTTTCTAAAAATTATTTGTTTTTTCCCTTTAGCCTGAAGTAGATCAGGGAGAGTTATCAGGTACTCATAGATCTGGATATAGTTTATAATTCTAACCTGCAATTGTGCGCATCTGCCAATGCTTAAAATGGATTTTTAAAATAATTTTATTCATTTCTATCTCTGCTTACAGCAGGACATCATGTCTATTCACTGGGTTTTCAAGCTGTTGATGGGAGATCCCTCTCATCTGGGAAAATAAAATGCTCTACTTTTGATGTTTGTTTTCTTTCCAAATTGCAAATAAGATTACCATAAGTGCTAGGGATGGTACTGACATGCGTTGCAATACCTAAACAGGAGGCATTTTAAGCCCAGATAGGGGATTTAATCTTAGAGCATCTTGAAAGATAAAACGCCATTGTGAGTTGTGGGAGGCTGAATCATCGAGTTTGAGTTGTTTTATATAGTCCAATTTACAAAATAACTTCCAGGCCTCAACTTTGCTTTGTGCCATATCAATCTGACTGGAGAAATTCCATTTCAGGTGATTTAAGTGTTATTGTGCATTCTTTTCTAGTTATTCTAAAAGGCCTATATGGTTTATATGAGTGTGGTTTATATGAATATACTTCCCATGGAAATAGGCAGTGTAACAAAGGACAATTGTGTTCTGAAATCACTTTGGATGGTAGTATAATCAGTATGCTAATGTTTTATAACAACATGGTTCAGCATAGCATAGCATAGCATGGCATACGTTTGTAATCCTGCTGCTAAAGACATATAACCATTTAATGGGCATGATTATCTTTCTCTGTAATATGGGAAAGGGAGCACATACTTTAAAAAGCTGGCTTCAAAGTGCTGGATCATGGATCAATGAAACTGTGGCTCTTTCCTATCTCTTAAAGTTGTTCTTAAGAAATCATTTGCTCCATAACATATTTGATTAGACTAAACCATTTTGAACATTGGGAATATTTTGTTCCAGGATTCCAAAATTTGTGTATCATTAAAATTAATTGCTTTAGTAAGAATATGCACACAATGTACTTAAGAAAAAAAAATCAAAACCATTTCAGTTATTTTTCTTCCTTCTTTTGGCATCAATAAGTAAAATCATTTAGCGCATGGGTTCTCGTCCAGGATGTTGTGACACCCTACTGTGCTGTTATGAACTGTGAAAAAGAGGTGATGGTACAGCTTTCACCAAGAATTTATGCATAATACAAAACATATTTTATCTGTGCCTGTAGAAATGTGAGCATATGGGTGCTGATTTTAAGAAAAGACAATAAAAACCACTGATTTAGAGGAAAAAAAAAATTACAGAATTTAAAACTACACGCGCGCACACACACACACAGATAGATAGGTTAGATAGACCTTTAAATCTCTGAGGAGCAGTGATTTAAACATTAAATAACACATAAAGATTACCACTGAGTAAAGAATGAAAGAGTTAAACATCCTCTTATTTAAGTATAGGGGGGAATTGTAAATCTTTGGGTAAATGGGATTTTTAAGAGAAGTATAAAGGCAGAAACTTAATGAATTTCCTACTCTGAATTAAGGAGACTATAAATAATCCATTAAAGGTGATTGCTATTATTTTGGATCTATAAACTTGCAATGAGGTTCTACCTTTAGAAAAGGCAGGGACCCCCCTTTTATATACGCCACTCTGACTCCATAATCTTTCTGAGAGTTTTACCTAGTGAGGAAGCTTTTAGAAAGCTTGCTCATTTGAAGCAAGGTGATTTTCCTGTTGAGCTCATCACATAGTTATTGAGTTGAACATGACTTTGTGACCCCTGAGGTTACAAATCAATTATCCCTGCACCATTTCTTCAGTGACTTGAAATGCTTTCCTCTCTATTTGGATTATCTATTATATTTCATTGGTTTATCCATATTTCTGTTTAAAATATCTATGAAGATAATTGTAATGCCAAATAGATATTTTATTCAAAGAATTCTCTTCAAAATTTGGTTTTAATGTTCTTGTTCTTTTACATAAATGTAGAAACATTGTCAAAGTATATGAAAATCTTTGGTGGCATTTTGATTAAAATAGATTTGAATTTTATATAATTTTAGGGAAATTGATTTCATTATGGTATTGAACTCTATTGGCCACAAACATATGTGGTTTTTCATTTATTCAATTATTTTTTAAAAGACTTATTCATTTATTTTAAAGGCAGAGTTACAGTGTTGGTGCTGTGGTATAGTGGGTTAACGCCCTGCCCTGAAGCAACAGCATCCCTTATGGGTGCCAGTTCTAATCCCCACTGCTCCTCTTCTGAGCCAACTCTCTGCTATGGCCTGGGAAAGCAGTAGAAGATGGCCCAAGCCCTTGATCCCTTGCACCTGCATGGGACACCAGGAAGAAGCTCCTGGCTCCTGGCTTCGGACTGGCGCAGCTCTAGCCGTTGCAGCCATAGGGGAAGTGAACCAGTGGATGAAAGACCTCTGTCTCTGTCTCTACCTCTCTCTCTAACTCTGTCTTTCAAATAAATAAAATATTTTTTTTAAAAAAAGGCAGAGTTACAGAGAAAGAGGAAAGAGAGAGAGAGATACTTTCTATCTGCTGGTTTACTCCCTAAATGATCACAATGGCCAGGACTCAGCCAGGCCAAAGTTGGGAGCCTGGAGCTTTATCCAGGTCTCTGACATGGGTGGCAGGAGCCTAAGCACTTGGGCCATCCTCTTCTGCTTTTCCAGGAACATTAGCAGGGAGTTGGATGGGAAGTGGAACAGATGAGACTCTAACTGGTGCCTATATGGACACCTGCTTCACAGGCAGAGGCTTAACTGCTGAGCCACAGCATAGGCCTCATCATTTATGCAATTATTTCATGGCCTTTAATAATAATTGACTCCATAAACATTCTCACACAAAATTTGTCAAATTCAACTGCTAGGGTATCTAAGAATTTTGGCTGCCATACACAAATTGTTTTCCTAGTTTGTTTTTGCTCACTTGTAGATAGAGTATTGATTTTAGATAATTATAATTATTGCAAATAACGAATTCTGCTGACTTTAAAAAGTTCTGGAGGTCTGTGATTTTCTATGCAAATAATATATACATTTCCTCTTTTTTTCAGCAGTTTTGCTAGTCTCAACTTCTCTCTGTCTTTATGACACTAACAAATAAGAATGCTATGATGGCTGGCATTCTAGTCTCATTCCTAACATTTGTGAATCCTGAAGATTTTAACAGATAACCCTAATGAGGTTAAGTAACGCCTCACTGCTTGCAGTTTGCTAAGGTTCTGTCATGGGTAAATGGTAAATTTCTCAAATACCTTAGAATATTTCTTGAGGTGTACTTTCCTTTGAATATCTTATATATGTTATCATGCCTGGCATCGTGGAATAGCTCGGGTAAAGCCGCTGCCTGCAACGCTGCATCCTATAAGTATGCCACTTCAAGTACGGTTGCCCCATTTCCAGTTCAGCTCACTGCTATGGCCTGGGAAAGCAGTGGAAGATGGCCCAAGTCCTTAAGCCCCTGCACCCATGTGGTAGATCCAGAAGAAGCCCCTGACTGCTGGCTTTGGACAGGCCCAACTTCAGCCATGACGGAATTGTTGGGAGTGAACCTGTGGGTGGAAAATCTCTTTCTCTGTGTCTCTTTCTCTCTCTATAAACTCTTCCACTCAAATAAATAAATATATCTTTAAAAAAATCTTATATCCCCATGTTAAACATGGATTGGGGGCCAGCGCCTTGGCTCACTAGGCTAATCCTCCGCCTGTGGCGCCAGCACACCAGGTTCTAGCCCCGGTTGGGGCACCAGATTCTATCCCGGTTGCCCCTCTTCCAGGCCAGCTCTCTGCTATGGCCCGGGAAGGCAGTGGAGGATGGCCCAAGTCCTTGAGCCCTGCACCCGCCTGGGAGACCAGGAGAAGCACCTGGCTCCTGGCTTCGGATCAGTGCAATGTGCCGGCTGCAGTGCTGGCCGTGGCGGCCATTGGAGGGTGAACCAATGGCAAAGGAAGACCTTTCTCTCTGTCTCTCTCTCTCTCACTGTCCACTCTGCCTGTCAAAACAAAACAAAACATGGATTGGAAATGATGTATTTATTTATACACTATTACTTTTAATTTTGTTAATCTTGAATTTAGGATTTTTGGAATTATGCTAGTAAGTAAAATTAATCTTTTGTTTTCAAATATCAACAAGAAAATCCCATCATTTTATCTATCTAGGATTGTTATTAGTCCTATGTGGCTGTCTCCTAATCTGCCTGCTCTAGTTTACCAGTGTGTTTCGCGTGCTTTCTGCTTATCCTTCTACGCTGCACCCTGGGTGAGCTCTTCCACATGATCTAATCCTCCACTGGGAAGTCCGGAGTGCATCCCAAGTTTTAATATAAATTCCCATTATTATATTATTCATTTTTAAGAATTAAATTGTTTACTTTTGTGCCCGTTGCATGGTTCCTGTTCATTCCTCTCTGTTTTGGTTACATCATAATGCATTTTTAACTGGATGTCACTTTTTCATTTAGCTCTGTATAGATCATAAATTTTCTTTCTTTAATTATTTTTCCATTGATTTTATGGCTTTAATTTCATCTGGAATGATTTGGTCTTATTTTCAGATTGTCAATTCAGTTTTCCTTCATTCTCACAATTTAATTTCTTTGTGTGTTTTGGCTACTTTTGAGTGATCCCTCTCTCTCTACCTCATCTCTCTCCCTCTTCTTGGCTTCTCCGCCTTTCTCCATTGACTTTTGAGACATAAATTTCAGGTCTTTCTGAGACCCCAGTTTAGATCCAGAGACCTCACTCAGAGGGATGTATGGATGCATTTTTTTAAGATTTATTTTATTTTATTTATTAGAAAGACAGAGTTACAGAGAGAGGTAGAGACAGAGACAGAGGTCTTCCATCCGCTGGTGCACTCCCCAGATGGCTGCAACAGCCGGAGCTGTGCCGATCTGAAGCCAGGAGCCAGGAACTTCTTCCGAGTGTCCCATGCAGGTGCAAGGGATCAAGGGCTTGGGCCATCTTCTACTGCTTTCCCAGGCCATAGCAGAGAGCTGGATCGAAAGTGGAGCAGCCACATGGTATGCCATCACTTCAGGCCGGGGCTTTAACCCGCTGCGCCACAGCTCTGGCCCCTGGATGTATTATTGATGCAAACACAGAACCCCTGCTGGCTGTGTTGTTGAAGTTGGTTTTCTGGTTCTCAGCTTCTTATCAGTAAGAGCTTCAGCAAATGTTGGCAGCAGATTTTTCAGCTTCCTTTGCTGTGTGGCCGCTGCAGCCCCCAGATGTCAGCGTGAAGTGTGCCTTACCTGGAGGGCTTCTCTTCTGTGCTTCCCAGTATGACTTAAGACTTAGTTAATGCTGCTTGTTTTAGGATGGGGGATTGGCAGGCTCAAAGTTTTAGCCCTACTCACTACTTGGTGTTTCTGTTAGGGTCTGGGTTTCCATATATGTTATGTATTTTACAACACCCATGTCTTAAACTCTTTATAGCTTTCCCAATAATTTGCCATGTGCTTAGAACAGAGGGTACTTAAGATAGTAAACTGCAAAGCATATTGGCTGAAAGTTCTCAACACAGATGATGTATTCAATTTTTCCTTATATGTTCATAAAATACATATTTTAGGATGAGAACATATTCAAAATCAGTACTGCATTTAAAAAGTATTATTGTTATATTATTTGAGAGGCATAGACACACACACACAAACACAGAACTCCCATTGTCTGCTTCACTTCTCAAATACCCACAATGATGGGGATTAGGTTAGGCTAAACCCAATAGCTTGGAACTCAGTCCAGGTCCCCCACATGGGTTCAGTGGCCCAGTTACTTAAACCATCACTGCTCCCTGCTAGGTTCTACATTAGCAGGATCTGGAATTGAGAATCAGAGCCAGGACTTGAACCCAAGTACTCTAATGTGTTACATGTCTTAACTGCTAGGCCAAATGCTCACCCAAGTGCTAAGTTTTAAAAATTGTACAAGAAGCCTTTTTCATAATCCAGAAGATCTTTATGTTGACAATGTCATTATCAGCATTATAAGTAAAAATAGCTAGAAATTTGCAATATATAAAGTATCTCTTTCTTTTTAGACTACTGCAGATGACATCATAATTAAACCAATTTCTAAAAAGAAAGTCAATTTATTTAATACCTTTGCTTCACAAATACAAAGAAGAATTATAATATAGTTTGCAATGGTTTGAAATCCACATTCATGCATTTTAGAATTCATTCTTCCATAGAAGCATAAAAACAAGGGGCTGACACGTGGCATAGCAGGTAAAGCAACTACCTGCAGTGCTGACATCCCATATGGGCACCAGTTCCAGTCCGGCTGCTCCACTTCCACTCCAGCTCTCTGCTATGGCCTGGGAAGACAGTAGAAGATGGCCTAGGTCCTTGGCCCCTGCTCCCATATGGGAGACCTGGAAGAAGCTCCTGGTGTTGTGGCCATCTGGGGAGTGAACCAGTGGATGGAAGATCTCTCTTCCTTTCTCTGCCTCTTTCTCTCAGTAACTGTGCCTTTCAAATAAATTAATAAATATTTTTAAAAAAGAAAAAAACCAAAAATATTATTTCACTAATATCTAAAATTACTATTAATGCCTTGACTGTCCTTGGAAATGAAGTACTTCTGCTATTTCCTACAATGCAGTGTGTTCATTGCATCCTTTGGGTTCTTCTGTAAGGTGAATAAAACTACTGTTTTACCTTGGAGAAAGCTTCTGATTCCAGCTTTTTGCTAATATGCAAGAATGAAACAGCAGGTGATAGCTACAGTGTTTGGGTCACTGTCACCCACGTGTAGCCCTGGATTGAATCCCAGGCTCTTGGTTTCAGCTCAGCCCAGCCTTGGCTGCTGCAGGCATTTGGGGAGTGATTTTAGCAGATGGAATATCTCTGTCTCTCTGCCTTCAAATAAATTAATAAACTAAAACAGCAAGAGCCAGAGCCAGAGAGAGAGTGAGAGCGAGAGTGAGAGAATGAGAGAGTGCGTAAGTACAGCAGATTGTGTTTCTTATACAAGAACATGGTAGATATACATGTGACTAAAACCTATGCCCAGCATGGTTTATTGGCATCTTAAATGGGCCTAATTTTGTGCTTTGAATTTAATGTCTTCCTTATGCCTCTAGAGGAATTGCTTCATTTTCTATATACCTCCCCCTTTGAATTCTTGACTCTATGTAAGCGATGAGAAGGCCTTTATGTACTGTCTTGCTCATTGTTACCCTAAACTTTTAATCTCTCTGTCTAGGATTTCAAATGTTGTAGTATATAAAGGTATATAGATAATTTAGGTAGCTTCTCAAGGAAAATTATTATTCTCTTATTCTTTGACATATTATTCTCTTATTCTTTGACTTACAAATATCTTTATTACAGGAGGGGTCTATGGATAGCTTATATGAGCCCATCCCAGAGCAACGGGCTAATCAAGAAAGCACCTTTGGTAGACCTGATTCTCCTATCTCATCCTGTGGAGACAGTGGACAAGCACACAATAATCTCTTCATGGTAGGTGAAGCCAACCCTTGTGCTGAATGGATCTTCCATATTATGTATTTAAATACTTCATTTATGATAGTTGTCAATACAGGTCAATACAGCAAAATTTCACTGCTATTATATGGTTCTTAATTTCTTTCTAGTTCCTGCTTTTCTCTTAATCATTGTCTACTTCATAATGTTGGCTTATTAATATGGATTACCATTTATTGAATATATATTGAATGATTATGTAAGTTAACTGAGTCCTCAAAGCAACCTAAAGTATAAAGCAATCTAAGATACAGAAACATTGGTTATAGAAGTAATTATTCAATTTCTTAGATGAAGAAATCTCAAGAGAGAAAAGCAAGGTCATTTCTTAAAGGCTGTACCCTCTAGATTTATGTTTTTTTGCAGTGGGTTAAGTCACCACTCACGTTACTGGTATTCAGATATTGCAGTGTCAGTTCAAATCCCAGCTGATCTGTTTTCAACCCAGCTTAATTCTAATGTACCTGAGATGGTAGTGGATCTTGCCCTAAGTACTTGGACACCTACCACTTACTTGGGAGAATTGGGTGGAGTTCTTGGCTTTTAGCTTCAGTCTGGCCCCTGCCTGCCTATTGTGTCCATTTTGGTCATTAATGAGCCAATGAAATCTCTCTTTCCTCTGTCTCTCTGTCTCTCTGTCCCCCTCTCTCAGTAACTGCCTTTAGAATAAATGAACAAATCTTTTTAATCCATTAATGTTAGAACTGGCATTTAAGCAGATATGTTTCCATCTCAGTAGTTTCTGGAAAGGCATGACTGGATGCCTGAAGTCGGAAGATCTGGATTTGTAGCATTTGTCGATTTCCTTGGTGTAAATATTCTCACCATGGCCTATATCAGGCTACCAATGGTTAACCACAAGTGTGCAACATTTGAATGTTTACCCATCAATTATCTCAAGTCCAGCTCCAGATCCACTTGACTGCTTTCAAAGCTATTCTCCAATCACTTTTTAAATGTTGTCCTAATGTTATGAACGTGTACTATCACCTTACAAAATGTTATCAGACTATAAGTAAACAACCATTATACTTAGTGAAATAAGCCAACCCCAAAAAGACAAATAGTGTATGTTTTCCCTGAGCTGTGGTAACTAATAGAGTATACTGTTTATGAGCAAAATTGACAGTTTTGATTCATGACTATTTATAGTCCTTGTCTCTACTATTGAGGAACAGTGTTTTTTTTTATTTTTTATTTTTTTAAAGATTTTTTTATTTGAGAAGTAGAATTACAGACAGAGAGAGGGAAAGGCAGAGAAAAGGTTCTTTCATCCACTGGTTCATTTCCCAAATGGCCAAAACTGCCAGAGCTGGGCCTATCTGAAGCCAGGAGCTAAGAGCTTCTCTTGGGTCTCCCATGAGACTGCACTTGGACCATTTTCTACTGCTTTCCCAGGCTGTGGCAGAGAGATGGGTCAAAAGAGGAGCAGCTGGGACACAAAACAGTGCCCATAGGGGATGCTGGCACTGCAGGTAGAGGCTTAACTTACTATGTCACAGCCTTGGCCCCTGTTTTTTTTTTTTTTTTTTTTTTTTCTTCTTACTATTTGTTGAGTTCTTTACTTAGTTTTGGGTTAATCTTATGACCATAAAATAAACTGGACTTAGAGTGTTGCAAAAAACTGTACTTAGATTGTTGAAAGAAAGAATAAAAAAGTTAAGAAGGAGGTGTTGGTGGTGGGAAGAGCATGGGCAGGAGGGAGGATAGGGTGGACAGTTTCACTATGCTCCTAAATCTGTATGTACGAAATACATGAAATTCATTCACTTTAAAAAAATTTAAAAGAATATAAGTAAAAATCATTTTGCTGAATTATCTTTAAAATTACTAAAGACAGTTCTCTATGTGTTGGAACACTGATATGGTAGCTATTTAACAGTAGTAGCTGTCCTTAGGTAATTGTGCTATACTTAAATTGTTCCCATACTAATAAAATTATTCTGATCAATTGTGGTATAAGATAATACAAAGCAGCAGATATTTGCTACAAAAAAGAATATTCCTATACTTGAAGACTTTGGTGCCCCTTCACACCTTCTAACTACACTTTTCCAAACTATCATTTATTCAGAGCCTCCTTTTGTAAGGTTCTGCATTAGGTGATATGTGCATATGAAATCATTCATGTTTATTTTCATAACAACTTCTGAGAGGTTTATAAATGTTAAGAAAGGTTAAATAAGTTTCCCAGTTAAAAAGAGGATAAGCCAGAATTCAATTTCCAATCTTTTTACTTTAGAGAAAGGCTTACAACAAAGCATGTTGGAGTTTTATGCATGGCTCACATCTACCTATTTTGCCTTTTGATTGATTAAAAATTCTTTACATAGCTTATAGCAGGTTTGTTTCCTAGAAGGTGAAGTTCAGTATTAAGTCTCACTAAGGTCAAAACAATACAAACATATATAAAAGCAACAGAAACTTGTCCCTCAGTTCTCTGAGCCTTTTCAATATCCTTAAACATTGAAGTTGACCAAGATACACAGAAGAGGAGGCAATGAAATACTTTGCACATTAATGTGAGAGAGAAAGATGCCATTCGCAAGGAGGCTGCCAATTGACATTGCAAAGTGTTTGTAGGCATTTTACCCTATAATAGAAAATCAAAATTGAATTGGCTGAAGATCTTGAAGATACGTACTTAAATGTGTTAGTTTACTAAGTATGCATTAACAGTAAACAAGTTCATGGCCATCAGTCAACTAGAATTTTTTCAAACATCGCTTATCTTACAAGACTAGATGAGAATAATAAAAATTTGATATAATTGCTGCTGCTCTCCCTATAAATATGTGTGTATAATGTCTCACTATTTAATTAAAAGTATATGCTGGGCTGGCACTGTGGCTTAGTGGATAAAGCTGCCGCCTACAGTTCTGGAATCCCATATGGGCACCCAGTAATGTACCGGCTGCTCCACTTTGATCCAGCTCCCTGCTATGACCTTTGAAAGCAGTAGAGGATAGCCAAAGTCCTTGGGCCTCTGTACAAATGTGGGAGACCTGCAAGAAGCGCCAGGCTCCTGGCTTTCAATAGTCCCAGCTCTGGGCATTGTGGCCATTTGGGGAATGAACCAGAGGATAGAAGACCCCTCTTTGCCTTTGCCTCTTCCTCTCTGTAACTCTGCCTTTCAAATAAACAAGTAAAACTTAAAAAAAAAGTATATGCCTATATAAACATGTGGCAAGTATATATACATACTGAATCAACTGTTGATTCTAGCATTTGTTTCATTAAACCAATCCTATCAAATTATTATTGATATTTATTATATTCCTAGTGGATGTATGTCTTCTTATTTATTCTTATATTTATTTATTTGAAAGGCAGAGTGACAGAGACAGAGAGACAGAGACCGAGACAGAAAGAAACTTCCCATCCACTGGTTTACTCCCAAATGACTGCAACAGCCTGGGCTGGTCCAGACTAAATCCCAAAACCTGGAACTCCATCCTGGTCTCTCCCTTGGTAACAGGAGCTCAAGAATTTGAGCCATCTTCTGGTGCTTTCCCAGATGCAGTAGCAGGGAGTTGGAATGGAAGCTGAGCCACCAGGACTTGAACCAGCAATCTGAAATGGGATGCTGGCATAACATGTGGTAGCTTAACCTGCTGCACCACAACCCTGGCGCCAGCATAAGACATATAATAGCTTGGATAAGTCAGTACAAAAACAATAACAATTTGAATTTTTTTTGACAGGCAGAGTGGATAGTGAGAGAGAGAGACAGAGAGGAAGGTCTTCTTTTTGCCGTTGGTTCACCCTCCAATGTTGTTAGTCATCTTAGTTTCTTGTGATTTAGAGCTTTTCTGACATCCTCTAATTTCTGAAGAATAGATTTTTTTCCCATTTAGTATTTAGTCTTCCTTTCCCCTTCCCTAATTTAAGAAAAAGATGCTTTGGATCTGTCTTGATATTATCTGAGAAACTTATTCTGTTTGAACTACTTATCTAGAAATAATGAAAGCACCTCTAACAATAAATGGAGTTATGCCTTGAGCTCTCCCTGGTCAAATCCAAGTGCATCTGTGATCTTCCCAGAGAAGAGATCTTCTCCCAAAATATTTAGAATGAACCTGATAGTGCATCTAATTGCCACCATCAAAATTATAGCTCATGCTTAAAATATTCTCATTTGTCACATGAATGAAAAGAAAAAAAGGAGAGAAAAATATTTGGCTTTACAATTTTCTTTATGAGATATTTTATTTAGATATATTTATTAAGAATTTTATTTCTCAGAAAACACTGTTCAAAGCATGGCAAAGCATTCCATAGGTTCACATAAAATTATCTAGCATATCAAAGGGGATGATCCATACAAATCAAGGTAGTGGTGGTATTGAGGGGAAATGAGTTTACCTTGGGTTTTAAACAAGAAACAGCAAATATCCACCTTGCATTTATTTATTTTTATTTTTATTTTTATTTTTTTAACAGGCAGAGTTAGAGAGAGAAAGGTCTTCCTTCCGTTGGTTCACCCCCCAAAATGGCTGCTATGGCCGGTGCACTGCGCCAATCCAAAGCCAGGAGCCAAGTGCCTCCTCCCGGTCTCCCATGTGGGTGCAGGGCCCAAGCACTTGGGCCATCCTCCACTACCTTCCTGGGCCACAGCAGAGAGCTGGACTGGAAGAGGAGCAACTGGGACAGAACCGGCACCCCAACTGGGACTAGAACCCGGGGTGCCGGCACCGCAGGCGGAGGATTAGCCTAGTGAGCCGTACCTTGCATTTTAATTGCAGTTCTAGGAGGGGTTTGCTTTGTAGAGCTGGCCCAGAGAGGAAGCCATGCAAAATATAAAACTTCATTACACTTTAAAAGAGGAATAATACATGACCCACTTGCAGTAGATTAGTGAACTCATGGATTTTTGGAGGCTTTACTGTCAAAAATAGAGAGCAAAAGGTCCTATGGAGTAAATAATCATGCAATTAAATAAATGTGCTGAAAGCAAATAAAATGACATACTAGACTACTAAAGACTGACTAGTTTGTTATCAGTTTAAATGTAGAACATACCTACTTGAGTCTATACCTATTTTACTATCTCTTTATTAAGTCTGAAGCTAATAAAATATATTAAATGAGAAAGAGTGAGGACATAAAATATTTGTAACTCTGCCAATTTGGGGTTAACTGGATCAAGCCTGAATCATCTGGCTTACTATCTATATTGATTGAAGTAAGCAAATAATTGTCAATTTTCCACTTCATTTTGTGTCTCATAAATTAAATTGATAAGAGAGATGAGCCTTTTCAAAAAGGAGCTTAAATGTGGGGTGATGGCAGTGTTCCTATTTAGATCTTGCACATAGTGGTCATTCAATAAATATTTGTAAGCTAAATGAATGGATTCGTGAAGGTTCATTACAAAGTCTTAATAATAATGGAGAAGCAATGACGCGGGATCAAAAAGCATGAGCTTTGGAGTTGAGCAGCTCTGAGTTCTCATTCTGGTTCTACTGCCAAGCTTCAGGGCCTTGGACTGTTGCTGAAGTCTCTCAAACTCCATTTCATTTTGCTATTGAATGAGAAGAGTCCGCCTTTGCATGAATTTGCCAAGTTTCATTGTGGAGAACGAAGCTTGCTCTTGCTCATGGAAGCAGGAAGGATTAAAAAATGAAGGAACCACCAGAAGGCCAGATATGTCATGCTCTAGCAACGACAGTAGAAAAGTACTGCTTAAGGCGGCCTGTATTGTGCCTGCAATGCCCATGAACTAAGAATGGCTCTTCTGTTTTAATAAGTTTGTTGTAAAACTAAAACAAGGGAAAATAGAATGCAGTAGAAACTGTATTTTGTTTACAATATAAAGTATCTGGCTTTTCACAGAAAAAGTTTGTTAACCCCTAGACTGGAGCTGCACCATGCAGCCACAGGTGGCTACTGGGTACTTGAAAAGCATCTAATCCAAAGGCAGATGGGCCATAAGGACAAAATATATGCCATATTTTTTTTTTATTTATTTGACAGAGTTATAGACAATGAGAGAGAGAGACAGAGAGAAAGGTCTTCCTTCCATTGGTTCACCCCCCAAATGGCCACTACGGCCGGCGCTGCACTGATCTGAAGCCAGGAGCCTGGTGCCTCCTCCCGGTCTCCCATGCAGGGGCAGGGGCCCAAGCACTTGGGCCATCCTCCACTGCCTTCCCGGGCCACAACAGAGAGCTGGACTGGAAGAGGGGCAGCCAGGACTAGAACTCGGCACTCATATGGGATGCTGGCGCCGCAGGCGAAGGATTAACCAAGTGAGCCATGGCACCGGCCCCTAGATGCCATATTTTTTAAGGCTTCATATGAAAAAGGAGAGCAAGTAGGTCATTAGTAATTGCAGATTATTTATGTACTGAAATAGTAATATTTGAGACATAATAGGTTAAACAAAATTCCACTTAATTTTTATTTTTTTATAATTTTTTTCAACTTTTATTTAATAAATATAAATTTCCAAAGGACAACTTTTGATTTATAGTGGTTTTTTCCCCCATAACTACCCTCCCACCCGCAACCATCCCATCTCCCACTCCCTCTCCCATCCCATTCTTAGTTTTTATTTAACGTGACTACTAGGGATGGCTTCACTTTCATAATCCCCCTTCCAAATTTTATGTGAATACCTGTGTTCTGCCAAATTAAATCATACCCGTTTTCTAGGCTCTGGTGAAGCTTGTGGGATGTGGTTTATAGGCTGCTAGAGTTTGCACAGATGACATCCTAGAAGGGAAGTGAGATGTTCAGTGTGGGTCTAGTATGTCTCCTACCATCTGCTCCAGTGCCTTACAATCCTTTTTATTATAATTGTTGTAATTGTCACCTCCTCAATAAAAACCAGTGTCCTCTCACCACTGGAACTGCACAGTGGGCACAGAGGATGCTATCTTTCTGAAAGTGTCTCTCCCCCGATTCAAGCCAAAATACCTACCCTAGGCTCACAGTTTTATGCTGATATTTAAAATGAACTGGCTGTGGGCATAAGACCTAGTGGTTAGGACACCATTCAAGATTCCCACTTCATATATTTGTGTGCTCCTGCTGATGTAAGCCCTGGGAGGCGGCAGTGAAGGTTCAGCTAGCTCACTTCCTGCTGCTCACTGGTTTGAGTTCCTAGCTCCTGGATGTTGTTTGCTCCTTTCTCAGCCGTTGTGGACATTTGAGAAGTGAAGCAGCTGATTGCACTAGTCTCTCTGTCTTCTGTCTCTGCCTCGCAAATAAATAAATTAATTAATTAAAAAAATAAAGTGGGTTGGATATAACAACTCCCCTGCAATTTTGGGGTATTTTAAAATGTTAATAAATGAGGACTTGCCATTTGTTTCAGTTAAGATGGAGAAAAATGACAAAAGACCCCTTAAACTATTTAATATTCTCATTGCATAATCACAAAGCAGAGAATATATCACAATGGAATTGCTACACAAAAATCTTGGCATCACTTTTGGCAGTTTTCAACAACATCTGGACTTTAGCGTCATCTGAAGGCACAAATAGATATTCAGCCCTCACTCTGGACACACTACATTGCAAAAATGCAACTATGGCAGCCCTGTCCATTAGAAATCTGAAACAACATGACCCACATATTTAATTTAGACACTTTAGTAGCCCCAATAAAAATCTGAAAAGGAGAAGCAGTAAAATGGGTTTTAATATATTTAAACTAAATATAAACTATTATTTAAATTGGTATTTAATATAAAGTTAACGAAATAGTTTATATTCTTGCTTCATTTTAAACTGAGACTTTCAAATCTGATGTTAATTTTATACTTAACAACACATCTCAATGTAGATGCTAAAATTTCTATTGTAAAAGGGGAATCAGTTCCCAGGAAACAACAAAAGTTATGTATTTTTTACCCAACTTCTGTTTCTAAATTAAAATTCACTTAACCTGAGTAGAAATTTAGTTGCATGAACGAAGGCCTCCAGCAACCAGGCGGTCAACCAAATGCTGCTACAGGGATATACTCGGCTCCCCACCCAGGAGATAGCGGCTTGAGACATCGCCCCATGCCAGCAGAGTACCTCATTGCCCCATGGCAGCAGGAAATAGCTCTAAAGACAGATCTTCACCCCTCTACCCCTCCTGGACTTTTGGGACTACTGTAATCCCATACAACTCCTGCTTTATAAAAAACAAAAGGGGGGGATGTTAGTAAAATGGCGCAGTCTTATCTATCTTATCTTATCTACATCCTGACATCATCCTAGGCTCTAGCCCCCTCTGCCCTTGCTGGAAGCCAGGTGGCCACATGGCCCAACCACCAGTGTCAGCCCCACCCCCACCTCTTGGGATTCGCTGCTCCTACTTCCCTGCCCGCCTCCCTGCGAAGTTTTAAAAGTACCTGCTCCTGAACACATGTCTCTTTCTCTGTCTCCTGACCTCTGTTACTTTCTCTCTCTTTCTCTCTTCCTTCTTCGCCCTTTCCTTCCAGTCTGTTGGGTTTTCCCCAATAAACTCTTTCCCTTAAAAAAAAAAAAAAAAAGATAAAGGCAAAGGCCAGCTCTCCTCCCAGGCCAGCCAAGTAATTAAAGTCAACAGAGTGCCTTCCCCTAGGAGGTTCACACCTCCCTTAGGATATACCACATGTGAAGAGATAGATAGGTCTGGGCCTCTTACAAGGCCTAAAGCCCAACAGATTATTATCAAGCCCCTTCTATCAGGTTCTATTTGCCTCTCAATCAGAAAACTTAATTGTAGCTTAGACAGCACCTTTCTTAGCTCCTCTAATAATGACTCTGTCCTTTGTTCTAGACCCTGTCTAGAGCACTTGGGCCTCATTCCTTTGTAATCATAACCTCTACCACAATGTACAGCACATTAAGGACAGAGATCCCACATGAGGAGCAAGTATCTTTACTTAATATATACTAAACTGATCTTCTGTATATAAAGAGAATTGAAAATGAATCTTGATGTGAATGGAAGGGGAGAGGGAGCAGGAGAGGGGAGGGTTTTGGGTGGGAGGGAAATTATGGGAGGGGGAAGCCATTGTAATCCATAAGCTGTACATTGGAAATTTATGTTCATTAAATAAAAGTTAAAAAAAAAAGAAAGAGCATAGGTTAAAGTTTAACAATACTTGATAATAAACATTTGATTATATACTTTTATAAAGAGGTAAGATTATAGGGCATGCATATTTACCAGTGAAGAAAGTGAGATGTCTTAAGTAAGAAATAGGGTCAAGGCTAGAGTTCAGCTTCCCAAATACAAGACTTGTGGTTTTTTGTTTGTTTGTTTGTTTTTCTGCTAAAATCAAGGGTGTGTGGGATGTGCATGTACATTTAGAGTAGAGTAAGAGATATTAAGTGAGAGGTGAATGGGAGAACAGGTTTTTGTGACAGCCAAAATGTGGAGGAAAGAAAATTGGTAGGAGAAAGAACTCAACCTTATAATATATGTGCTAAATGAATCTGATACCTAAAAGACAGCGAAAGAACTTGAGATGGACAGTGACATTCATAGGCTGAAAACTTTGAGTCCCTGGAAATGTTATTGAACTTCACTAACCCTAAGTTTGCTGAGCAATAGAATAAGGATAAAAGTGCCTGTCTCTTGGTTTGTTGTGGGGACCAAATAAAATAGCACACAAAGGTAATAACACACTTTGAAAACCTGATACAGTACATGTTAATGATCAGTTCCTTTCCCCTGCAAACCTTTCCATGAGCAGAGTGATCTTTTGATTTAACATCTTTGATTAAATAACTTTAAGTCAAACTCTCACTTGAGCTAGGGTGTCGTCTAAAAATAACAGCTAAAAATTTGCAATTAACACTTCTTACCTAAAAGCATGGATTTTTACCTGGATGGACGAGAAGAAGCAACAGTATTTATTGTTGATGTGCATTAGGAAACCTAAGATTTTAATCTCCACAAATTGCCTCAAACACTTAGGTTTAGTGCAGTGTTTGACCATTGAGCCTTAGATTTCCCACAATGTATAGACAGCTGTAAACAAGAAAATCTATCATAACAATGCTTGTTCACTTACTTTTATGTTTTAGAGTTTTTTAAACTTCAATATTTTTTAAAATACAGGTTTGATGTTTTGTATACCCATCAACATTATTCCCTAATAAAAAGCACTAGAGAATTTATTTAAATTGTTCGCAGTTACCAGATGTTAAGGAGAGAGCAATATAGCAGATTAAGCATAGTCTTCAGAACAAGCAGTACAATGTGTTTGTATGAGTTGGTTATAGCTCAGTACTAATGAGACCAAAGTCAAGGGTTAATCCCCTTATGGCCAGTTAGTCTTGCTCTGCTCCTTGGCCAGTGGCAGCATTCAGGACCCCAGCCAGCCGACTTGGATTTGCTCTCCACTGGTCATTAATGAGTCTGGGTTGGAGTACAAGGAGCATCAGTACAGAACAATTACCCACTGTAGGAAGAACAACATGAGGGAGGAACTGACATGCCTCATTTGTCCAGGAAGATTTTCCTTCACTAGTTTCAGTCTGAAAGCCACCAAGTGCAATTCTCAGATGTGAACTTAAGATGATTTGCTGGACAAAAGTAAGAGTGTTAGGAAACAAAACTGAGTTCTTGCCCTGGCTTCGTTCCTACGTGGCACTGAATCTGCAGCTCAGTTTCCACAACTGTAAAATCTCAGGTTAGAATAACATCCCTTGCTGGTGTGAAATGGTTCCATGAATGTATTTAAAGGTTTTTTTTTTTTTTGAAAGGGGAAGGTTGTCTAACATTGAACACTATTATTTTCCTTTTGGTACTTCAAGGGCAGAATTCTAAAATGGACTCCAGTGAACTTCATTATGCTAAGTTGTGTGGAGAAACAAAGGAATAGGTTATATGTCTCGATCTCTATTTCTCTCTATATTTATCTCTCTGCATAGAGAGAGGGAGGGAGGGAGGGTGGGTGGGAGGGAGAGAGAGAGAGAGAGAATCCAAAAGAGAGTTATAGCATGTCCAAAATTTGTAGGACAGGCTGGAGGTCCAGGGAAGGATTCATAAACCATTTGCTGATGGTAGTATGGAGACAGAATTCCCTTAGAATGGAGACAGAATTCCTTCTCCGTCTCCGTCTCCGTCTCCGTCTCCGTCTCCTTCTCCTTCTCCTTCTCCTTCTCCTTCTCCTTCTCCTTCTGCTTCTTTCTTCTTTCTTCTTCTTCTTCTTCTTCTTCTTTTTTTTTTTTGGCACCTTCTTTTTGTTTTAAGCCCTTAGCAACTAATTGCATGAGGGCCAACAGAACTGTGAAGGGTGATCTGCTTCATTCAAAACCTAATGATGTAAGTGGTAAATTCATCTTAAAAATACCTGGACAGTGACATCTAGATGAGAGTTTTGTCAAATATCTGGGTGCTGCAGTTTAACAATTTTGACACATAAAATTAACCATCATGTCCACCTTTTGATATTTATATTATTACTGAAGTCTCACTGTTGGCATGTGTCTTGATTACAATAATATATGGCAAAGGTGACAGGAAGTCACATCCATGATTAGATGACAAAAGACTTACAAGTGGAGTCTCTCTTGCCCTCCCTGTTTGCATGCTATGATAACACAAGCTCCCCCGTTGAAGGAGCTCATGCCATAAAGAGCTGAGAGCAAAGAAGTGAGGTGTTTAGTAAACAGCCTTCAAAAACAGAAAGCTTTCAACAATCCCAAAGTGGGCTTGGACGAAGATTCTTCCCCAGCTGAAACTTCAGATGAGACCTCAGTTCACTGGGCCAACAGCTTGATTGCAACTCTCTCAAGAGATTTTGAAATAGACAGAAGACCTCTCAGTCATGTCTGTATTCTTAACCCACAGAGATTGTGAGATTATAAATGTCCGTATTAAACACTGAATTTTGGAGTAATTTTGTTGTACAGGAGTAGGTAACTGGTACAGTAACTAAAATTAATATGATGTAAAATTGATCAGTTATTTGCAGATAACCAAACCCATGCTAGCTAATTGAAGTAGAAAAGAACATATAGGTTAGAGAGAGCCGGAATTGCTGCTATTCTGAGCTTACAGATGTTATTCCATGAAACACACTGTGAAACCCTCCAACCAAGAGAGCTGCAGCTTCTTTCACAATTAGCAAGTGTTCAAATGAGAAGCTACCACACCACGGTAGCAGGCTCCTGTCTGCTGATTTTTGTGGTGTTAAAAATGGCTGCCCGGGACCAGCGCTGTGGCTCACTTGGTTAATCCTCTGCCTGCAGCTCCGGCATCCCATATGGGTGCCGGGTTCTAGTCTCGGCGGCTCCTCTTCCAGTCCAGCTCTCTGCTGTGGCCCGAGAAGGCAGTGGAGGATGGCCCCAGTGGTTGGGCCCCTGCACCCGCATGGGAGGCCAGGAAGAAGCACCTGGCTCTTGGCTTCGGATCGGCATAGCTCTGGCCATAGAGGCCATTTGGGGGATGAACCAACGGAAGGAAGACCTTTCTATAAAAAATAAAGGAAAAAAAAAATGACTGCCCACACCTTTTCCATGTTAATTAGTTTTATCAGTTAGTCATGCGATGGATGGGACCTGAGCAACGTATTTTATTCTATTGGTGAGGGAAGTTAGAAGTATTCCTTCCCTTCCTCCTTGCCTTGCCTCCTGCCTTCCTGCCTTCTTTCCTGTCTTTCTTCCCCTTTCCCTCTTCCTCCTCCTTCTACACATCGATATGATCAATGAATGACAGATGTCCACTTCACTAAGGAATATATGCAGGCTAAGGATCCTTAAACCAAAATGCCAAAAATCCGAAATCTGAAACTTTTTGAGCACCCACATGACACCTAAAATATCTCATATTTTAGAGCATCTCAGATTTTGGATTAAGTAAGCTCAACTGTCCAATTCTATGCAAATATACCAAACTGTGAATAATTTTGAAATCAGAAGCACTTGATTCTAAGCATTTTGGAAAAAAGATACTTAACCTGTATCAGAGTCATTCAAAAATTTCATGAAGAATGCAGTTAATTTAAAAATTTATTTTGGTGCAAATTTTTTTAAATCATTGAAAGATTCATGGAATAAACTTAATGGAAAGTGTGTACTATAAAAAACTATACATAGGGCTGGTGCCATGGCTCACTTGGTTAATCTTCCACCTGCGGCACCGGCAATCCATATGGGTGCCGGGTTCTAGTCCCGATTGCTCCTCTTCCAGTCCAGCTCTCTGCTGTGGCCCGGGAGTGCAGTGGAGGATGGCTCAAGTGCTTGAGCCCTGCACCCGCATGGGAGACCAGGAGACAGCACCTGGCTCCTGGCTTTGGATTGGCGCAGTGCACTGGCCGTAGCGACCATTTGGGGAGAGAACCAACAGAAGGAAGACCTTTCTCTCTGTCTCTCTCTCTAACTTTGCCTGTCAAAAAATAAAAATAAAATAAAAACAAAACTATACATAGATTTCACAAAATGTTATACAATATAAACTTTGAATTCTGTTTCCCATGAACTTTTTGAAATACCCTCATATACCCAAAACATCTAGAGAATAATTTAAGAAATTTTGTAATTATGAGTATCAAACTTAACCTCAATAAGAATTCTCAGAAGAAATTCCAAAAAATAACAATGTTTTAATTGGGAGCACAAAATTTGAGGAAGTAAACAAAAAGTTCAGCTTTGAAAGTTGTCAGCTATGTGTTCTTAGACAAATTCCTTAACTCTTTAAGCCCCTATTCCTTCTCTAAAATGAAAAAACTTTTTGTTACCTCTTCGTCATCCTGTAGGACTAGAAATGATGATGTATTTCGCAGTATTAACATGGTGGCTGACACAAAGTAAATTATCACCAATAGTTTTTAGCCCTGCTGTGGTTTGTAGTTTAAAGATGGAAGTGCCAAGGAGATGGTGAGGTTGAGATTTAGGCTGAATTATATTTTTTTAAAGATTTTATTTTTTAAAGAGTTAGAGAAAGAGAGGGAGAGAGAGGATCTTCGTCTGCTGGTTCACTCCTCAGATGGCTGCAATGGCCAGGGCTTGGCCTGGAGTGGACCAGGCCAAAGTCAGGAGCCAGAAGCTTCTCACAGGTCTCCCTTGTGGGTGTCAGGGACCCAGACACTTAAACCATATACTGCTGCTTTCCCAGGCCATTAGCAGGGAATTGGCTTGGAAATTGAGCCATTTGTGTTGCCAGTGTTGTGGCCAGCGACTTTAAAATGAAAACCTAAGGTTGAAAATGGTGAAAGGTGTCTAATACATTATCACTACCCAGTGTCCTAGTACCTTTCACAAAAGGCCTTTAAAAGCTTAGAGTTTAATTTGTTTAAAATGAATAAACAGACACATGGAAGTGTGGCGTATCATCTTAGAATAGGTGAGTAAATCAGGATAGGTGACTTGCAGGTTGGTATTCTAACCACTTAACCGCATTTCTTAGTTGGCTCCAAACTGTGAACACTGGGAGTTTTTTGTTCTGTCTCTGTATTAGCACCAGCATTGACAGAGCTATTAATAACATAGACACTAAGGAGAGACAGTGAGATTAACAACGGCATCCCATCAGTTAGGTCTTCATGAAATTATGAACGAGAGGAGTCAGTGTCAGAACAGCGCGTGTGATCCTTTTCTGCATTTCTAGATTGTCAAATGACTCATAACAAGCCCACTTATAAAATGGATTACGCTCATTAGAAAGACTGCAATTTTCTTTCATTTTTAATTTTTCCCATTGTATCTACAATCACATACAGCTATTCTTCTGCCACCAATTCATATGTGAACACTTTCTGGTGGTTTTAATTAGTTTCCTCCCATAAATAGAGACTTATGTTAAAATAAAATGAAATCAATAGATTAAGGTTAATTATGCCCTATTCTCTTTTTTACTTCCCAGGCTTATGATACAATTACTAATTGAATCTAATGAAAGCCATGGTATCTCTTTAATCATGCTTTAAAGAAAAAGCTGTAAAGCAGAAAAAGCACATTCCTGCTTTCAATTTCTCTTAAAAGCTTTTGTCAGCTCTACTGACTTTGGATAGATCAGGCACCATGGAATGTTTCTACTGGAAGAGGCTTTAAAGCTCTTGTTCATCAACTTCATTTCGATAGATGTGGAGGCCTGACTGAGGCTCAGAGAGAGTTGTTGGACATTTTCCAGTTTAGTAGCAGCCTTTGGAAAGCAAGCCAGATTCTAGAGTGCTGGTTCAGTGCTTTTCCATTGTAAAGATGAAAGTTGGTATTTTTGCCCATCTTATTTCCTAGCACTCATCTTCCAAGGGTGTTTGGCTTTCTCATGTTCCACTGGGGCTATGAGGATCTCAAAAATAAGTAAGTGGCAGGAAGCATGAAACTTAGTAACTGTTCTTTTCCTTTCTGTTTCAAGAAATCTAGAATGAATTTTTTTTTTTGAAAAGAAAGACTCCTTTATGATGCAAATAACCGTTTCCTAGATGACCTGTTTTGCCATCCTGGATGTTTATAGTGCTGTGAGAAGAGTGTGTTACTTCAGGATTAAGAGAAAGCTCACTTGGCACACCAATAGAGAGATGGTAAAATTCACAAGCAATTTAGAGCTCTATCCCTGATGGATTAGATATGGTCACTATGTATGTTGTCTAGGTACTGCAACTACAATCTGCCCTGAGGTGAGGGGCCATGCTATATACCACCCTGCTAGGGAAATCAGAGTTCATTAGGTATATAGGGTTGTTATTGCTCATGCTGGTGAGAAAGTCTACTTTTCCCATGCAAATGAGCTGACCATTGCTTTTTCATCTTGGTTGCATTCTCATGAGAGGATGAAATCTATTTTCTCTGAGAACCATAAAAGTATTATAGTGATATACTGGGACCTCTAGCGTACAGACTTTCATCTGAATTCATTAGTTCCTCCAGTGACCACTTTTAATTAAATGCTTGGTCATAAATTACTGGACATTCTTTGATAATGATGATAGCAGTCACAGAAAGAGTAATGCTTTTCAAACACATCAATATGCAGTCTACACCCTTGTCTTCAAATAGTACTAAATTATCAGTGTTAATGCTTCTAGAAGGGTGTGCTTTCTGAGTTGTTGGTTTTTGGGGACATATGATGTTGCATTTTCTCTGCATTTTCATTTCTGATCTCACTTGGGGCAAAGAGGGCTTATTTTTGAAATCGTTAGATGAGAAGTAGACTTTGAACCTATGTTGTCAGCACAGACATACTCTTGTGAAGAAGTGAAGGCACTCCCATACAATCACAGTTTTACCGCTTACTAGTTTTATGGACTTAGACAAGAATAACTACTTCCCCCTGCCTCTGTTTACTCATTTATAAATGGCAAGTACTGTAGCAGTATCACCTTCACAGAATCGTTGTGGGATTAAATGACTTATTACACATCAAGTATTTAGAACTGTAGTTGATTCTTCATGGTTTATCTGTCATTATTGTTCTGTAAATGTCTAAAATCAATCAATTAGGATAGGGAAAGGATTCAAGACTTGCCATTCTTAACAGATTTCCTTTAACCAGGTGAACTCAACTATGTTTACTTACCAGCACTCCCCTTTGCCATGTGGTCTGGTCTATAACTCAGGAGACTTCTCCGACATGACATTTTCCCCCACACTTTTGCAATCAGGTATAAAGGCAAGGCAGAGGGGCCAATGTGTGATAGAACTCTTCTACCTCTTTGATCATTAGTTATACCACCATATAAATCTCTCCTTTGTATTGTGGACAGAGCTGATACATGGATATATAGTTTTTCATCTCTTTAGTAGCTTTACATGCCAAATCCGTCTGCTTTTGTTTTTTAACTTTTAAGGAGTATAATCATTCTCTTTGAAAAATGTCTATTAGAATTCTTTAAAGAAACTTCTGTTAATTGCTATGCCCCTTTCAAATATCTGTAGGAACTTTGTTGAGCATAAAAAGCTAAAAAATGCCCAGAAACACACTCATTCAGTTTGGATGTGCTATTGTTGGAATCAGTGGATTTCAATATTAATAAAAATCATTTTAGTCAAACAAGTGAATAATCTTCATTTTTGCAAGAGAACGAAATAAGAAGTGAGTTACTTATTTGAATGGGAAGTTATATGTACGAACCATGTATACATGTGCGTCTATGTTTATGTTCAATTCTTACTTCAGTATCAGAATTCTTCATAACTATTCATGAGTACTGCACTTAATGAGAAGTCACATCATCCATGGGGATCTTTAATGTATTTGGCACCAGGTAAGGATTTTATGAAGGTTAGCTCATTTACATTTCAAAGCTAATAAATCCAATAGGACTCTGGAATCAGAAAATTGAAAGACTGCTTGAGTTTCTTCGTACCTGAAAATGTGCAGGGAACCCTACCTCAAAATATGGAACCTTGACATGCTGAGTTTCTTAGGCTGAAAGAAACTGAGAAAAAAACCAACACAGAATGAGGAAGTTGGCTCTGTTCTTCTGCCTCCTCTTTCCTGCTGTGGGAGGAGCAGGAAACTGGAACTCCCTTTGCCTTTTGCTCTCCAGAAGCAAACCGTAGGCATTAGAATTTCCCATGTTCTAACTGCCATCCACAACAATATATTATAAAATGTAAAATGAGCTGGAAGGAGGGAGCTAGTAGTCTCTAAGCATAAAGAAAAATTGAACAAATAGAAAGGCTAATTGCCACATTTGATCAATTTATGCTTTATTTGTGTTGAAATGTCATACTGTATCCTATAACATGTATATGTATTACAGGTTAATAATTAAAAAAGTACCCTTGGTCCTTCATCCCTGTAGCAGGCCATAAAACCCAAGGAGGTCACTCTCTGAACTTCTCCCCTCCTCTCTTGAAGACCCTCAGGTGACAAGTATCCTGCCTTGTACCTGGAGGAAAGGCATGTCACACAGAGAGGCCAAGAAGAATCTGAACAAAAGACCCTGTTAAATTCCTCCCAGTTTATGACCACTGGGTCATATCCTCTTGTCCTCCAATCATTCGTCTGCACAACAGTTCATAAAAATACACAATTTTTCCTAGGTCATTGGGTCTTCATTTCTGAGGGCTCTTGTGCCACATAAAATTTTTATTAAGTAAATTTATATGCTTTTCTCTTGTTAATCTGGCTTTGTTGTAGGAGTTTCAACCTTGAACCTTGTATAATGGGTAAGAGAAGAAATCTTTTCTCCCTTAAAATAGTGTCTGGTTATATAGTAGATGCTCAATAATTATTTTTAATTAATTGTAAAAGTAGGAATGAATGAATTGTATAATTCCAAAGGAATACATTAGAACAAAAAAGCAATGTATATTTAATAAAATAAAGCATTATAATGCATTGCAATACATAAGTCAGTTATCATTTTGAGCCTCAGTTTATGCATTTGCAAATCAAAGGTAGATTGTGTTAATTCCACAGTGTGAAAAACTCACCATGGGATTTACACCATCAATTATAGTCAGTCATTTTTCTCTGGTGAAGAAACAACTTCCACATTTCCATTGGCCAGCCAACAACTCCTAACATATTCACTTCCTTTTTCTTTTGACTTTGTGATTTGAATGATTTAAAAACCAATACTGCAAGAAATAGGCACACAAGAGCCTCAACCCCAAAGGACAGTCATCTGTACCCAGCACATGAAAATAGAAATGCGGCATTTGATGTCTAAGATGTATCTCTTCTTTAAGTGGTGTCTTCTCTTCATTTACATGTACTTTTATTTGACCTAGATTCATAGTTATGTGGAAATACTTTGCTCCTGGAGCCTACCTTCATTCACCTTAAAAATAACACACAGTGGACAGATTCTTAAGTTTCTACCGGCCAGTGCATAGTCGCTTGCCTACATCTCGTTTTTTAATTTTCTTAACAAATGCCAGTCATAAAAATTAAATTAAGTCACAGATTCCCTAGTGAATGGAAGGTAAGACCGATGATTAGCACTTATTTAGGGGATAATGAAATAAATTTTAGGAGTAAATTTTACCTGGTATTTATAGCAAATGTCAAATTAGTGGACTAGACAGAATGATTTTGCTGACTCTCTGAAGAAGTACCTTCCTTTTAGAGTTCAGAATCTCTCTCTCTCTCTCTCTCTCTCTCTCTCACACACACACACACACACACACAGCTGTAGTTCTAAAAATGAAGCTGTATGTAGTCTTTCTTTGACTTTCCCCTCTAGGAATGAAGAACCCAAAGTCTAAACTCCAAGTATGTGACGGTCTGCTTATGTAAGCAGAAATAAGAAATGAAAGCAGTTTATATTTTCCACAGCTGTTTTGAGACTGGTACAAGCAGTACTAAAAATTGCTTAACCAGTTCAGTGGCAATCTACAACTAGGCAACACCCAGGGAACAGACCTGTGATTCTAATTAAGTCTATGTTGCCCTGTCTAAGTAATCCCTTTTGCTGGTATAATCACACTTCAGACCCACATTTAATGTGCTTGACTCTCCCTAAATTTGTAGGAAGTAGGTTGCCTAAGGAGAACTACATTAACTCTTTCACCATTACAGGGGCTAAAAAAGCAGTTTCAGCTCAAAAAATTTTCTAAAATGTTCATTGTAAGAAAAAAAATGTTAACAAAAGACCCTGAATTTAAACTAATTCATGACAGCAAACAATTAGATTATCCTGATTTCAGTAAATCAGAACAAAGTAGATAGTTCTTAGAGAATGCTGTGATATGTCCTAAAAATAACTAATCTCTATCTGTGGTCTTAGTGCAGGTGTTTTTTAACTTCAATGCAGAAGCTAACTGTGTCCCTTTCACCACAATCAGCAGTCACAAGTATTTAACTTGCTCTGTGGGACTAACACCAGTCTATAAGCATTAACAAAGTTTTGCCCAAGTTTGAAGCAGGAGACTGCTTAAATGGCATGTCCTCTCTGTAATTCCATAACTGCGTTAGTGCTCATATATCTTGTGAACCATTTGCATCTCATCTGTTTGATAACATAGCAAAGATAGTGAGATATTGAGAAGTTGACTCAAACATACTGTGAGTAGAGGGTGATTATTTGGTACAGTGGTTTAGATGCACATTGGGCGCCCACATTCTGTATCTGAGAACTCAAGTTCAAGTCAGCTCAGCTCTCTAGTGATGGATTCCTCCTACCCATGTGGAAGACCTGGTTTGACTTCACAACTCTCAGTCATTTGTGAAGTGAACCAGCAGATAGGAGCTCCCAATCCCTCTATCTAGCAAATAAATAAAATAAATAATGTTTTAAAGTGCTATGATCCAAATGATAAAAATACAAAGGGTATCTAATGTTTCCTATCTAGCTTCTTGCAAATCTACTTTTATTATGGACTAACACTAGATTGGACCCCTTCTCTCTGTTCTCACAAGAGAGAGAATCTATTTTGAAGAATCCAATAACTGTAATCTTGGCAAGTTTATCTAAACCCATATTACAAATTAATGAGACTCAGGATGACTGATTGTAACTATTGGGACATAATTTTCTCAGAATGCACAGGTTGTGGGACCCTGAAGTTTTTGCCTTTCTAGAAGATTCTAAATACATAAAATAGGAAAACCAAAAGGCGGACAGCCATGCTCTGTCTTGATGACCAACACAAAGCTAGTTAAATGACAGTGTGAGGAAAACAGCCTGGGATGAGGTTTGAAGATACTTGGATCAAGACATCAGTAACTTCATCAAAAGACACTGGGTAGACAAAGTATGGAGGATTGAAGGAGTGGTCAGTCTGATCATAAATTGTTTGAAGGCCTGTTTGCTGCTCACCTCAGGGCTTGGTTTTCATTTGTTTAAGACTTATTTCTTTGAAAGGCAAGTTACAGAGGGAGAGAGAGAGAATCTTTTTCCAACCACTGGTTCATTCCCCAAATGGCACAACAGCTGGTACTGGGCCAGGACAAAGCCAGAAGTCTATAACTCCATCTTGGTCCCCTACTTGGGTGGCAGGGTGTGAATGTGCCACAGTGCTTGTCCCAAGGCTTGGTTCTTTCTCCCACATCTTTATCCCTCTCCCACCCTCAGATACTTTCCTCTGGGTGATTCACAGACATTTCAAACTTGGCAGAACTTGTTTCTCAAGTTCAAGGACTGATTTTTTCCAGTGTTACAGGTTTTGGTAAAGCTCATCCAACAACTGAGAAAACAGAGATTTCAAGTTTTCCTCCTTGAGCATGCATTGTATTCACATTCCTACCATTTCAGTTAAATCCTTCCAGAACATGATCCATTGTGTATCATGTAGTAGCTGTTCAGGAAGTGTCTTTTAAATAAAGGAGCAGGTAAAGAGAGAATCTAAAGGGTTTTTAAAGATAACAAGGTGGTGTGGGCATTGTGGTGCAGTGGGCTATGCCTACATTTCACATCAGAGTGCTTATGAGTCCAGCTACTCAACACTCCCAATCCAGCTTCCTGCTAACGTTCCTGGGAGGCGGCAGATAATGGTGTCATCCACACAGGAGATTTTGTTTGAGTTCTTGGCTCCTGTCCTCTACCTGACCCAGCTCTGCCTATTGCAGGCATTTGGGGATTGAATCAGAAGGTGGATGATCTCTTGCTATCTTTTCTATTCTCTTTCATTCTGCCTTTCAAATAAATAAATCCTTAAACAAAAAGTGCCTTAGGCAGTTTAAACTTTTTCAAGGTGGTGAAAGATGTGGCATATTCTTTCTCCAAAAGTCTATGGTATTTTATACAACATTCAGTATCTCTCTCTCTCTCCCTCCTCTCCTCTCAAAAAAAAAAAAAAGTCAGTGGATCACAGACACATTTCAATATAACAGCTATTTTCCATCTTTTGGAAAAGAAAGTATTATATGATATTAAATGCTCTGATGTGTAGTTCTCCTTTGGTTTTTGGTGGATTGATGGGGAATAGAAAGTTGAAGTTGTAAGGATTTAATTGCAAATATTTTGTTCAAAAGACTTTTTAAAAAAGAAAACTGTCAAGGGCTTCTAATAAGGCATAAAACCTATTTTTAAAAGGACGCATCTTAACTTTCTCAAAGTTATACACAAAAGGAGAAATAAACAAAAGACTTGAGTTAAGATGCTGTGATACATAGAACCACATGGGGGAAAACCCTAATCTTTTCACTAGGAAAAGGCAAATGCACTTCCCTTGGGTTAAATGCTAAGAATAACTGTGCTTGAATTCTCATTTTGATTTCTTGGTTTAGCTTTACTTAATTTCACATTATTTATTTTACAGGAAATTTCTAATTTTGAGAATGCAAAACCAAACAGGAGAAAGTAAGTCAAATTTACCTAGTAAACTTCATGTTCTCTTAGTTTTATAATGTTGAACATGCAGATTGTGGCAAGCTTCCTGCCAGAGGGTTAAAAAAAATCTGCTATGTACAAACCTAGTTGTGTATTACCCTGTGACATTTTCCTGTTTATGCTGATGCATTGGAAACCTGTGTTGTGACATTTGTTTACCCAAGGATGCAAAAATTAAATTTTCAGAAGAAGAAGAAATGTGTTTAAACTAAGCTCAGATTAAAAGGGGAGCCTCGTTCCTAGCAGAACCTATTAATCTTCTGAAGTCTCAAATCCAAATAAAAATGTTTGCGGGGAGGTGTGGGTTATTCAGGTCAGGCCTGGCTTTACAGTCAGCACATGTAGCTACCAGAGGACGTGACATACACATGTTGCTTAAGTTAATGGAATTTTAAGCTGTAAGCAGGAAATGCATAGGGGCAGGAAGTTGGTTTGTGGGGGGAAATTTCCAGATTGCTTGCTGGTGATACAGAAGAATGGCTTCCTTATACCCTAGACTGGTCTGAAACCAAATTGTCAACCATGAGAAATTCTCTCACGTTGTCCTTTCTCTCAACAATCTTTGCTTTCTGCTTTCTTATTCTTTCCTACCTGTCCACCTCAAAGCTTTTACCCCACTAAGGAAATAAAAGCCTTCCATTTTAAGTAGGCAATTAGGTGATTAATAGCTTAGGTTGCCTACCAGGCAATGGTAGTTGTATTCTAGACAAAGTTAACTGCTTAAACTGTAACACTTTAAGCATGAGTTTGAATAAAGAAGGGATTTTGGCAGGGCTCATCTCATCAATCCACCTATGTAGATGTTTATCCTGTGCAAAGATAAAGAATTCACTACTTCCAAGTCAAATACTGTACTGAACTTGCAAGCATTGGGTTACCTGACATTTCCACAGATCTGAGGTTCCCCAAAATATGGAGTGGAAGAAGGAGAATGAATTAAAGGGAGAGTGCTTCATGCTGGTGGGATTTCCAAAAGGAACCAAATCAATTGAGGTGCTCTCAGGATCTCAACTGATTCAAATAAAACTGAAGTCTCCTTTGAATTCTTCAACTGCTTTTGTTCACAACTCTACCGAGGGGAATAGCATTTCACATTGTTAATTACTTACCTCACGTTTTTGTTATGAACAGCTTATTTGGGAGAGGAGAAGAGTCTTGTTATATGCTGAGAATTTTGTACAAATAAGCATATGTATGCGATTTTTAAACAAAGGTCCTATTTTGCAAGTTTATTTTACTTAAAATTATCTCATAGTTATAATTTCATATAATTTAATTATTTTATAAGCTTTTATATTAAAGAGAACATTCTATTAATGAAGCTGTTATTTATGTTAAAAAACAAAAATGGCTAAGAGAAAAAGCAAATTTATATATGCAGGTTTCTGCTTAAAACTCTGACTTTATAAAAAAGGGGAATTAGCTTTACTTTCATGACTATTGTATATCCATAGTGGCAAAGACATAAGCTATCATAACAAAGTAAGTTAATATGTACTATCCTCACCCTGTCTTTTATGACCTTGTCTAAATATGATCAGAGTCAGCGAACTTGGAAGGCTTCCATAGCCTTGGCAACTCATGACAACAGCCTAGGGTGGTTACTGGCGCCATAAACTAGAGTGTCAATTTGTTGGGTCAACAACAGGAGTCACTGTGTACTTACTCCTCATGTAGGATCTCTGTCCTTAATGTGCTGTTCATTGTGATTTAATGCTATAACTAGTACTCAAACAGTATGTTTCACTTTGTGTTGCTATGTGGGGGCAAACTGTTGAAATCTTTACTTAATATATACTAGACTGATCTTCTGTATATAAAGATAATTGAAAATGAATCTTGATGTGAATGGAAGGGGCGAGGGAGCAGGAGAGGGGAGGGTTACGGGTGGGAGGGAAGTCATGGGCGGGGGAAGCCATTGTAATCCATAAGCTGTACATTGGAAATTTATATTCATTAAATAAAGGTTAAAAAAAACAAAAAAAACAAACAAACAAAAAAACAAAGTAAGTTAATATGTACAGCCTATGTGTGTAACCCCACTGCTGAACTGATTCACAGATTTCACAGATTCACCAGGTCAGGCATGCATAGTCCCATCCTCTGTTAGAGGTTTTTTTTTTTTTTTTTTTTTTTTTTTTTTTGACAGGCAGAGTGGACAGTGAGAGAGAGAGACAGAGAGAAAGGTCTTCCTTTGCCGTTGGTTCACCCTCCGATGGCTGCCACGGCTGGTGCGCTGCAGCCGGTGCACCTCGCTGATCCTAAGGCAGGATCCAGGTGCTTCTCCTGGTCTCCCATGGGGTGCAGGGCCCAAGCACTTGGGCCATCCTCCACTGCACTCCCAGGCCACAGCAGAGAGCTGGACTGGAAGAGGAGCAACAGGGATAGAATCCGGTGCCCCACCCGGGACTAGAACCTGGTGTGCCGGCGCCGCAAGGTGGAGGATTAGCCTATTGAGCTGCTGCGCCAGCCCTCTGTTTGAGTTTTACACATTCCATTATGGACATTTTCAGTCCTTATTGCAAAGAAGAAATGATGATGAACTCACATTGCCAAGCCTGAGTATCCATCTATAGCTAATCTGATTTCATCTCTAGCCATTCTACTTCTCACACCCCCACCACCACTGGGTTTGGTTTTTATAAAGCAAATTTCATGCTGCAGCAAATATCATTATAAAAAAAGACCTGTGTTTTTTAAAGCATAACAACAATATCTCTATTGCACTAGAACAAAATAAAAGAAATGGCATAATATTAGCAAATAGACAGGGTTAAAATATCTCAGATAGCCTGAAGTGCTTTTTTAGAGTTGGTATGTCTGAATCAGGAGCCAAACAAGCTCTATGCAATTCATTCAGTTCATGTCTCCTAATTTATAAGTTTTTCCATTTATTTGTAAAAGAAACCGGGTTACGTGTCCTTAGGAATTTCCTATAACTTTTAATTAAGCTGATTGAATCATTCTAATATTTATAAAAGTCAGATTCTTCTGTACTTTATTTTCTGAAAATTTTTAGCTAAAACTTAAGTTTCAGGATTGAAGCTTTACGTATACTTTTAAAAGTAGGACTTAAGTGATAGCATACTCCCTGTTCCATCACACTGTAATCCACATGTCTGGGAACCCCTACTTTTCTGACAGTGATATTGCTCAGTGGGTTCCAGTGGTATCATAGTGATTCATCCAGAATAACTTTCAACTAAAAGCTCTACAGTAATTGGTGACTATTTCATTCTATTGTTTTATTAGAGACTATGTAAGAGCTGTATCAACTTGTATCGTTTTTTATTTATTAAACAGAATTACCATTCCCCTCTGTATCCACAGTTCAGTATCTATGTATTCAACCAACCACCGATCAAACATATTTGAAAATATACTGTCTGTACTGAGCACTTGCAGATTTTTGTCTTGTCATTATTCGCTAAATATAGTATAACTGTTTGTACAGCATTTTCAGGTATTATAAATAAGCTAGCTTTGGTTTAAAACATGCAGAAGGATGTGTATAGGTTATATGCAAATACTCTGCCATTTGTATAAAGGACTCCATTGCTATCAGATTTTCAAGTTGGGTGAGAGAGAGTTCCCTGAACCAATCCCCTGACAAAAGTAAGGAATGACTGTGTTTGGAAAAGAACTTCCCCCCACTAATACTTTGGTTATTCTGAGATATATTCAGGTAGAAATGCCTACTCTTTTCATTTTCAGGTTCTATGAATATTCATTTCCCCATATTGCTTGGAAATTTCCTGATCAAGGTTGCAATTGTGTTAGCTGTAATTTACCACGTAAGATCAGGAAAATTCAAGACCATGGGGTGACCTTAGTTTGACGTAGAATTTATTCCTGCTCTCAAAGGCCTTGCACACATTTTAATTTCTGCTTGATTATAATGTATCTTATTAAATCTGGACTTAAATATCTCTTTCTGTTTTGTTCTTCTAGGTCATTCCGAAAATGTAGTTCTGAAAATAAAATATTTGGTAAGTTATTCATAAGATTTCTTGAGTAAATGATGCATTATTTCCTGAAAGTTCTTTTCCAGGGCAGGAGATTGGGCTGCCTCTTGGAGTTCCCTCATCCCATGTTGTAGTGCCAGGTTCGAGTCCTGGTTGCTCTGCTTCTGATCTGATCCAGCTGCCTGCTGGTGCACCTGGGAGGCAGCAGATGGTAACCCAAGGGCTTGAGTTCCTGATGCCCATGTGGGAAACACACAAAGGAGATGGAGTTCCTGGCACCTGGCTTCAGCCTGGTCCAGCCCTGGCTATTGGAGATATTTGGGAATGATGCAGGATGTCTTCCTCTGCCGATCCAGCATTCTCTCTGCCTGTCCATCTTTCAAATAAATAAATGCATCTTTTTAAAAAGTTCCTTTCTTCAGTTACCACCATATAGCAACCACAGTTGATTAATGAAGGTCATGTTGCATTATCTTTGAATTCTATAGAGCAATTAAAAAATAAAAGATGTATTTATTTATTTGATGTCAGAGTTACAGCGAGAGAAGGAGAGACAAAGTGGGCCAGGGCTGGGCTAGGCCAAAGCCAGCTGCTTCTTCTGGGTCTTTCACATGGGCTCAGGGGCCCAAGCACTAAAGTCATCCTTCACTGCTTTCCCAGACACGTTAGCAGGGAGGTGGATCAAAGCTGAGCAGTTGAGACTCTAACTGGCGCCCCTATGGGATGCTGGTGCTGCAGACGGTGGCTTAACCAGCTATACCACAGCACTGACCCCTATAGAAAAAATTTTAAAAAGAAATGTGCCTCCATTTTAATTTTAAATGGCCAAGACAAAGAAATCATTAATATATTTAAAATAATTGCCTCTTTTATTTAAAAAGAATAATTCTCTTTGCTGGCTTATTGGCTGATTATCTTCTAGCTTTCCACATTTAGCTTAGCTGGTCCATGGTCAAGGTGGCCTTTTAGAGATTTTTTTCAGATCTATGAATGCGGATGTCATTAAAAAAGAAACAGAAAATGGTTTTATTTTAAAAGACTCTTTCATAGCATTGTACACAGCAGATTTGCTCTTCAGTGGTTATAATTCCCATAGCAAAAATAAAGGCAAGTAGTTTGAATCATTTTAATTCTATTAATAATATTTAGAAAGTTAGTGGGTTATCTTTCTCTTTCTTTTACATAATATAGGGAGTCAGTAATTACCAAGCATTTGCAGTGGCAAAACTTTTGTATTATTTAGTCAATAATTCATTGCTTTATTCAGTGGTCAAATTTGTGTGTATACTTTCTCCTTTGCTTCTCTTCAACAGAGATTAGGAGAGCTCATTTTTTTTTTCTCTTTTCAAAACCAATTTCCAAGTAGGATCTAAAGACCTCATTATGACCAAGATGATAATGCACAATGAATACGTCTTCTAAGGAGATCCTGTTTTATTCAGGGTTGATATCCCTTTGACAATGGCATCTCCAGAGGCTGACTCCTATCTCCTTATTCAGGGTCCTGAGAGCCCTAAATATCAACTATTTTGAATAACAGGCCTGATTTGAATAATGCATATTCTTAAATAAAAGGAAGTAGGGCAAATTTATCTTTTCCATCTAGATCTATTCTGATAGCAGTCTTTTCCACTTGCGCATATATGACCACTAATGTTTCTATCCTAACAGTTTTTGAGAACCAACTGCCTTTTCCATAGTCAATACATAAGAGAAAATAGGGACTTTAAAAATAATACAAAAACTGGAGCTTCTTTCTGTGCTACACTTTGTCTGCCCTGTTGCAAATTTGCGTTATGGGTGTACAAAATGTAGAATGATTAATAATCGATAAGTAGATTAGGAAGGATTCCAGTTTTTCATTTAATGCAGTCATTTCTCCACATGTCCAGCCCCTAATACTTTAACTGTTGAGAGGACAAGGCAAATCAGAGTCTTTTCATTCAAGAATCTTAACAGTTTCTTAGAGCTACCACAGCTCAATATTCCCTCTAAGATTGCCTTAAAAATGATTGAAGTTGGGAAGACAGAGACACCTAAATTTATGCATAAAATAAATGATAATGAATTCAAGAAAACTCCCAAGAATAGTGTAATCATAATTTATCAAAAGACATTTGGGTGACAGCATGCTACCATATATGCACAGGTGCTTATGTTAGTGCACAGGCCATTAGGGATTGGCCATTGGGGACCAGAATTCCCCAGAACAGGCCACAGCGCACTCGTAAAATATCATTTACCAAGTTGCAATCATGTGCTGAATTTGTTTTGATTTTAAATGTAGCTGTGAATTATGCTAACCAATCCTCTGCTTTACTTTACAAGGAAAAACTGTGAATGACATAATCTGGCAGGAACCCAGCAAACCTGAAAATGATTCCCACATCAAAAGGCCCTGTCAGCTAAAAGGTAATTGCTAAATTTAGTTTAGCTGACTCTGCATTTTCTCAAAGTAGTTTAAAGGGCAGGTAAGAAAAATTTACATCTTTCACCATTTAAAATAAACAGGGCATTGTGGTCTACTTAAAAAGAAAAAAGGAAAAAAGAAGGTAGAATGGAATATATCATAATAAATCAAGCACACACACATACACACACGAAAAGGAAGTGAAATATAATTAAGTTGCCTGTTGAAGTAAAAAGTGAAGAATCAATTGCAAATAGTAATTTTTTTTTTTTTTGACAGGCAGAGTTAGACAGTGAGAGAGAGAGACAGAGAGAAAGGTCTTCCTTCCGTTGGTTCATCCCCCAAATGACCGCTACAGCCGGCGTGCTGCGCCGGCCGATCTGAAGCCAGGAGCCAGGTGCTTCCTCCTGGTCTCCCATGTGGGAGCAGGGCCCAAGCACTTGGGCCATCCTCCACTGCCCTCCTGGGCCACAGCAGAGAGCTGCACTGGAAGAGGAGCAACTGGGACAGAATCCGGCGCCCCAACCAGGACTAGAACCCGGGGTGCCGGCGCCGCAGGCGGAGGATTAGCCAAGTGAGCCACGGCACCGGCCAAAGAATTTTAAAATACATAAAAATCAACACATAGAAAAGCCTTGGAAATGTAACATCAATATATAAATGGTTGTTATATTTTGATTTACTAAAATAATTTAGGAGAAATAAATTTTATTATCAACACAAAATTACATTATTTTTATAATTTAAAAATTCCTGGGTAGAGCAAATTAGCAATGAGGCTTAAAATTCATTAATAATAAATAACTTCTTAATTAAACTTACTTTGGAAAGGTAATGAATAAAACAGAAAGTTTTCAGATTTCACAGAGATGAACAACAGCTTGTGAAACTGATTTGCTTGGTGTTTTCTCTACAAGGTTTTTGGGACAAGAAATAGTTAATGAAATTAGTTATTGATAGTTTAGGAGTTTATTGATAATGCTTAAGTGAAAAAGATTTTTTGATATTGTTGGACAGAGGAAATTTTAACATAGTTTCGTAGTTAAATTTAATAGTGTGATTACACATTCTTATCAAATTTTGCATTTTTTACAAAGCTTAGATTTCAAAAGCAATTATTTATGAAAATAAACATCTTTTTAAATATGTTAATTTTCATTAATAATTTTAATTGGGTTTTAATATATTTAAAATTTTATGTGCAATAAATAAGTGAAACATTTCAGGTTTATTTGAAACATTTTATTTTACTTAAAACAAAGGGAAAGTTTTAAAATCGTTATGTTTTAATTTGACTCTGTCTTCATCCATTGATACCAGCTATATTCATCCATATGTTCTGTTACTCATTCATCCAGTTGTTTGTTTATCCATCTATGAATCCATTCATCAATGATCACTCTGATATCACTACTGTATATTGGTCTATGGTAAATAATGTATAACTTCATTTAAGATTATTTTTAATTATAAATTTTTCTATAAACCTCCTTAAATTTCTGGGGCCGTCGCCGGGGCTCACTTGGTTAATCCTCTGCCTGCGGCACTGGCATCCCGTATGGGCACCGGGTTCTAGTCCCGGATGCTCCTCTTCCAGTCCAGCTCTCTGCTGTGGCCCAGGAAGGCAGTGGAGGATGGCCCAAGTGCTTGGGCCCCTGCACACGCATGGGAGACCAGGAGGAAGCACCTGGCTCCTGGCTTCGGATTGGCGCAAAACTGGCCGTAGCGACCATTTGGGGAGAGAACCAACAGAAGGAAGACCTTCCTCTCTGTGTCTCTCTCACTGTATATAACTCTACCTGTCAAATAAATTAATATATATATATATACATATAAATTTCTGTTTTCTAAAACTGCCTTTCTATGAAATGATTCCTTTGTGTTTTGTTTGTTTGTTTATTTAGGCAGGTAATCCTGTTAAAGGTTTGCTGACAAAGTAGCAAAGGATCTTGACCTTAAGTGATGTGTTTCTGATTGATGAAGTGTGCTTTGCCAGAGAAGGGAAAATAAACAACTTTACAGAACATTTCTCAGCTCTGGTATTTCTCAGCTTCTTGAATGACAATGTATGTTTGGCATGTCTCTGTGTGTGTGTATGTGTGAGTTCGTATTCAAGAAGTTCAGCTGACATTTTAGCAGCAGCAGTTGAGTCACAGGACATTTCCTAGGGATTAATGCCATGCTAGAAAAATTTGATGGCCTGAGACCAAGGCTGTTAGTGCCAATATAAATTGAAAGAAATAGTTCAGGGAGTGAGGCAGAACTACAAGTGGACTCTAATTTTATGGGAGTAGTGGCTTCATTTGGAAGGCTCAGAATATTTCTAAGTAATTAGTGCCGTCCTTATCAACCCATAATATTTCTCTCTCATTTTCAAATGCTACTTTTTAGCTGTTAATTGCATCATTACTTAAAAGTGGTTTACTGTGCCTGTGCATAGACAAGCCATCTCTGGAGTTTATTGAGATGAAGATGGGAAAGTGCATCATTGCTATCATCCACAGTCCATGATTTTAATGGACACTAATGATGAAATTGTAAAGACAGTCTCAATAAAAGAAAACACTTCGGGAATATAAGTAGTAGGAGTGATATCAACTTCCGAAGAATATGTTACAAACTCAAACACACACACAAGCGCACACACACAGATATTTCCCTCAATTTCAATATAAAAATGGTCTTTCTACATGACCCATATTATACTAGTAGCATTTAAGCCTGATGAAAAATCTTTGCTAGACTATATTTAGTGAATGATTGATGGATGATGTTTTAATTTATAAAGATATTCACATAGATCAACAACATGATTGTGGCAGTTGGTTAAGAAAAAACAATTTATCAGAACAAGTTGGGTTCCAACAGCCTAAATATTTTAGTTTTTGTAGTCAAGTTCTTTCTTTTAAGAAAAAAAAATTATCTATACCTACATCTCTACTATTAAAACAGATTGCATCTGTGAAAAACAAAAATGTAGAATTCCAAGATGGCAGAATAGGGAAAGTGAGTACTGCTCTAAGATAGGGAAAAACAAAAAACAAAACAAAACAAAAAGTGGAGGAAGTACATGCTCAGGGGAGTGTTAGAAAAACTGCATGAAAACTCTGTATGAGGAAGAAGGGCGCCACAGATCTGTGTGGAAGGTGCAGATGTGCAGCAGTGAGAACAGACATAAAACACAACCCCAGCAGCCGAGACCTGGAGAAAGTGCCAGCTTTGGAGAGATGACATCAGACTGCAGCAGCCCTGGTCACTGGTGATGTAGCTGGAGGGAGAACCTGGTGAACTACACTGTCATTGCTTCTGGCCTGGGTTCAAAGCGGGACAGGATTCCTGAAAATCCAGTGAAAAAAAAGGGGCACATTTTTCTCTATATATTTCCCCCCACAGTGGCAACTAAAAACCAGCTGAGAGAGGGCGGGTACCATTTTGTACATCAGTAGCTGCTGCTGCAGCTCTTAAGCACACACCAAGGAACTGGTGGGGTAAGAGGCCATCTTGAGAGCAGAAGTGGCAGCAGCAACTCAGGTGCATGCACCTGGCAATGGTTTGGGAAAAGGAGCCATTCTGACATCAATACCAGCTGCAAAAGCTCTTGTGCACTCCTAGCAACCAGCAGGGGGAAGGCACCATATTGAAATGAGTAAGGGCTGTGGCAAGCAGCTCTTGGGTACACAGGTGATCCAGAGATTTTACCAGAGGGAAAAAAATGCATTCCCCAATGGCTTTGAGTCTGGCTTGAAGGATTGACAGGGTGCTGGGTACGCACATATTAATATGAGGTGCCCCAGCTTCTCAACGTATTACAGATTCTGGGGATCAAACCACCTAGGCGGAGCATCCATAGACAGCTGGCTCAGAAACATCTCTGGCTCTTCATGAATAGGACAGGCTACCAGGGCAGAGTGGATCCTCTGCACTCCATGACTGTGGAAGCCCTGTGTGGTGAGACAGTGGTAACTCTGTGACTGCATCAAAGTATGCAGGCTGTAGCTGGGTTTCTGGGCAATCACTGTGTGTGGCTACACATGCTCAGAGCCCCCTGGTTGCCTGAGATGACTCATTGCAGTGGGATCAGTGCTAACCTTGAGGATTGCACAGATCCTTTGTGTGGTTCATGCAGAAATGCAGATGAGTATTGCATGCACTGTGAGCTAACACCTGGGCATTGATCACTTGGAAGAGAGGAGGTGAGGATGTGATTAAGCCAACATAGCTGATCATACCCTCCTTCCTGCTAACAAGAAGAGCTATACCATGCCCAAATTGGGTGTCATACTGGATACTCAGGCCACCCTGAAACTCTTATCAGAGCTGCTAGTCATACCCACCACATGCCTCTGGGCATTCACAGAAAGAGCAGACACTCCACTAAGCCATAGAGTCATAGTCCTAAGATAAAAGCCATCAGAGGAAAAAAACCAACAAGTACATCCACAAATGCCTAAAAATAAATGCAGACATTCAAGAATAAGGAAGACAACATGATGTCCCCAAAGGAGCAAAAGAACATTTCAGCATTAGAATGTGAAGATGAAGAGATTGATGAAATGCCTGAAACAGAATTCAAGATTAATCATAGGAGGCCGGCACGGTGGCTCAATAGGCTAATCCTCTGCCTTGTGGCGCCGGCACCCAAGGTTCTAGTCCCAGTCGGGGCGCCAGATTCTGTCCTGGTTGCCCCTCTTCCAGGCCAGCTCTCTGCTATGGCCCGGGAGTGCAGTGGAGGATGGCCCAAGTGCTTGGGCCCTGCACCCGCATGGGAGACCAGGAGAAGCACTTGGCTCCTGGCTTCAGATTAGCACGATGCACCAGCCACAGCGCGCTGGCCGCCGCAGCCATTGGAGGGTGAATCAATGGCAAAAAAGGAAAACCTTTCTGAGGCCACAGCGATGACTCTGGAACACTGAGCGCCTGTGGCAGTAGCAGTAACATGGCTGGTACTTGGGTTTCTCTTGGTCAATTTTTCAAACCTCTGTTTCTTATAAAGTTTCATAAATTTTTTTTGAGAAGAAAGAAGTTTATTTATAGACTTGTATCAAACCAGATTGTCCATGACTAGGATAGGGTTGGGGATGAAAAGGATTTTTCTTTTTACAAGATTACTTTTACAATGTAAAATTAGGAATTTTTCTAATTAAGACTTTGTCCTTGCTCTGTCTCTTTGGAACAGAGGTAATGCAGATTTGAAGAGGGGAAAGTCAGTTACAGAAACTATTAAGAAGAGTAAAAAGCCAAAGTTCCATATTCCAAAATTGCTGGAGAACAATCTTTTTTTAAAAAAAAAGGGAGGGGGGGAATGACCATGTTTCATACTCGAACACACATTAATAAAAGGAAAACATTGAAAAAAAAAAGGAAGACCTTTCTCTCTGTCTCTCTCTCTCTCACTGTCCACTCTGCCTGTCAAAAATAAAAATAAAAAAGATTAATCATAGGATTGCTCAGTAATTATAGCAATCATATGATTACTCAGAAACAAATCCATTAAAGAAATCCATACACAATATGGGTGAAAAATTATCGCATGAAATTGAGATTTTGGAGAGATATCAAAATTAAATATTAGAAACGAATAATTGAACATGTCAAATAAAAGATACAGTGGAAAGACTTAAAAACAGACTTGGTGAGACAGAATAAAAAATATCTGAGCTAGAAGACAAATCTTTGGAAATTTTTCAGTTAGACAAAAGAAATAAGAAGAAATTAGAAAAAATGAAAACAGTGTTGGAAATTTCTGGGAAACTATCAAATGACCCAATGTAGGGGTCTTAGGAGCTCCTGAAGGTATGGAAAGAGAGAATGTATTATAAGTCCTGTTTATTGAAATAATTACAAAAACTTCCCTAAGAAATGGACATCCAAGTACACAGTGCTCATAGATCTATTAATAGACATGATCAGAAAAGATCTTCACCATAACACATTGTAGTTGACATTCAACCGTAAAATATGAAGAAAAGATTTTAAAATGTGCATGAGAGAAACACCAGATTACTTTCAGAGGATCTCCGATTAGACTCATAGCTGATGTCTCATCAA
This sequence comes from Lepus europaeus, assembly GCF_033115175.1. Lineage (NCBI taxonomy): Eukaryota > Metazoa > Chordata > Mammalia > Lagomorpha > Leporidae > Lepus > Lepus europaeus. The sequence continues at coordinate 32,549,219 of NC_084828.1, forward strand.
AAACCTTACAGGCTGGGAAAGAATGGAGAGACATTGTCCAACTCTTAAGAGAAAAAAACTCGACCCAGAATACTGTACCCTGCAAATCTCTCATTTATGAATGAAGGTAAAATAAAGACCTTCCATAGCAAACAGAAATTGAAAGAATTTGTCAGCACTTGTCCAGCCTTACAAAATTTGCTTACACATCTACACACATAATCACAGAAAGATATCAATCACAGAAAGATGGAAGAATGTGAAGACAGCAAATCTCCCAGTAAAATACGAAGGAAATCCAAAGCAAACAATAGGAATATTTAAAGAAAAATGGTAGGACAAAGTCAGTACTTATCAATAATAACCTTGACTATAAATGACTTAAATTCTCCAATTAAAAGATACAGACTGGCAAAGTGGTTTAAAAAAAGACCCTTCTATTTGCTGCCTGCAAGAAATATACCTCATCAATGAAGATACATGCAAACTGAAAGGGAAAGGGACAGATAGAGATTGAATAAGTAATTAAGACCCTCAAACAAATAAAAGCTCAGGATCAGGTAGCTTCACTGCTGAATTCTACCAGACATTTAAAAAAGAACTAATTCCAATTCTTCCAAAGCTATTCAGTACAATGTAAAGGAAAAGAATATCCCCAAACTCCTTCTAGGAGGCTGAATCACCTTAATTCCTAAACCAGAAAAAGACATAACAGAGAAAGAAAACTATAGGCCAATATCCCTTATCAACATAGATGCAAAAATCTTCAACAACATAATAGCTAATCAAATCCAACAACACATCAGAAAGATCACTCACCCAGAACCAGTGGTATTTATCCTGGGTATGCAGGGTACATCAGCACTCACAAATCAATAATGTGATACATCACATTAACAAACTGAATAACAAAAAGCACATAATTATTGCAATAGATGCAGAGAAAGCATTTGATAAAATACAACATCCCTTCATGATGAAAACCTTATGCAAATTGGATATAGAAGGAACACAATCATGATAATTTATGACAAACCCACAGCCACCATCTTATTGAAAGGGAAAAATTTGAAGCATTCCCAATAATAACTGGAACCCAACAAGGATACCCACTCTTCACCATTGCTATTCAATATACTGGAAGTTTTAGCCAGAGCCATTAGGCAAGAACAAGAAAGCAAAGGGATACAAACTGGGGAGGAGGATATCATATATCTGTATTTGCAGATGACACAATTCTTTATATACCAGAACCAACAGACTCCACCAAGAGACCATTGAAACTGATAAAAGAGTTTAAGTGGCAGGATATAAAATCAACATACAAAAATCAATAGCCTTTGTATACACAGACAATGCCATAGCTGAGAATGAGCTTCTAAGATCAATGCTATTCATAATAGCTGAAAAAAATATTAAATACCTTAGAATAATTTTAACCAAGGACATCAAAGATCTCTTCAATGAAAATTATAAAACATAAAGAGAAGACAAAAAATGGAACAATCTTCCATGTTCATGGATTGGTAGAATCCATATCATCAAAATGTCCATACTTCCAAAAGCAATTTACAGATTCTATGAGATACCAATCAAAATACCAAGGACATTCCTCTCATATATAGAAAAAATGATGCTGAAATTGGTATGGAAACACAAGAAACTCCAAATAGCTAAAGCAATCTTATGCAACAAAAACAAAGCCAATGGCTTCACAAATACCAGTTAGTTTTCAAGACATACTATAGGGCAGTTATAATCAAAACAGCTTGGTACTGGCACAGAAATAGATTTGTAGAGCTATGGAACAGAATAGAAACTTAAAAAATCAACCCATGTTGATCTACAACCAACTTATCTTTGTCAAGGGAACTAAATCAATCCCTGAAGCAGGTATAGCCTCTTCAACAAATGCTGCTGGGAAATTTGGATCTCTGCATGGGCAAGTATGAAACAAGGCCCCTAATTTATATCTTATAAAAAATCCACTCCAAATGCTCAAGGACCTAAACCTACTACCTGAAACCATCAAATTATTAGAGAAATTCTATAACACATTGGCATAGGCAAAGATTTCTTGGAAAAGACCCCAGAACCATAGGCAATGAAAGCCAAAATTGACAAATGGGATTACATCAAGCTGAGAAACTTCTGCACTGCAAAAGAAATACTCAACAAAGTGAAGAGGCAACTGATAGAATGGGAGAAAATATTTGCAAACTATGCAACTGATGAAGGGTTAATCTAGAATCTATAAAGAGCTCAGAAAACCAAACAACAGAAAAATAAACAATCCAGTTAAGAAATGAGCAAAGGACTTAGATAGGCATTTTTTAAAAGATGAAATTCAAAAGGCCAACAGACACTTGAAAAAAATGCTCAGGGAAATGCAAATCAAAACCACGATGAGGTTTCACCTCACTCCATTCAGAATGACTATCATACAGAAATCAACAAACAACATATGCTGGCGAGGATGTGGGGAAAAAGGTACCCTAATCCACTGTTGGTGGGATTGTAAACTTATACAACCACTGTGGAAGACATTATGGAAATACCTCAGAAATCTGAAAATAGATCTACCTTATGATCCAGCCATTCCACTTTTGGGAATTTACCCAACCAAAAAGAAATCAGCATATGCAAGAATTATCTGTACCCCATGTTCATTGCTGCTCAGTTCACAATAGCTAAGATATGGAATCAACCCAAATGCCCTTTAACTCATGACTGATAGAAATCTATAGTATTATATCCTATGGAATACTACTCAGCAGTTAAAAAAAATATGAAATCCTGTCTTTTGCAACAAAATGGACACAACTGGAAACCATTATACTTCGTGAAATAAGCCATTTCTAAAAAGACAAATTCCATATGTTTTCCCTGATCTGTGGTAAGTAGTATAGTACCTAAAATGTATTGGAGTGAAATGAACATTTCAAGATTTGATGATTGTTTATAGCCCTCATCTCTGCTATTGAGAAACAGTGTTTTTTTCTTCATGCTATTTGTTGAACTCTTTATTTAGTTTAGGAATAATCTTGTGAATATAAAGTAAACTGAAAATAGATCTTTTAATAGTGAGACGAGAATATGGAGGAGGAAGAAGGGTGGAAGCATAGGGAGGCGGGAGGGTAGTGAGGGAAATATCACTTTATTTCCTAAATTTATATATATGAAATACATGAAGTTTGTATACCTTAAATAAAATTAAAAGTAATTATATAATAGAAAAAAAAACCCATACTACGAGTTAACCATGCATGACTCTCAATTAAAATAAACTTTGCATTTAATTCCATTTTCATGAATTTTTCTGGAGTGCCCTTTAATTTACAGAAAAACTTTTTGAACTGAATGAGAATACTCAGAGTTCCTGTGCTTCATACAAATGAATCTTGAGGTCCTCCAATTCTTTAGGAGTGTTCTTACTAAGATTATAGTGCTTTGAAATTAATATGGGCAGAAGCATCTCAATTAGAAACACCTAGAAGCTGATCAGCAGTAAAGTTTGGTTTTTATTCTATCTCATTTTGTGTGTGTGTATGAGTAGCTGAAGGGCAGAGTCTTGGTATTTTATTCTGGATGGTACATTCACAACACCAATACTTGTGATCCACAAGGTAGTTCATGCACAGTCTCATGATTTATTGCTATGAACAAACCACCCTGATCCTTTTCACTGTGCATAGAGGGTAGACCTACTCTGTTCCTCCTTTCCTCCCAGAACATGAGAATAAGGAACAGCAGAAAATTGAAGCAGTGGTTGCAATGAAAAAGGAGTGAAGGTGAAAGGAAGAGTCACTGGCCTGGCAGTCAACTGATTTCTGTGTATCTCAGGATCCTCACCTGGGAAATAAGATCCAGAGATTCAGTGACCCATTAAGTCTTGTCCTCTTTGAACATCCAGTATATTTCAGATTTAAATAAATGAAACCCTTTCTACAGGGACTGAAGGGGAAGTGCAGCTACTTTTGTAAAGGTTTCATTTAGCTGCAAGCAAAAGGATGCTGCATTCCAAAGCTTTTACTAAAGCATGCATAGAACCATTTTGACATAAATAATTCATGTTGAGCAGACCTAAGCTAATGAAGCTCAAAATGCCAGGGGTGGAAATCTTAGTTTAACAAAAACAGATGAGGTGATAACTGCATAGAATCATAGCATTTTACAGTTAGAAGTATTATTTTTTCTGGAATACTATTCTTTATTATGAAGAAGGAAACTGAGTCCCAACAAGATTTTATGTCTTGCTCAGATATGTGGCTGGTTAGTGGCATTCTTGCATTTTACTTTCTTAAATTTGTATTTTATGTTAATGTGTTCCTTATAAAATATAGCATAGCCTTAAGAAAATAGATATTTATTATCTAGTCAACACAATGCCTTAATAAACTAATTAGTCTATTAAAATAGACATAAATATCAAATTCTACCTGAGCTTTCTAAATTCTATAACTTTTCTCTATGTAACATTTATATTTTCTCATAGATCTCAATGAAATTTTGAGTAATAACATATGTACCCTTCAAGGAAAAACACTACAAGGAACTTCCTACCAGGTAATGTGAATAATCAACCCCTGTTATTAAGCTCTGAAATGCTCCAGGTGCAGTGTAGGGTGTTTGGATGGATAGCTTTGTCACTATTTTGAATTTAGTTGTTGTAAGTCTTGTAACTGATATGCTGTGTCTCTGTGAATTGGAATATAAGTGGAAAAATCAAATGATGACCTGAGATAATCATTTTGACTATGCAAAACATCGTGCTCTACAGCTTTTTGATAGGTACTTCTGGACCTACCACATTAATATATTAGGTTGTTCTGCTACAAGACCTATCCTGAGTGCCTAGATCCATCTGGCAGCCTTCAGAATGGGTCATGTTCCTTGAGTTTTTACATTTGATATAAAAAATATGGGTTTACTGTGATTTCTGACCTGTCTATTTGAAGTATTACACTCATTAGCCCAGGAGTTTGAGTAATTAAGAATTCTTGGGCCTCCCTAGCAAGAATAATGTAACACTACTTAACAGATAGAAAACTGCTATTCATTCCGTAACAACCAAATGTATATGAATCAATGGGACCAAATCAGGTGTCAGACTGGTATTTGGTATTTTCCTGCTGGCTACAAGGTTCTCTTCCTTCATTCTCATGGTTTTATTGGAAAATTAGAATTTCCTTTACATATTATCAATAAGCAGAGGCAAAGTAGCACATGAATTAAGAAGAGTTGATTTGGAGAGAGAAAGACCAGCATCCGTGAATGCAGTCTGATTTCTGAGGTCGTCAGAGGTCCTCCAGTGAATGAGACAATTGTCTAGCTTCTGACCAGCTATCATTTCTGCTGGATGTTTTGATAATGCCAGAATGATAGGACTGCCCTCTCCCAAGGTTTGCTAACACATTGCCTGAGCACCTGTTGTCCAGTGGATTCTCCCTGCAGTGCGTGATTTGTATCTTGGTTCAGCTCTTGGTAAATCTCTGATCTTGGACAATTTAAATAAACTCTTTCTGTCTCAGTTTCCATCTTCTACAAAACTGACCTGTAAAGAACCAGTATCTTTGGGCCAATGTTTTGGTGTAGTGGGTTAAGCTGCTGCCTGCAATGCTGGCATCCCATATGGGCACGGGTTTGAGTCCTGGCCATTCCACTTCTGATCCAGCTCCCTATTAACGTGTCTGAAAAAAAGAAAAAAGATGGCCCAAGTGCTTGGGCTCCTATACACAGGTGGGATAACTGGAAGAAGCTCTGGGCTTCTGGCTTCTGCCTGGCATAGCCCCAGCTGTTGCAGCCATTTGGGCAGTGAACCAGCAGATGGGTGATCTTGCTCTCGGTCTCTTCCTCTTTCTGTGTCACTCGGCCTTTCAAATAAATAAAATTTTTTAAAAAATCTTTAAAGGTTAAAAAAAAAAAAAAACATCTCAGGACTGTCTTGAGGAGTAAGAGAAATACTTCATTAAAGCACTTAGCTTCATGGTTGCCATTTAGATGAAGCTTAAAAGAATGTAGCAGTTGCTGTTAGTCCTCTTTCTTCTCCCCATTCTCCTCCCCCATCAGCTTACGTTCTTAATGGCACTTTCGCAAGCACAGCTGGCAGAGTCTCTCTTGACGTAGGAAGTCTCGTTTTCCTCAACTCAGATGAGGCCTCAGATATAATATCTAAGTGAAAGTGTCTGATAGCCAGAGGGAAGTCACAGCTGGCTTACAGAAGAGCTCCCAGGCATGCCTTGTGCCGAGAGGAATCTTTGTTTAGGTTTTTACTCGAAAAATAGAAACATCTCTTAGAAAGAAGAAGAGGATGCAGACTGTTCATAGAAGAAAACAATTAGAGATAAATCTTTACTCTCATACCACTCCTAGATGTGTTTATTGGTCAAGAATGGTGCTTCTCCGTGGTAACTATTCTAGTCTGATGTAGCTTATCACTGAGGGCCGGTGGGTTCACTTCCAGTGACAGACAAGGCAGAGCCATTTGGAAATCCTCATTTGGGTGTAGGGAGCAGTCTTATCCAACTTCGTTCTTATTCATACTAAGCATGCAATTGAGTTTAATTAAGCAACATTTATCTATATGTCAGAATATGTTGGTTTAACAAAGAGTATTACACAGTGTATTAGTTTATTAATTCCTCATATCCAAGAGATGGGGGAGGAAGGAAAGCATTCTTGGATGGAGAAGGAAATGTGAGGAGGGAGACCAGTCTGTGGGTGAGCTCACAGGAGAGTAGACTTTGCCGCAGACCTTGGCCTGTCATTCCTGAGTAAATAACTATCAGAATAGTGTTTCTCCAAGGGTATCTTAAAAAGTTTCTATAGCAGAATCACATGTAGTATTTGTTCAAATTTGTTATGACTGGGGCCTAGGATTTGTATCTGAAAAATTGTTTAATTTATCTGTAAGGCAGAGAGACAGAAAGATGGATAGAGTTCTCCTATGTTGGTTCACTACTCAAATGCTTGCAACAGCCAAGGCTGAGACAGACTGAAGCTCAGAGCTGGGAACTCAACCCACATCTCTCACATGGTTGGCCATAACTTAACTACTTAAGCCATCACCTGCTACTTCCCAGGGTGCACGTTACCTGGAAGCTGAAACTGGGAGTGGAGCAAGGACTCGAACCCAGCCACTCCAATGTGAGATGCAAACATCCCCATAGTGTCTTTAATCACTATGCTTAATCGCTGCTACTCTCCCCCCCCCCCATTTTTTTTTTTTTTTTTGCGTCTCTCTGGATGATACTCAGTACACAAACCACAAACATCTTTGAAATCAGGAGAATTGGTGGGCATCTGTCCACAGATGTGACATTCTATGCATTTGTACTTGGGAAGTCCAAATTAGGCTCAGGTCTCAACTTGGAAAAGAATAGTCTAGAAATAGTCTAGGAAAAGTCAAATCATTTTTTTTCTTCCTTGTTGTAGGAATATTTGTCATTATAGAATTCAAAAAAAAAACATGCAAAAGTAGAAAGGACTAAAATAATAAATGGTATCTTAACAGGATATTTTTTATACAGTCATTTTGCTGACTATATGGAATAAAGGACAAAGAACGTAAAATATTTTTCTACTTACAGTTATCATAGGATCCTGCCAACAAGATGTATTTTGGTCACTAAAGTCACTCGAGATGGAAGATTTAAACATAAACTGAATTCTCAATCAAAAAAGACTCAAGCAGACATGTTTCCTGTATATTCTCAAAATGATAAGGAAGCTGTTAGTCTCGGAGGAATCAAGTGGCAAGTGTGGGAGGATGTTCACAGAATACTTTCTTCAGTACTGACTGAGCACACCACCTGTTTCTTCCAAGTTGGCCTGGGATAACCCTGCTGGAGAACCAGGCGTGCAAGAGCGGTACTGCTGGGGAGGCTTTGGAGCGAGAGCAGTCAGATTACTCCTGTGAACCCTACACCGACTATGAAGAACATCTTGTCAACACCTGACTCCCAGCCCTTATTTTTGAGACTTTGTTCTTGTTTGTTCTTCTCTGGAAGCATTCATTTGATGGCTCAAATATTTTGTAGCTCGTTGAAAAGGGTCTAAAGTATGCAGGAATACGGACTTTAGGCTAATATATTTTCAAAAATGTTGCATGCCTCATTGCTCACGTAAATTCTCCAGCTACATTCAGGCTTCAGAGCAGCATTCATATTCATGATAGAAAAAAGCGATCACATCTATTACTTCCAGTGCTGGGATATTGAGCATTGTCAAGCACCCCTACCCGGGACTGAAATAAAACATTTCTTCCCTGAGCTTCTTGAGGGAGAAAAAGGCTTGCTGAGGATTTAATTAAAAATACATATGTAGGGACTGTTCGGTATTTACAGACTTAAAGCTATATCCAGTGCAGCACACCATGGTTGAGAAATGGTGTGTAGCATGGACCGAAGTCGTACTGCTTTTTTTGTGAGCTTAACTGAGGTCATGAAACCAGGTCACTGAGGTTGTACCGGGATCCCGTTAACAAGCAGAAAAGGCAAGCCCCTCACTGGGTTTCATCAGACAAATTTGAGATGGCTCTAAACCGAGATGTGAACAATCCATCATGCAGAAAAGAAGAAAAGGCCAAAATGACAGATTGTTCACATAGTGCCTGCTAGAGTCAAACCAAGGCTAGTTAAAATTGTCATGCAATAGATACTGTGTATTTTAAAAAAAAAAAAAAAGCATGCATTGAGCCCGCTGTCTCTTTTAAAGTTTTATTTGTTTGTTTTAAAGTCAGAGTTAGAGAGACGGAGAGACATTCACTGATTCACTCCCCACGTGACAGCAATGGTCAGAGTTGGGCCAGACCTAAGCCAGGAGCCAGGAGCTTCACCCAGGTGTTCCACATGGAAGGCAGGTCCCCTAATACTTGGGACATCTTCTGCTGGTTTTTCAGGCCATTAACAGAGAGCTGCAACAGAAGTGGAGCAGCCAAGAAAGGAACTGGCATCCATATGGGATGCCTGCATTGCAGGCAATGGCTTTACCCACTATGCCACACTGGCCCCAATATTGTGTGTTGATCCATGTTTCTTATTTCATGTTATTTCTTATCCATTATATAACTCTATTATATTAAGTATCTATTGATGCACAGCAAATTACCTGGAAGTTTAGAGGCTTAAAAAACTAAAATTTATTATCTCACGGTTTTGTTAGTTCGGGAGTATGGGATTGGTATTTCTAGGTCAGATTCTTGTGTGGTTACAATCAAGATGTCATCTAAAGTTTTGACTGGGGCTAGAGAATCTCTTTTCAACTGCCTTTCATGACAGTAGGCTGGAGGCTTCAGTGCCTTGGTAGGGTTGATTGGAGGCACTGGTTCTTGCAATACTGGCATCCTTGGGGCTGTTTGGGGGTCCTTATCACATAGCATTTATTCCCCCCAGAGTGAGTGATCCAAGACCCAGAGCCAGGGGAGAAAATTATGTCTTTCAAGAAGTCAAGCACCATCAATTCCATCTTATTCTACTTGTTAGCAACAAGTAACTCAGTCTAGCTTTGTGCAGCTCTTGAAGTGTATAGAAGAATTTGTAAACATATTTTAAAACCACCAGAGATAACTACTAATATCTACTAATAAAGATGGAGCTGTTTTCCAAGAGCAATATTATAAATCATTTTCTTTCTTTATGATTTATTTATTTATTTGAAAGGCAAAGTTACAGAGAGTTAGGGGGAAAGAGAGAAAGAGATCTTCTGTCTACTGGTTCACTTCCAAATGGCTGCAACAGCAGGGCTGGGCCAGGCTGATGCCAGGAGCCTGGGACTCCATCTGGGTCTCCCATGTGGGTGGCAGGGGCCCACACACTTGGGCCATCTTCCACTCATTTCCCAGGCACAATAGCAGGGAGTTCGATCAGAAGTGGGACAACTTCCAACGCTATGTGACGCTACCGAAGTTTGCGTAGTAACAGACTTGGTTAATGTTCCAGTCGGTTGTTTCTCCAGGAGAAAATTTTTAGTTCTGACCTCTGCTAACACTTCCTTAGCTTCATTCACTTGCTTTGAAAAAGCTTCTGCAACCTGAATGACCTCATCTTGTTTGTTTATCAAACCTTCAAATCCCTCTAGAAGGAGTTGCTTATATTCCTCCAATTCTTTAGAAATGGCTTCCTGAGGAGCTTTCATTTTGGAGAGTTTAGATATCCCAACATGGATTCTGTGTTCTTTTGGTATACTTCTTGAAATGTCATCACTCTCCATTAGATACTCTGAACTTTTTTGACATGCTTTTTTCATGTATGAGGAGTCCAGTGTGCGATCACGTGAAAGCTGCAGCCGTGAGGCAGATACTCTCAAGCCTCCCTGTGGGACATGGCCTCCCCCGCACACCAAACCACCATGAACATTCTCAACACTGGACGACGGCACAGCAGGCCCCACAGTACCAGTGCTGGGCAAAGATTCATTCCCCCGTGCCTCCCCAAGAAATTCAGTTCTGACCACCGTTGACCCCCCATGCGCCCCATTCAGGCTGCAAGCCAAGGTCTCTCCCACTTGCACGTGGAGTTGCCTGGGCTTCTCCAGCTCTCCATCCCATTCTTCCCGAGCAGCTTGCCTTCTGGTGTACTCCGATGTATGCAATTGTCTCCTGAGGTCACTTAATTCCTTCTTCAAATTCTGGATTTCAATTTTTGAGTTCATGCAACAACATTCTACATTATGCGATGAAACTTGTCTCCTGAGGTCACTTAATTCCTTCTTCAAATTCTGGATTTCAATTTTTGAGTTCATGCAACAACATTCTACATTATGCAATGAAACTTGTCTCCTGAGGTCACTTAATTCCTTCTTCAAATTCTGGATTTCAATTTTTGAGTTCATGCAACAACATCCTACAGTATGCGATGAAACTTGTCTCCTGAGGTCACTTAATTCCTTCTTCAAATTCTGGATTTCAATTTTTGAGTTCATGCAACAACATTCTACATTATGCGGTGAAACCATGTATGAGGAGTCCAGCGTGCGATCACGTGAAAGCTGTAGCTGTGAGGTAGGCATTCTCAAGTCTCCCTGTGGGACATGGTCTGCCCTGCACATGAAACCACCACGAACATTCCCAACACCGGACGACGGTACAGCAGGCCTCACAGTACTAGTGCTGGGTAAAGACTCATTCCTCCATGTCTCCTCAAGAAACTCAGCCCCGACCACTGTTGATTTCTCATGCGCCGAATAATATTCTTCATTCTTCTCAGTGGCAGACCGCTGGCCATCAAGGTCCCCACTCTTTCTCTGCTGATTCAATCCACAACCATCACCGTCACCAGGAGGAGCAGCACTTTCATGCAAGTTTCTCAACACTTCCACTTCCTTACGTTGGCAACGCTGCCCTTTCTCCCCAAACTTAGAATTCCTTTCAGATTTGCTGTCTTCAGGATCTCTTTGGGAGGCAGATTCCTTATCTTTGTCACCATTGTCCAATCCACGATCATAGTTGAACGCATATTTTTTAAAGGGCTGTTTTGGAGCAACTTGAGTGATGGTGATATCTTTTAAAACCTTCTTACTCGCTACGGTTGACATTCCTTCCTCAGACTTTAAGGAGCATTTTAAAGGCTCATCATCTGGTCTGAAGCCAGGCATATCAATAATTTTGTCTTCTGGCACTCCAGCAATACCAGATAATGTGTCCTTTGCATGCTCTTGTGCACTTAGACTGACAGTCACATCCTTGTCAGTATCTCCACTTGATGGCATTGATGCTTTTCTCTTAGAATCCCACGGTGATTCTACAGCCTCATCACTTATTCCGGAGATAGGCACTGCAACTTCTTCCCTCTTTAGAGGTTCTGCAGAGGATTCCTCCTTAGAATTCCTTTCAGATTTGCTGTCTTCAGGATCTCTTTGGGAGGCAGACTCCTTATTACGTTTGTTATCTTTGTCCAATCCATGATCAGAATCCATCCCATATTTATTAATTGTCTCTAGTGGAGCAACTTGAGTGATGGCAACATGTTTTTTACTCTTCTTACCCGCTACAGTTGACGTTCCTTCCTTAGAATTCCTTTCAGATTTGCTGTCTTCAGGATCTCTTTGGGAGGCAGACTCCTTATTACATTTGTTATCTTTGTCCAATCCATGATCAGAATCCATCCCATATTTATTAATTGTCTCTAGTGGAGCAACTTGAGTGATGGCAACACGTTTTTTACTCTTCTTACCTGCTACAGTTGACGTTCCTTCCTTAGAATTCGTTTCTGATTTGCTGTCTTCAGGATCTCTTTGGGAGGCAGACTCCTTATTACGTTTGTTATCTTTGTCCAATCCATGATCAGAGTCCATCCCATATTTATTAATTGTCTCTAGTGGAGCAACTTGAGTGATGGCAACACGTTTTTTACTCTTCTTACCCGCTACAGTTGACGTTCCTTCCTTAGAATTCCTTTCAGATTTGCTGTCTTCAGGATCTCTTTGGGAGGCAGACTCCTTATCTTTGTCACCATTGTCCAATCCACGATCATTTTTCAACGCATATTTTTTAAAGGGCTGTTGTGCAGCAACTTGAGTGATGGCGATATCTCTTAAAACTTTCTTACTCGCTACGGTTGACATTCCTTCCTCAGACTTTAAGGAGCATTTTAAAGGCTCATCATCTGGTCTGAAGCCAGGCATATCAATAGTTTTGTCTTCTGGCACTCCAGCAATACCAGATAATGTGTCCTTTGCATGCTCTTGTGCACTTAGACTGACAGTCACATCCTTGTCAGTATCTCCACTTGATGGCACTGATGCTTTTCTCTCTTTGGCTATCCTTGCCCAACTGTATGACAGGAAATAATCCAGGATATCTCCTTCTGGGACACCTCCAGTGGCAGCACGAACTTCACCCTTTCCACTTGATGTTTCTTCCTCAGAATCCCACGGTGATTCTACAGCCTCATCACTTATTCCGGAGATAGGCACTGCAACTTCTTCCCTCTTTAGAGGTTCTGCAGAGGATTCCTCCTTAGAATTCCTTTCAGATTTGCTGTCTTCAGGATCTCTTTGGGAGGCAGACTCCTTATTACGTTTGTTATCTTTGTCCAATCCATGATCAGAGTCCATCCCATATTTATTAATTGTCTCTAGTGGAGCAACTTGAGTGATGGCAACATGTTTTTTACTCTTCTTACCCGCTACAGTTGACGTTCCTTCCTCAGGGTCCGTGTCTTTGGACACGTTACAGTTTCTCGAGTCGAGCGGCGGGAGACGAGCCAGAGCCACAGAATCTCGCCAGCGCGGGAACCAACGGAGGAGGTTTGCCCTTCAGGATCTTGACACCTCAACTTTATGGGAAAGGTGTTTTCAGATAATTGAAAAATATAGGAGTCAACAAAATTTGCCTTCATGCCAGAATGAAGATGTGGAAAGCACAACACAATTTAATTAGCAAATGAGATGGAGCTACTGAGAAACTTAAAAAGTGACCTAGGAACCAACGAGTCCAGTTTAAGTCAACGTGTATTTTTAAAAGTGTCAAAAGAATATGTACATATTTTAAAGAAAAAATATGCTCTGTATTACAATTACTGACCACTGCTTATGTAACACAGTTACCATTTACTTATGCTCTATATTATAAAATTTTACTGACCACTAAAAAAAAAAAAAAAAAAAAAAAGAAGTGGGACAGCCAGCACTTGAACTGGCGCTCATACGAGATGCTGGCATTGCAGGCCGCAGCTTAATCCACCATGTCCCAGTGCTGGTGCTGTGATTACAACTCATTTTACAGATAGAATAGGGGATTATATTTTTTACTCTTGAGAAGTAGAAGATTTTTGGGTGGGCAGTTGGTGCAGTGGTCAGGATACCAGTTGAAACACTTGCATCCCACATCATAGCGCTGAGCTTGGAGACTTGGTTCTGCTCTTGTTCCTGCTGGTGATGTGCACCTTAGGAGGCAATGGGTGATGGCCAGAGTGGCTGGGTCCATGTCACCCATGTGGGAGAGCTGGATTGAGTTCCTGGTTCCTAGATTATGGGTATCTGAGGAGTGAACTTGCAGATGAGAGCTCTCTCTGTCTTTCTGCCACTCAAAAAGAAGGGAACAAAAGCAGTAGAAGATTTTAAAGAGTGGCTTTAGTTGCTGTTAAAGGAATCCAAAATAGATTCTTACCAAATCCACATCTTTTGTTTCTGGTGAAATGGAGTAAAAAATACACTAGATTCCTCAAATTGATGTCCAAAGTTATGCTGAAATGTATAATAAATTCACTTTCTCTTGAAAAACAAAGAAATGAATTTAAACAATGCTCCATTTTAACTTTTCTTTTTTTAAAAGTTTTTTTTTATTTGAAAGGCGTAGTTACAGAGGTAGGGAGAGAAGGGAGAGACAGATCTTCCATCCACTGGTTCACTCCCCAAATGATGACAACGACTGGAGCTGGGCAGATCCAAAGCCAAGAGCCAGGTGCTTCTTCTGGGTCCCCAACATGGGTGGAGGGGCTCAAGCACTTGGGCCATCTTCTACTGCTATCCCAGGCCATAGCAGAGAGCTGGATCAGAGGTGGAACAGGCCGAACTTGAATTGGTACCCATATGGGATGCCAGCACCGCAGGCACCAGCTATACATGCTAGGCCACAGCTCCAGCCCCTTAACTTGTTTTCAAGGAGGAGGAAATACCTCATTTTAAAAAAGGAATTTTATGAATGAACTATATTTTCTTATCAAATTCCAATTCCAAAAATGAGTATTTTCCCTTTTGGTAACTTTAAAAGGTTAAGAAGAATTATTCTTGGTGTTCTTTAGGACTATTGTAATTCATTTTTAAAATGAATTCAGCCAAGAGCGGGTAAACATATTCTGGTACCTTTCACTGTGCCAATCACCAGGTATGAAGTGTTATCCTTAAAAAACAATCTCAATGGTGCAGGCCCAGCTCTGCAAGAAGCCACAGGTTACAACCAGTGACCAGAGAAAACTGCATCCATCAGCATTTGCTTTATTTACTTCAATTACTCCATCATTTTTGTTTGTTTGTTTGTTTCTGACTTCTTGTTCCTTGTTTACAGTTTGTGGGCTAGAACTTAAGACTTATGTTTGGATCTGGACTTTGTAGTCACCGAATTTGCATTATCTTTGTATGACTTTGGACTTTTTGCTTAAACTCGCTGTGCTACAATTTTCTGAGTTGTGAAATGGTGATAACAAAAACTTCTTATTGTGATAAATATGAAATGAAGCCCTGTGTGTAGTAGTCTAGTCCTTACTAGACTTCAATGAACATTCCTGTCTTCCCCTCTCTAAATTCCCTTTAAATGGTTGTAGACACCCCTCTCAGGTAAGATTTGAAATCTTCTTCATGTTAATGCATTCAGGCTGCTGCAACAAAATATCTTCATCTGCCTTAATTTACAAATGACAGAACTATATTGCTTATGGTTCTGGAAGCTAGGGCCAAGATCAAGACACCAGCAGACTTGGTGTCTGGTAAGGGCTTGCTTCCTTTTTTTTTGACAGGCAGAGTGGACAGTGAGAGAGAGAGACAGAGAGAAAGGTCTTCCTGTGCTGTTGGTTCACCCTCCAGTGGCCGCTGCGGCCGGCACACTGCGCTGATCCCAACTCAGGAGCCAGGTGCTTCTCCTGGTCTCCCATGGGGTGCAGGGCCCAAGCACTTGAGCCATCCTCCACTGCACTCCTGGGCCATAGCAGAGAGCTGGCCTGGAAGAGGGGCAACTGGGACAGCAACCGGGACTAGAACCCGGTATGCCGGCGCCGCAAGGCAGAGGATTAGCCTGTTGAGCCATGGTGCTGGCCAAGGGCTTGCTTCTTTACTGTAAAGATGGAGCCGGGGTGGCGCTGTGGTGTAGCGGGTAAAGCCTCCTCCTGCAGTGATGGCATCCCATATGAGAGACGGTTCGAGTCCCAGCTGCTTCACTTCCAATCCTGCTCCACTTACAATCCAGCTCTCTGCTGTGGCCTGAGAAAGCAGTGGAAGATGGCCCAAATCCTTGGGCCCCTGCACCCACGTAGGAGATCTGGAAGAAGCCCTGGCTCCTGGTTTCTGATTGGTGCAGCTCTGGCCTGTGTGGCCATCTGGGGAGAGAACCAGTGGATGGAAGACCTCTCTCCCTGCCTCTGCTTCTCTGTAACTCTGCCTTTCAATTAAATAAATAAGTAAATTTTTAACCAAAAAAAAAAAAAAAGATGGAACCATCTCAATACATCCACATGTGGTAGAGACTATCCACCTTCCTTTCACCTCTTTTATAAGAGGCTCCATTCAGGAGAGTGGAGCCCTCATAACGTAGTCAGTTCCCCCAAAACCTCACTTCATAATATGATTACACTATGAACTCAATTCCAACAAGTAAATTTAGATTGGACCCCAACAATCAGGCTAAAGTACCCTCATCTCTTACTGTAAACTATCACATATCCATTGCTACCTTTTAGAGCTGCCCTAAGTAGAAACTGTGTTTGATACCATGTATGTGAACTTTCCAAAAGTGGAAGCTGACAGCAAGAATCGTACAGTAAGAACCTTACACTGACATGTACAAAATATAATTAAAAAATGCTGTTGTTATGGGCTGGGTGGGTTAGGGCCTAAATTAATTTTCCAGGTTCTTGCCTTTTGCATATGGAAGAATTCTGAATATAGGCCCAAACATGGGGTGCAGTATGATAAACTTTATTTACAAAGTGAGGAAAATTCACAGACCCATTAGGGCTTTATTTAGGGAGAATGGGACCAAAGAGTGAGTCCACATGGAGGAGAGTGCTTCTATTCTCCCTAGCTTTTTATGTGCTTAAAAAAATGGAAGTGTTTATGTGGTACCACCCCCATGTCCCCGGTAAGAGGAGGTACTTCCCGGGGATGGGTCCTCTGATTGACATATAGATGAACATGACAACACAAAACGAAGGAGGTGGGGCTTCCAGCTCACGATCTGTCTAATCATTACCACATCACTGTGACTCAGAATATTCCAAATGTATATTTGGTTTGAATTTAAACAATGTAAGATTTAAAAAAATGGATGTGTGTTATATACCCAATACTGTGGAACACCAAGAGATTACATAGTGGACTGCTTCATAAAACAATTTCCTGATTCAAACTCGTTGTACACCAACCCTTTTCTGGATGTTAGACCATGGCTTGAAATGGTAGTAAGTGAGGCATCAGAAGTGATTCTAATGTATATATATTCACATGCCATGCATGTACATATGTATATCTATTTCCATGTATGTATAAATACACATATATGTAAGTAACCACATTATATATTTAGGCTCAAATATTCCATATTCATCTTTGTATGTATGCATATGCAAATGAAACCACTGATGAAACACTCATCCTTGTATGAGTATTTTGATAAAGGATAAATAGTATAATTGAGACAACGGATAGACAATGATTCCCTTCCTAATTATTTTGGGAGCTTTCCTTTGTGTAAAATGTTAACATCAGTTGTCTTGTTTGTCTTCTTTTCCTTTCCTTATGCAAAAGAGAGTGACATCAGAATGTTGGAATCCATCTCACCATCAAAGACACATTAACTCTCCTGCAGAGGAAGAGGTGAGAAACCCGCCCCCCCCCATATTCTTAATTAAGTGGGTTTTCCATTTCCCATCATTTTAATAAACACTGTTTTCTATGGTTCTTTATTACCTTAGTTTCAGCTACCATGTGGAATGTAAAGCAAGGTTTATCCTTATCGGGAAGTTTCCTGACCTAAAAAAAAAAAAAAAATAAAGCAAGTCCTTCAAAGGATAGGTGGTTATGTAAAATGTTTTTCCCTAAAGTTTAGCAATTTCTCCTATGATAGGGAAGATTTTGTAGCATTAAAAAGGATATATTCTTTATGTGCCAAGTCTCTCTTATGGTATTAAAATCCTCACATCATATCAACCAGCTTTCTTGCTTGTTGAGATGTTGCTAAACAGGTTCACAGAAAGGACATGTTTTAGAAGGTCTGGCAAATTTCCAGCCCATTCATGTACAAGAATTATAGCATTATGGACTTGAATAGACTGGAAGTCCTATTTATAGTTCTTGTTCCAAAAGGATTGAGGGAACACTGCAAGCTAAATTGTGTTACTGATTTGATTATTGTTCCCCAAAATGTATTTGTAATACAGTCTTGAAGATTTTGTGCCAAATAACTACCTTCAACAAATCATGTTTCTTTATGTAGGCATGAATAGAATAGTTTCAAAACATCTTTATTCATAGCCCTTTCTTCCCCAAGATAATTGACATGTTATTAACATCCAAGTTCTATAACAGTTTTCTTCTCAACTGTAGTCTTTTTTTTTTTTTTTTTGTCTAAATGATGATAAGTCTGCTAGGTAAGAAGGGGTGATGGAAAGGTACTATTTAAATATGACTTCTGTTCCCTGAAATATTATTGAACTCTGCCCTATTTTTCATGCCTTTTGAGTTTTTAATAACTAGTTAAATATCAAAGAGATGTGAGGAGAAAGAAACAAATCAATGATGAAGATAAAACTATACATTTAGGTGGACTAGAAAATATTTTAATTAGAACTAGATGCAGGGAGCTGGCATTGTGGCGTAACAGCTTAAGCCACAACTGTAATGCCAGCATCCCACATGGGCACTGGTTCCAGTCCCAGCTGCTCCACTTCCGATCCAGCTCCTTGCTAATGTACCTGCGAAAGCAGTGGATGATGGCCCATGTCCTTAGGCCCCTGCACCCATGTGGGAGACCCAGATAAGGTTCCTGGCTCCTGGCTAACCAGAAGATAAAAGATCACTCTCTCTCTCTCTCTATCTCTCCTTCTCACTTCCTCTCTCAGTAATTCTTCCTTTCAAATAAATAAAATAGATCCTTAAAAAATGAAATCGATGCAAGAGGAGAACGTATTTAGACTAGTATTAAGACATCTGGATCCCACATTGAAGTCCTGAGTTTGATTCCTAGCTCTGGCTTCTGACTCCAGCTTCCTGCTATTATAGATGCAGAGAGGCAATGGTGATGGCTCTAGCAATTGGGTTCCTGTTACTCACATGGAAGACTTTGAGTTCCAGGCTCCTGATTTTGGCCCTGGCCTACTGTCAACCATTGCAGGTGTTTGGCAAGTGAACCAGTAGATGAGATATTCTCTCCCTCTCTCTCTCTCATTCTCTCTCTGTGTGTGTATGTGTGTGTGTGCTTGTGGCTCCCTCTCTCTCTCAAATACATAAATAATAATAAATAAAACAAAAAAGAAATAAAACTGGATCAAGAGGCCCAGAGATACCACTGGCTGTATTCTTATGCCACTGTATTTACATTTCTGTGTCTCAATTTCATCATTTTTTAAAAAAAGATATGTTTATTTATTTATTTATTTGAAAGGCATAATTACAGAGAGACAAAAACAAAGAGAGGTCTTCCATCTACTGGCTCACAACAGCCAGGTTGAAACCAGGAGCCAGGGGGCCAGAAACTCCATCCTGGTCTCACACACGGGAGGCTGGAGTCCAACTACTTGGGGTGTACCCTTGTTTCTCAGGTGCATCTGTGTGTGAATCTTGATTGGAAGTGGAACAGCCAGGACTCTAATCAGCACTCCGATATGGAATGTTGGTATCACAAGCAGTGGGTTAAAGCACTGTGCCACCATTCTGGCCCCAATTCTTCATTTTACATTAGGGGTTAGGGTAGAGATTTCTTCAAAATCCAATAATTTTGATTAAGAATAGCTCATTCTCATTTTTTTCCTTCATACTTTTGTTATGTTCAAGAGAGTATCTAAAGTAACAAAAGAGGGTACTTATCTAACATCTCTAAGCTTATTTGAGGAGCAACTGATTCCTATGACCCACTGCTTATTTTTCAGACATGCAGGCTGAGATGCAGAGATGTGAAGTGACTTGCTCAAATTCACACGGCTCGTCACAGAGCAGGGCTTCAAAGCAGAACCGACTTCTATCAGTAGACCAGGCTGATTCTTAAAAGTTTTCCTGACATGTCTTATTTTTCAGTACTGTAAATTATATTGTAATTTATAAAAAGAAAAAGTTGCTCTTTAACATCATTTCCAGTAACCCCAGTTCTTCCTATTGCTAGGAACCTAATAGATACTTAACAAAAACTAATTAATTTGTATAGTAGCTCTTAAGTTTTCTATTATCCACATTTTTTGGCCAGCTAGGAAGTGTACCGAAAAAGAAACATGTTCTTATGAACAGTTCTAGAAACTTCTTCAGATTTTCAGAGCAGGAAGCAAAGAAAATGTTGCATCTGTGACTTTTTCCCTTAAACTAGCATAGCCCCCATTTGCATTTCTGATTTGTATATTCTTGTCAGCTTTCAGCTGGCTTGGCAGTGTCACCATATTAAAGGACTGACCTCAACCTGGGGGTCAATGAGCAAAGAGCCGTCTTGGCTCCCTTTACAGAAGTCTGTAGAGATGGCCATGCAGTTGCAACTTCCTTTTGCCATGGAAAATAGAGCTTGTAGGGCTTCTGAAATATCCCTTTCCTTCCTGTATTCCCAGGAGGGCACATTGTTCTAAGACCAGGACTACACACCTCAAAAACTGCCTGAGACAAAGGAGAATAAGACTGAAACTTGTGATAGGACTTGAGCAAGTAATCTGTGTGTACATAGCAGGATAGAATGCTACATAAAGGACTTTGTAAGAGATGGTAAACTGCTCTGCCTCGTTGTTCAAATCCCGCAAATCCTCTAGCTCAGCACATTTCACTCCCCCAACCCCAAGTGATGAAATCCTTCTCTTCTGGGGATAAACATCAGAATTTATTTGTACTTTGCCTAGGATAGCCATTAGCATCTTCCTCCAGATATCTTTTTGGCCAACGGTTTAGTTGAAATATATTTATACTAAGAGAAGGCACTGAGATATACAAAACAACCCTGGAGCCCCCAAAAGCTCACCTAGTAGAACAAAGAAACAGTGAAACCGATAGCTATTTTTCTTAGCACTGAAATTAAGTAATGAAGATCACTCCCATACAAAATGTCTCAATCTGTTTTGCATCTCTCACAGAGTAGATGCTCAGTAAATGCATATAGAATGACTAAGTAAATGGCTCATAAAGCATATTGGGATTTCATTATTCATTCCATGACTTTTCTTACTGTGTCTATTTCCATTTTAAGTGCTCATCCTGTCTTAGTTTAATGTGTTTCTATCATGGAAAAAAATAACAATTTTTGTAATTATAGTCATATGTGAATATCTAATATCAACCTGGCAATTTTCCCACCCCCTATAATTATTTCTTCAACCAGTATTTCATTTGAATAAATGAATGATTTTTACATTGTCTTTTTAGTTTTTGTAGTTATAAGAAAGAAGTAAAACAAACCTTTGGAATGGAATAGGTTTGTTTTCATGTGTTTCCACTGATCGATTCCAGTTCATAATCTTCTTGGTTTTATTATTGTTCATTGAGTAACCAAGTGTTAATTTATCATTGTGACTTTTCAAATTATCTTTTAAAAGTATGTTTTGGGTCATGAATAGAGATTCATCATTTTTGTGATGAATGGAGATATGAGTTTGGAGGTTTAATATTCACCATTTAATTCTTCCTTTATTTTTGTTTTTGTCATACAAATGGCTTTTTTTTTTTTTGTATTCAATCACTAGCTACTTTTGGTTTCAAGTGGCTAGGAACAAATGCAAAGTAGAAAAATTGGATAGTTCTGTATTTGTTGACATATTTCATTATTGAAAGTTCCATTCTAAATACATTTTTTAAATTACAGGATTTCCCCAATTATAAAAGTAATACATTTTAATGTAGAAATCTTAGAAATAGAGAATATATAATGAAGGAAAAATCCACTTCAGTGATGTTTATGATTTTATACACATTTACATTTTGAATTTTCACTTGAGATATTGTGAACATAAAAATAGTTTCTAAAGCTACGCATATTGGGGGAAAATGTTTTAAAATATTTATTTTGTTTATTTGAAAAACAGACTTACAGAGAGAGGGGCAGAGAGAAACAAAGAGAGATTGATCTTCCATCTGCTCGTTTACTCCCCAAAGTGTTGCAATGGCTGAGGCTGAGCTAGGTCAAAACCAGGAGCCAGTAGCTTCTTCCTGGTCTCTCACATGAATGCAAGGGCCCAAGTACTTGGGCCGCCCTCTGCTTCTTTCCCAGGAGCATTATCAGGGAACTGGATCAGAAGTGGAACAGCCAGGACTCAAACTGGTGTCCTTACAGGATGCTGGTATTTGAAGGTGATGGCTTTACCTACTGAGCTACAATGCCCATGATTAGGACATTTTAATAGCAAGAGAAGAGCCATAGGACTGGGAAGCTTTGGGGGATATCATCATCATCAAGCACATGAAACTACCTGAAGCGTTATCTCAGGGTCTTCCTTATGGCTGCTCTTTAAAAATAAACAAAAATATTCATTTTTTTTAAAGCCCCACTTCTTCTGTTGACAAAATTGTGTAATGTAGACATCAAGTGATCAGGATTTTCTCTTTGAATATTTGTTAAAGATGACATTAGAGAGAAATTTTTTCTAAATCATAAATTAAAAACAAAAAGAATAGTAAGGGGATTTTTTTTTTTTACTTAAGTTTTTGTTATGCTTTTCCAGCTTCCTTATCATTAGTGAAGGAAGGATCCTAATTCTGACAAATAGATGATGTGAACTCACATACTCTCTTAGAATGCTAGATTTCTCCTCTGTAAGAAAGGACTCTAGTCAGAAGAGATTTAAATGCCCTTTTAGGAAATATTTGACAAACACATGTAATTTAATATACACAATGTTTTTAAGTTGTAGGTCTATATATCTGAAAGTATCCTAGTTATCCTTATCCTCTTTACTGAAAAACTAGATTTAAATTACAAATAAAACCCCACGTTTGTTGATCTTAATTTGGCTGTCAATATAAGAAAAGTAGTAATTGTGGAAATTTCTAAAACTCCTATAAGAACGAACACTGGATTAAATGTCAGAACACTTGATTCTCATTCTAACTCTATTATTAATAAATTATCTTTCTTTGGTTAAGCCACTTAGCCTTTCTGGGTTTTCTCATTTTTTAAATGGACTGGTTGACTAGATGTCCAATAATTCCCATCCAGCTCATAAAATATGATTACAGAACTAATCCAGTTCAATAATTCATTGATACTATTTTCCAAAAATTATTCTATAATCCTAATAGTCAAGCAAAGTGTCAGAAAATGAAATGCATTTAACCTAGCATTTCTAGCAAATTTTTACATTATTTAAAGAAGGAAATGTGGGCCAGCGCCGTGGCTTAACAGGTTAATCCTCCGCCTTGCGGCACTGGCACACCGGGTTCTAGTCCCGGTTGGGGCGCCGGATTCTATCCCGGTTGCCCCTCTTCCAGGCCAGCTCTCTGCTGTGGCTAGGGAGTGCAGTGGAGGATGGCCCAAGTCCTTGGGCCCTGCACCCGCAAGGGAGACCAGGAGAAGAACCTGTCTCCAAGCTTTGGATCAGCGCGATGCGCTGGCCGCAGCAGCCATTGGAGGGTGAACCAATGGCAAAAAGGAAGACCTTTCTTTCTGTCTCTTTCTCTCACTATCCACTCTGCCTGTCAAAAAATGAATCTGGACCCTGACTAGCGTACTTGGGCCTCATTCATTTGTAATCATAACCTCTACTCTACCACCAATGGCTCTACTCCCAACCTGTGTGTACTGATGGTCCTCTTCCCCACTTAATGCTGTGTAATTGTTCAAACCTGGTAAATGCCACTCTTAGGATCATTGGTTACTATCCTCACTCTGTCTTTTATGACCTTGTCTAAATATGATCAGAGTCGGCAAACTTGGAAGGCTTCCATAGCCTTGGCAACTCATGACGACAGCCTAGGGTGGTTACTGGCGCCATAAACTAGAGTGTCAATTTGTTGGGTCAACAACAGGAGCCACTGTACACTTGGCTCCTCATGTGGGATCTCTGTCCTTAATGTGCTGTACATTTTGATTTAATGCTATAACTAGTACTCAAACAGTATGTTTCACTTTGTGTTTCTATGTGGGTGCAAACTGTTGAAATCTTTATACTAAATTGATCTTCTGTATATAAAGAGAATTGAAAATGAATCTTGATGCAAATGGAAGGGGAGAGCGAGCGGGAGAGGGGAGGGTTGCGGGTGGGAGGGAAGTTATGGGAGGGGGAAGCCATTGTAATCCATAAGCTGTACACTGGAAATTTATATTCATTAAATAAAAGTTAAAAAAAAATTTTTTAAAAATTTAAAGAAGGAAATGTGAACAAAATGAACTAAAAGATTACATTTATAGATTTAAACATATAAAAGATATACCATGTACATAGTAGTGAATGCAGAAATAGGAAAATTATATTTACATTCATATATAATTACCATTCTGATGGAGAGTTATAACTTTCTTTTTTTTAAGGATTTTATTTATTTATTTATTTGACAGGTAGAGTTACAGACAGTGAGAGAGAGAG
Organism: Lepus europaeus; assembly: GCF_033115175.1. Classification (NCBI taxonomy): domain Eukaryota; kingdom Metazoa; phylum Chordata; class Mammalia; order Lagomorpha; family Leporidae; genus Lepus; species Lepus europaeus. Next base: position 32,573,605 of record NC_084828.1, read on the forward strand.
AGACAGACAGAAAAGTCTTCCTTCCATTGGTTCACCCCCTAAATGGCCACTGCAGCCAGCGCTGTGCCAATCCGAAGCCAGGAGCCAGGTGCCTCCCCCTGGTCTCCCATGCGGTTGCAGGGGCCCAAGCACTTGGGCCATCCTCCACTGCCCTCCTGGGCCACAGCAGAGAGCTAGACTGGAAGAGGAGCAACCAGGACTAGAACCCAGCACCCATATGGGATGCTGGCACCGCAGGCAGGGGATTAGCCAAGTGAGCCATGGTGCCAGGCCTGGAGAGTTATAACGTTCAAAGAGGGCAGGAAGAAATACAGAATGTGAAAAGAAAAATAAATTAGAGGCTTGACAATAGTCTCAATTACAGAAAATTAAACTAGAGTAGTAACAATGGAGATGGAAAAAATGAACCAGATTCAAGATACAATTTGGAGGCAGAATAAGAATAGACCACTGATGTATGGAATATCCAATTGGATGGGTGAAGATGGCATTCACAGTCTTGAAGAAGGTTGGATAAGGGTCATGTTTAAGGGTGATGTCTAGAGATCAGTCTTGATCATGTTTCTAAGCCACTTTAAAGAAATGGCTAGACATGTGAGTCTGAATCTCCGAGGAAAGGCCCAGAGAAAGAAAGAAGCTGGGAGTCCTCATCATGCACATGTACAGGGCATTCAAAATCATGTGTGCATACATGTGTGAATGCATTGCATGCACATGCGACAAGCATGGTGATAATATTAACCAAATGATCTGAGCTAAAGGAGTTTGAGCATTTATTTGAAGCAAAGGAGGGTGTCAGCATACAGAAGTTAGAGAAGGAATGATCAAAGAAACAAAAGCACCAAAACATGGTGCCACCAAAATGAAGAAAGCAAAATATTTCTAAAAGGTCAGTAGGGTCAACACCACTGAACATCAGGTTGTAAATGAATGGTTTGTTGGATCACAAAAGCAATTTGGGTGGGAGAGGGGAGACAAAAGCTGGTTGATGAGTGGATGAGGTGGGGTGAATTGATGGGAAATTAGAGGAGGCATGACTTTTTAGAGGTCATGTCTGGCAGGAAAGATAGTAAAACATGAAGTGGTGATTTAGAAATGAATGAACTCAAAGCATGTTTGAATGCCATTGGAAAGAGTCCATTGGAAAGGAAGATGATGAAAGCCGGACAGAAGACAATTGAAAACGCAGTTGTAGTACTCCCCTGATTAGATAGTACGTACTCTTCAACCTGCACTACAAAATCTTCCTGGAAGGACCCTTGTTAATGTTTGGCTTCATTTCATACTTCACTTCATGTCGTTCTCCCCCTGGTCATGGAAAGAATTATTCTAGGAATTCTAGCTTTAGAACCTTTGCGGTCAGTGCCATAGCTCACTTGGCTAATCCTCCTCCTGTGGCGCCGGCACCCCCGGGGTTCTAGTCCCGGTCGGGGCGCTGGATTCTGTCCTGGTTGCTCCTCTTCCAGTCCAGCTCTCTTCTGTGGCCCGGGAAGTGCAGTGGAGGATAGCATGGCCCAAGTGCTTGGGCCCTGCACCCACATGGCAGACCAGGAGGAAGCACCTGGCTCCTGGCTTCGGATCGGTGCAGCACACTGGCCGTAGTGGCCATTTAGAGGGTGAACCAACGGAAAAGGAAGACCTTTCTCTCTGTCTCTCTCTTTCTCACTAACTCTGCCTGTAAAAAAAAAAAAAAAAAAAAAAAAAAAAAAAAACCTTTGCACAAACTGTTTCCTCTTGTAGAACTTTTCTTTCCCCTATTCTCTGTCTGACTGGCCCTTTTCTGTCATTCAAAAAAAATCTTAATCTGAGTGCTCAATCAAGAATCAGCTAAAAATCTTCACTTGTTTGGCTCCTTCATATTATTCAGACCTCAGTTTTAGTATCTCTTGAGGGGCCAGCATTGCAGCAGTGGGTTAAGCCCCAACCTAGGATGCTCGCATCCCATATGGGAGTGTCAGTTCAAGCCCCAGCTACTCTGTATCTGATCCAGTTCCCTGCCAATGAACTTGGAAATCAGAGGATGATGACTCAAGTAGTTGAGTTCCTGCCAGCCACGTGGACAATCTAGATGGAATTCCCTGCTCCTGGCTTCATCTGGTGTGGCCATTTGAGGGAGTGAACCAGAAGATGGAAGATCTCTTTCTATATCTTTCTCTGTCACTCCGCCTTTCAAATAGATTTTTAAAAAATTTTTAAAAACCTCCATAGAAGCCTATACTAAGTACATAATCTAAAGTAGTAAAACCTTTCCATTATTGTCACATACTAATTCTTAGCACTTAAAAATATATTTTAAAAAACAAAGATGCAAGAGAGAGAGAGAGAGAGAGAAAGAAAGAAAGAAATCTCTCATCTGCTAGTTCACACAGCACTGGGCTACAAAAGCTGAGGTTGGCACAGGCTGAAGCCAAGAGTTGATAATTCAATCCAGGTCTCCCCAGTGAGCAATAAGACTCAACTGCTTGAGATGTCACCTGCTGGAATTGGAAATAGAACCAGGACTGGAACCCAGGCATTCTGTTATGAGATAAGGGAATCCCAAAATGGCATTTTTAAAAAAGGTTTATTTATTTGAGAGGCAGAGTTACAATGGAGAGAGTGAGGTCTTCCATCTGCTGATTCACCCCCTACATGGCTGCAATGGCAACAGTTGGGCCAATCCAAAGCCAGGAGCCAGGGTTTTATCCGGGTCTCCCACATGGGTGTAGGGGCCCATGCACCTGGGCCATCTTCTGCTGCTTTCCCAGGTCATTAGCAAGAAGCTGTATCAGAAATGGAACAGCTGGGACATGAACTGGCATTCATATGGGATGTTGTCCCTGCAGGCAGAGGCTTAACCTACTCCGCTACAGCACTAGCCCCCCAGAATGGCATCTTAATTAATGTGCCAATACCCAGTGCCAGCCTAGCACTTCTTACCTCACATCCTCTTGCTTATATACTTGGTTATTGCTTTATGGTCTATCACCTTTCTGTAGAGTGCAAACTCTATGAAAGCAATGATTTCATCTCACCTGCTTAATGTAATATACCCAGAATGTGGAATAGGGCTTGGCATATAATAGGTACTCAACAAAAGTTTATTTATTGATTGAATGCAAATATTAATTTGCAGATCAGTCTTCTCAGAATACACCTAGAAAATAAAGGCACATCATTATAATTTCAGCCACATCCAGTAAAATATTATATGATAACAGATGAAATTGATATGAATAGGTTTTTTTTTTTAAAGATTTATTTACTTTACTTGAAAGTCAGAGTTACTCAGAGAGAGAAGGAGAGGCAGAGAGAGAGAGAGAGAGAGAGAGGTCTTCCATCCGCTGGTTCACGCCTCAATTGGCTGCAACATCCAGAGCTACGCCGATCCAAAGCAAGGAGCCAAGAGCTTCTTCTTGGTCTCCCACATAGGTGCAGGGGCCCAAGGACGTGGGCCATCTTCCACTGCATTTCCAGGCCAAATCAGAGAGCTGGATTCGAAGTGGAGCAGCCAGGTCTTGAACCGGCTCCCATATGGGATGCCGGCACTGCAGGTTGCAGCTTTACCCACCACGCCACAGTGCCGGCCCCATGAATAGGTTTTTATTTTGAAAATATTCTAGAGGATTTATCCTTAATGAGTAGTCTTATTGATTCTCTATCTCTTATAATAATACTAACTCTAACTTTCAGCCTTCAGATATATAGTACCTAATAGCAAGAAGAGGTTATCCACAATTACCTAGCTATTAGAAAGTGGCCAGTTCAATATCAAAATTTTGTATGTAAAATTATATATAAAATATATGAATAAAATTAGAAGTGTATTTATATTCAGCAAACATTTATTAAGCCATGCACTATCTTAGGTGCACAGGATTTTAAAAAAATGAATGAAATACAATAGGCAATGTCTGGTAACCCAAAGATGAGTGAGTTAATAAAGATTTTTTAAAAATTAACAATATTGTACTTTAAAAAGGCACAACAGGACATGGGCACTTGGCATAGCAGCTATCAGTACACCCCTTGGAACACCCATATCGCATATTAGAATGCCTGGGTTTGAATCCCAATTGTGCTTCTGCTTCCGAAGTCCTGCTAATGTATACCTCTGGAGTTGGCAAATGACGATTCAAAGCACTTGGGGCCCTGCCAACCACGTATGAAACCAGGATTGAGTTCTTGGTCTCTTGACTTTGGCCTGGCCCATCTTCGGCTGTCATAAACATGTGTGGAGTGAACTAACGGATGGAAGATCTCTCTATATCTGTCTCTGTCTCTGCCTCTGCCTTTCTTTCTCTTTTTCTTTGCCTTTTAATAAATAAACAAGAAGAATATGAGAGAGTTGTGGACTAATGGCTAAGACACCAGAATCCAAAATTGAAGTGTCTTGTTTCAGTTCCTGAGTCCAGCCCTGCACTCCAGTTTCCTGCTAATGTTATGGAGATGACTGGAGAGATTAGGTTCCTGCCATCCATGTAGAGAATGAGACTGAATTTCTGGCTCCTAGCTTCAGCCTATCCTGATTCCAATCATTGTGGACATTTGGGGAATAAACCAGCAGGTGGAAACTCTATGTGCCTTTCAAAAAAGGTACAATAGGCCGGCGCCGCGGCTCAATAGGCTAATCCTCTGCCTTGCGGTGCCGGCACACCGGGTTCTAGTCCCGGTCGGGGCACCGATCCTGTCCCGGTTGCCCCTCTTCCAGGCCAGCTCTCTGCTGTGGCCAGGGAGTGCAGTGGAGGATGGCCCAAGTGCTTGGGCCCTGCACCCCATGGGAGACCAGGATAAGCACCTGGCTCCTGCCATCGGATCAGCGCGGTGTGCCGGCCGCAGCGCGCCTACCGCGGCGGCCATTGGAGGGTGAACCAGCGGCAAAAAGGAAGACCTTTCTCTCTGTCTCTCTCTCACTGTCCACTCTGCCTGTCAAAAAAAAAAAGGTACAATAGAGTATAAGCAAAGTAACGAAGGGTCACTTTTGTTTTAAATGCTCTGGACAATGATATTTCACTAATATGACTTTAGACTCCTTCCAAATGCCCCTGTTCTTCCTAGAGACAGATCATTAATGAAGTTCAGTTTCTTTGGTATATAAAACCCTTATTCAAATCAAGTGGAAGTTTTTTCACGAAGAAAGGAGAGAGAAAAGGCTATTTTTCTATGCCAGTATTTCAATAGAGCAATTAGGCGTTGGCTCCAACAGGAGATTGCTGTGAGGGAAGAGACACAGCAGAGGACAAATGGTTATGCAATGTCAGCTTATTATGTCTCCAAGGGGCTAAGGATTAGAAAATAGCTCTTTGTGATCTAAGTGGTCTGTATAACTGAGTAACAGGAAGCATCAAAAAGAAATGCTGTGAAAATAATAAAAAAGATAAACAGCAACAGAAATTGGTTGACTTGAGAGGGGAGATTTTTTGCATCTCTGACACTGTCTCATCACAGTTTCTGTGAAAGACTAAAATGATTTCAACATTTTCTCTTTTATTTATTGCAAACAAATATGGCTTACTCTGACAAAAAGTCACATTTCCTACTTAGGTGCTATTATGCAGAGCCAGAACAACAAGTTTATATTGGTTATTCAAAGTCACTCTTAAGGAACAGAAATAAAAGCTCAATGTTAAAGATTGGAAATGTTTGCACACCAGAGGTCCTTTACTTCCAAACATTTTTTAGGCTGATAATTTCTCTCAAAGCACTGGGAAGCACTATTAGAAATCTGTCCTTAATGTGTTGTCCAATGTGAAGTAATGCTATAACTAGTACTGAAACAGTATTTTACACTTTGTGTTTCTGTGTGGGTGCAAACTGATGAAATATTTACTTAATATATACTGAATCAATCTTCTGTAATAAAGATAATTGAAAATGAAAAAAAAAGAAATATGTCTCTTTCAGACATTAATGAGGAGGCAAATAGTTGGCTTTCTGAAAATTCCAGTTTCTGCTTGGATATCACTTATTGGCTGTTGAATGGAAAGAAAGTGACAAAAGCAGGGAAAGAAATATTTCTGAGTCCAAACTATTTGAGTGAAAATGAAACAGTCCTCTATATTATACTTCACATCTGGTTAAGGCAAAAGAATGCAACTAGTTTACCAATTCATACAAAACTAGGCACACAAAGTATAAAGTTTCAAAATCTTCTGAAGTTTGTCAAATATGATATATGCCAAAAATGATAAATAAAAGCAGTGTATATACAAATTCATTAATGCTAAACTAGTGTAATATATATATATATTTATTTTAAAGATTTATTTATTTACTTGGAAGTCAGAGTTACACAGAGAGAGGAGAGGCAGAGAGAGAAAGATGTCTTCCATCCGCTGGTTCACTCCCCAGGTTGCTGCAATGGCCGGAGCTGCGCCAATCAGAAGGCAGGAGCCAGACACTTCCTCCAGGTCTCCCACATGGATGGAGGGGCCCAAGGATTTGGGCCATCTTCTACTGCTTTCCTAGGCCATAGCAGAGAGCTGAATCGGAAGTGCAGCAGCCGGGACTTGAACTGGCACCCATATGGGATACTGGCACCGCAGGTGGCAGCTTTACTTGCTACATTACAGCGCCGGCCTCCATATTTTTATATTTTTAAAGAAACCTTAAGAAGCATCAATTAACCGTGAAATCTCTTTTTATCTCTATTTTGCTATGGTAAACAAGTGACAATGGTGTACTAGAACATCACACGGCATGCTGTGGCTATATTTTGTTTCACTCAGTGAGAATCATTTAGAAAAGAAGAGGCTGCCTAATAAAGGCATATGAATATTATTGAAAAACATTCATACTTGAAACAAAAATGCTATTTTTCCCAGAACTTTTAAAGGAAGAAAATTTAAATTCTGTGTTTTCTGCTATTGGCTGGTGGATCATGCTTTTCACATTAATTCTCGCAAGCGCTGACTTTACGTTCTTGTTCCATCTACATTACGCGGCAAAGCTCCCGCTGCTTTCCATGATTTCACGCTGGGCAGAGGTCGGTAATTTCGAGATGGTTCTGGTTTTGAAGCATTTTGCTGCAGTTGGAAGGGAATAGGAAAAAACATGGTACATAACCCCCCTGCTTTGGTGTGACTGGCTAGCTGTAACACATTTTACATTTCGAACCCCCCAAATGTGTTGTGCTTTCAAATTATTGCTTGCATTGTCTCAGAATTCAGGTTTTAAGGTCCCAAGATGAATTTTCTCACATTTGTGATCTTGACGGATTTTGTATTTAATGTTTTGTGAACAATAGTTTGTGGTTACCTTGAGCGATGTTTGTGCTAGATTATAAAATCAGATGGTGACCTCGTGGAATCAATGGGAACATTAAAGCGACTACAGAAACTGGTTTGGACCAAGAAATCCAAGGATCAGAATTCGGATGAAGTGAAACCTACACTAACAAGTCTCCGTAAGTAAGAGTTCCATCAGCAACTAAAATTTCTTTGAGGGAGAACTGGGGAAGCATAAATTAACAAAGTCCATCTTGATAATATTTTAAAATACTCATTGAATGCTAAGTTTTTTTTTTTTTTAATTGCCAAGTTATTTTGAAACAGATACTCTTTTCCTATTCCTGAATTTGAATTTCCTCCTGTTCGTGTGCCTAGCCCCATTTCTCTTTCCCTTCAGGGCCAGGACTGAGTCTGATAGAGTGGGAGAGAGAGTGAAAGATGAGACTGTGCCAGAAAATAAGGATCAGAAATGCCCTCTGTTTCCATTGCTTGGGCATAGAAAATGATATTTTTAATCTTGATGTGAGTGCAGCAAATTGATATGCCTATGACTTGCAATTTAATTTGTTAGTTATTTACAATAATGTCCTATTAATCAGAATCTCTTGTTTATATCAGTTAAACATTTGAGTGTAAAGAAATCCAATAATATAGAGCAATTTACCGTGGGTGATACATATTTGTGTTTTCAGTAGCTGTTTTATATAGTGCTATGCGTGAAATTTGATCAGACTCTTCACCACATTGGGTAAATATAGATCTCACTAGTCAACTTTATGGTATTAAAGATATGCTTTTTAATTTATCTTTCTCAGTCTATTCTTGCTTTTCCAGAATACTTCACGATGAGATACACTGCATGTATAAATCCATTTGCAGGTTGATATGAAAATAGAAAATTTTAAAATGTCAGTAGGATTTTAGTCCATATCCAGGGAGAGTTCACTCTTTTGAGGAGGGCAGAGACTTTCATGTGCTTCTTTACGATGCTCCCTAAAATACATGACCTCAAAAAAAATAAAAATATTTAAGAATAAAAGTACATAATATTATAAGATATGAGATTTTTTTAAGTTGTAATTTTTTTAGTGTCTTTTAGGATGCTTATTTGCATGCGACTTCCATTCTACTTTAGCCAATAAAATGGTTTTAAAAAGTTGAAACAAATATGAGTTTTGCAAAACAAAAAATTTCTTGTAACAAAATAATTTACTCTTTAACTAATGCTATTAAAATTATTTTGTAAAATTGAATGACCTATGGTTTATCCTGCTATTCATTCACCTTTAGATATAAAAACATAGTGTTCAGAATTTCCACATGCAGTCTTAACATTTAATTTATTTTTCTTTATTATGTAGAAGATGAAGATGACACATTGATTTCTTGTATGAGATTAACAAAACCCCAAGAAAAGAAAGTGAGTAATGTTAGTACAAAGGGGAAGCAAGAATTAATGATTAGACAGGATTCTTTTTCTGCATCATTGAAAAGATCCAGCACTACAAATGGACACCACTTGGAAGATATGTTATCTCACTATGAAAGTGACATCCAGATGTGGAACAGCTGGAGGCCTTTGCCAGAAAACCCACTCTGGACTTGCGTTGATTTCCAGCTGGCCCAAGTTGGAACCTGGGATGATTGCTCATTGTGTACTCACCACTCACATCTCAAGTCTTCTTTCACAGATGTGGATCTTCTCCATTCATGGGTAAGTTTGGAAACCACAGAAATGTATCATCATATCTTGTACTGGCAGGAAAGAAACAGATAACAAATGGCGGAATCAGTCAAGTGTATCAGTTTCAGGAAAATTACCAGCTAGAATTCTTGCCAAAAACCAGAGTAGCTCCAGTGACTTTTACCTAGATAATATTGCATGTACTCCTTGGTATACAAATAAACTACTGCATGACCTTCTACAGATTTTTTTTTAATTGAAGGAAGGCTTTGAATGTTGGTTCAGGTCAAGAAAATGAGTGTTCAATTGTCTAAATTATCCCTATTGTAATGAAATGTAATTGACAGTTAAAAACTAATTTTAATGAGCCTTTTCTTTGGGCTTGCCACTCTCCTAAGAACGTTACAATAATTATCGTTAATTAAATCTCACAACAACCCTAAAAGTAAAGGTTTTGGTAGTCTAATATTATTTCTCATCTGTTTTACATTTCAAGAAACTGAGGCAGAGCAAATGTTAGTGACATGTAGGAAGCAGATCGCTAACAAGAGCTGGAGTCAAGATCCAGAACTACAAATTATCACACTGGATATCTTGCTTTTACCTAATGCTCATGTCTTAAGAGAGTTTTCTATATACTAAGATAGATTCTAAACTAAATGGTGCAAGAGAAAGAATATGGGGCTGGCGCCGTGGCTTAACAGGCTAATCCTCCGCCTTGCGGCGCCAGCACACCGGGTTCTAGTCCCGGTTGGGGTGCCAGATTCTATCCCGGTTGCCCCTCTTCCAGGCCAGCTCTCTGCTATGGTCCGGGAGTGCAGTGCAGGATGGCCCAAGTCCTTGGGCCTTGCACCTGCATGGGAGACCAGGAGAAGCACCTGGCTCCTGCCTTCGGATCAGCACCATGTGCCGGCAGCAGCAGGCATTGGAGGGTGAACCAACGGCAAAAAGGAAGACCTTTCTCTCTGTCTTTCTCTCTCTCACTATCCACTCTGTCTGTCAAAAAAAAAAAAAAAAAAGAATATGAACCGTGGACTCAGACAAATTTGAATTTGGATCCTTTGTTCTGCTACTTTTTTTGCTGTGGAAATTTTTTTTTTCCTTTAAAAGAGTTTTCTTTTTTTTAACTTTTATTTAGTAAATATAAATTTCCAAAGTACAGTTTATGGATTACAGTGGCTTCCCCCCCCCCATAACTTCCCTTCCACCCGCACCCCTCCCATCTCCCGCTCCCTCTCCCATTCCATTCAATCAAGATTCATTTTCAATTCTCTTTATATACAGAGGATCGATTTAGTATATATTAAGTAAAGATTTCATCAGTTTGTACCCACACAGAACATAAAGTATAAAATACTGTTTGAGTACTAGTTATAGCATTAATTCACATTGGACAACACATTAAGGACAGAGATCCCACATGAGGAGTAAGTACACAGTGACTCCTGTTGTTGACTTAACAATTTGACACTCTTGTTTATGGCGTCAGAAATCTCCCTAGGCTCTAGTCATGAGTTTCCAAGGCTATGGAAGCCTCTTGAGTTCGCTGACTTTGATCTTATTTAGACAAGGTCATAGTCAAAGTGGAAGTTCTCTCCTCCCTTCAGAGAAAGTTAACTATGGAAAATTTTTTAAACTGTTTAATCCTAATTTTCTGGACTGTAAAATAGAAAGGGTACCATGAACCTTATGAGATATTTGAGATGTTTCAATTGAGTATAATAACTCCTTCAAGACCTTGAAATGTCTAACTTCATTTCAACTTTAGTAGAGTCCTTTAAGTTACAGCTTGTTTTATAATTTCTCTATAGCACGTGGCCCTTGTGTATACAGTGAATGAATGGAACAACTGTATATCCAGGAAGCCTGCTCTTTGCTATTTTGCTCTAAAAATAATCTCCCATTAGACAGGGGCTATATTTTAGCATGCATTAGAGGCCTCTGAAGATTTTCATTCTCTCTTGGAGTACTTTTCATCTTTTAAAATTAATGTATTGAGTTTTGATAACAAAAGCTAAAGTAGTTTGCGTTCAGAGTAGCATGTTACATATTACAGTATCCATGAACAGACTTGGAGCTAGTGAAACTGCCCTCCATCAATATCTTGGAGAATGTTTCTCCTGCTTGCCAGCCCTCTTCTCTCTGGGGAACCTGGACCTTACAGGCTTCCTCTTGGAGCATCTTCTTAGAGAGTAGCTGGCAATGTAATTAGGACCCACTTCTGACAACTTGGACAGATTCAGAAGGAAAGGAAAGGAAGCTGACTACTTGACAAGCGAGAAAGCTAGTGAATATAATTCTAATCCGAAATATTCAGTGCTTCCTTCCAGAATAAAATTTGGACTCCTTCGTTTGGCATTCCTGGATTTCAGCAGTCTGGCCTCAATCTAAGTTTTTCAACCTTTTCTACTCACTACTTTTTCTTTATGTGTTTCCTATATTGGACTGCCACACTGAAGGATTTTCTCCTAACAGCTGCCCTGTTCTTTTCTGCCTGCATCTTTGTGTGGTGCGATGGCCTCTGTGGGGATATTGTTCTCTTTAGGACAATTCCCCCAACCCAGAGCACTAGCTTCAAAGTCTTGTTTTATCACATACAATAGAAGCAATATCTACTCCCTTTGAGCTTCTAGATGATTTAAGGCATTATTTTTCATTATATACTCCTTAAATGCATATTTGCATCTGATACGTATAGTCACAATATTATATATAGTCAAAATATTATATATAGTTACATTATTATATATAGTCACAATATTATATATATATATATGTATATATATATATATACAGTAACAATATTAGGCAGTGAGAATACAGAGCTAAGCAATATATTCACTTCCCTGTTTTCATGGAGCTTACCAACCTATATCCTGTGCTGTAATTAGTGATACATTTGCTTAATTCCTCTAAGTAACATCTTTGTGTTCTCCATAGTCCCTAGAATGCAAAGGACATTCATTCAATATTTCAGAAGCATTATTGTCTAAATGAATGAGTTTCAAAAACCAGTGGAATTTGTTCCATATTTCTAGATAACATACAATCTAATTTTTCTGATTGTTCTGATAACCAAACCTTTTCTCAGTCTAATTAATCCAGTTGTACATAAAATCAGTTACTGTGTGCATGTGAAGGCTTGTGAATGTGTATGTAAATTTAGGGAAATACACAATAGTCATGTGTTTCTTTTTCTTTAGTTAGGTAGCTTTGTCTATTTTAGTACATAACTGATTAAATGAGTTTTATCAGCGGAAGGTCAAACACCTGTAGCCTACTCAGAATTTCAGATGATAATGTTCAGCATTTGTGACAGGAAAGCCTCAGTGGGTTTGGAGAGAAAGTTTGAGAGCATGTTAGAGTTAAATTGGTTTGGTAAACTTAATGAGAGCACTTATACTCTGGGATTTGAGTCACTAGAAGGAAAGAAGCTGGATGAGTGCAAATTATTATTTTATATTCTACAAATATATTTTACAATAATAAGTGAAAAATATCATTTCATTTTAGCATAGGCAGTATTTTTTCCTTCAGTAATTTCAAAGGTTTTCTTTTGGGGAGGGGTGTTATTTGACTTCCATTCTATAGACATTGCAGAGGAAGGCACATAGGGTTAAAGGAAAAGATGTTCTTCTGAAATGAGTGTTACTATTAATGACAGGTGCTCAGAGATGACATTTTTTCCAATTTTAAAGGGTAAAGTGCGACCATATTTTTTATAAAAAACTATATCATATATGCAGATATGGTGGAGCTCGTCATTTCACAAGAAATGAATCTAATCCACAAGGACGGTCGATTCTCCTTGACTTGAGAAATTTCGGAAAAAGTAGATTCCAGTGTCTCTGGTCCTAAATCAGATCAGAGTTCTGAGATGACCCGACACTGACTAGCCATGCAGGAAATCCTGATTCACCAAGGCATGGTTCTGTGCTCAGCCCATAGCAGGCTTGCACTCTCAAAGTTAGTACCAATGAGTTAAACCCCCTGCAATATGACCGGCAGAGTGTGCAGGAGCGAACTCTTCACTTTCTTTTACCTTCTTTCTCCCACTAATTCTGCTTCTGTACGTTGGTTTTAGTTCTTACTCCTTTGCTTCCCTTCCCTGAGAGTGACTCTTTGCATACCCTCAAATATCCAGTTGTAAAGCAATCTTATCATTTTCTACCAGTCAGGGATATTAAGAAGATTAAATGAAGTGGTACCATGATTCAGTCTTAATAGGTAACATTTATACCCAAATCAAAGAAGCCAGAGGCTCATGTTCAGAGTGGAAAGCAGCACTTTATTGAGTTGAGATACCATAAACCAACTGAATCAGATAGGGAAATGTGTTCTTTGTGAAGGGTCCTTCCCAGAAGTCAACAGCAGAATAAGACACAGAGATTTAATGTGCAGTTGAGTTGTTTGTTAGATCTGGGGGGCTTGGGGAATAGGGAAAGATGTATGATTATGGAATTGACATAAATTGAGAGAGGTGGAAGATCAGATTTATAAAAGTGTTTACTCCATCAGAGAAATGTAAAGGGAAAAATTAAGGACGTGGATATTTAATAATATCTGAGCTAAGTGCTTTGAGAGGAGATTTTAGATTCATCCTGAGAAAAGTAACAATGGAGGTGGCCATTTAGAATCAGTTTACAAAAAGAGTGACTGAAGGGTACTTGGGATGCCCTGCATGTTAAGAGCCTGAAACTTCTTAACAAAAAGAGGGAAGAGAATGAAGGTGAACTACAGGCTTGGCAGAGCATCAAGATAAGAAAAAAGCATATGTTGCAAAGGAGTTGAAACTATCTCTTAATGTAATATCGTGATGATAAGCAGTGAATTTTCAGATTTGTAAGAAGTATGCACATATTATAATATTAATGAGTGAACATCCAAACAGGAAAAAGGGAGCAAAAATTATCTCCTCCCCTAAGATGTCTAAATTATTTTGAGATATTTTATAAAATTGAGTGACATGTTCAAAAAGTAACAGTAACAAAATCTTTGAAGGAGAAGCAAAATCAACAGCCTGAAAGGACAAAAGGGAGACCTACATTGAGAACAATTCAAAGGTAGGGTAGATAGAAAAATGTTAATAGTAAGTGACAGACTCACATAACACAAATCAAAGACAAATGAGTGTTTACATACAACATCCCAAGATGAGAAAATCACCAAGACTCCATTTAACAGCATCTAAGAAAAAAAGATAAAAAAGTCTTGCTGCAATATGACACCAACTCATCAAAATGGTGCCAAAAGGAAAGTGTGGATAATGGAAAAATCCTTTGTGCAACTGTTTCAGTGGGAGGAACAGGATGTGTGCTAATGCTAACCAAGAAGCAAAGGAGCAAAAGATTTAACAATCTTTCAGTTCAAATGGGGAGCAGTGCAATGTAATTATCAACATGCAAAAGTTGGGATATGCAGTCTGACTGCCCAGGAAAACTAGTGGTCAGTGGGATTGAGGTGACAAAGCCAGCATGAGCCCTTTGTGCTTTCTTTGTCTTTCTGTTACGCATTTTGGCAATCTCTTCCAGCACCTGTGAACTTTCTCTTTCCCCTTCAATTGAGATAAAGTACTATTAACAAACTAATTTATTGACTAGTCTGACAAATCCTACCTGACTGATAATCCTGCTTATCAAATCTAACAATGTACAGCTCCCTGCTGTTAGAGAGAGAGAGAGAGAGACAGAGAGAGAGAGAGGAGAGAGATGTGTTCCCATCTACTGCTTTACTCCCTCAAATTCTGCAACAGCTGGGACTGACACTGGGAACCCAGTCTGGGTCTCCTGCATGATTGGCAAGGACCCAACCACTTGAGCCATCACCTGCTGCCTCGCAGGATGTTCATTGGTAGGAAGCAGACAGAACTCAAATGTAGGTACTCCCATATGGAACACAGAAGGCCCAGCTGATGTTACAACCATTGGGCCAAAAGACCATCCCCACCTCGTCTGCCTTCTAAGCAGATCCTCCCCGTCTCTCACACACGTTCTTCGTTGCAGGCAAAATGAGTACTACCTTCTTACCTAGCACAACTGTTTTTCCAACTTCTTATCTTTATACTATTTCCCCGTATTAGCCTGTATTTATTCTCTTCTTGTTTGCTGAACGGCACTGAAGTTTAAAAAGGTGATTGAGAAAAAAATCCATGGTGTGCACTTTGAAGAAAAAAATTATGTGAAAAAGAACTTGGATGGAGAGGATCAGTAAAAAAGAGTAAGGGGGGGGGCGTGATTTAGGTAAAAGGACACAACCAATTTCACACACTCTGTTCCCATTTTCCTTGTGTGTTAGCAAGGCTAGGCTCCCACCATAAGGCCTCTGTTTCTCCAATGATGAGGGCCAGTAAGTAATAAGCTGTACTAAAATGCTCCCACATCTTCCTACCTCTGCAAAAGGAGGCTATCAACCATCATGTTAAATTCCTTAATATCTTTGAGTTTCAATTTTAAGACAAAAAAGATCATTTGTTGGAACAGCTTAAACTTTACTTACTTATGTTGGAATTATTATAGGGTGGAAAGAGAAAATGTTTCAACAAATAGATTTGGACAACCAGTGAAAAGAAATTCATAGTAAAGGATATACTGGATTCAGAATTTTGAAAGGAAAATGATGATACAAAATTACCAAGGATATCTATATTCACTACAGCCTACAATGAAATGGATGAACTTGGAATCTAGATTTTTTTTTTTATTAAACTTTTATTTAATGAATATAAATTTCCAAAGTATAGCTTATGGGTTACAATGGCTTCCCCCCTCCCATAACTTCCCTCCCGCCCGCAACCCTCCCCTTTCCCGCTCCCTTTCCCCTTCCATTCATGTAAAGATTCATTTTCAATTCTCTTTGTATACAGAAGATCAGTTTAGTATATATTAGGTAAAGATTTCAACATTTTGCCCATATAGCAACATCAAGTGAAAAAACTACCATTGGATTACTAATTATAGCATTAAGTAGCAATGTACAGCACATTAAAGACAGAGATCCTACATAATTTTTTTTCAAATTAATTAATTTTCTATGCCATTTCCATTTTAACACCAGGTTGTTTTTTTTTTTTTTCATTTCCAATTCTCTTTATATACAGAAGATCACTTCAGTATATAATTAGCAAAGACCTCATCAGTCTGCGCCCACACAGAAACGCAAAGTATAAAAATACTGTTTCAGTACCAGTCATAGCATCACTTGGCTTTAGACGACACATTAGGGACAGATCCCACATGGGGTGTAAGTACACAGTGACTCCTGTTGCTGACTTAACAATTTGACACTCCTGTTCATGGCGTCAGTAATCTCCCTAGGCTATGGAAGCCTTTAGAGTTCGCTGACTTTGATCTTATTCCGATAGGGTCATAGTCAAAGTGGAGGTTCTCTCCTCCCTTCGGAGAAGGGTACTTCCTTCTTTGATGGCCCCATTCTTTCCACTGGGGTCTCACTCACAGAGATCATTCATTTAGGTCTTTTTTTTTTTTTTCCATGATATCTTGGCTTTCCATGCCTGCTATACTCTCATGGGCTCTTCAGCCAGATCTGAATGCCTTGAGGGCTGATTCTGAGGCCAGAGTGTTGTTTAGGACATCTGCCATCCTATGAGTCTGCTGTGTATCCCACTTCCCATGTTGGATCTTTCTCTCCCTTTTTGATTCTATCAGTTAGTATTAGCAGATACTTGTCTTGTTTGTGTGATCTCTTTGACTCTTAGACCTATCAGAGCTATCAATTGTGAGCTGAAATTGATCACTTGGACTAGTGCGATGGCATTGGTACATGCCATCTTAAATCTACGACCCGAAACCATCAAATTATTAGAGAGCATTGGAGAAACCCTGCAAGATATAGGCACAGGCAAAGACTTCCTGGAAAATACTCCAACAGCACAGGCAGTCAAAACCAAAATTAACATTTGGGATTGCATCAAATTGAGAAGTTTCTGTACTTCAAAAGAAACAGTCAGGAAAGTGAAGAGGCAACCAACAGAATGGGAAAAAATAGTCGCAAACTATACTACAGATAAAGGATTGATAACCAGAATCTACAAAGAAATCAAGAAAATCCACAACAACAAAACAAACAACCCACTTAAGAGATGGGCCAAGGACCTCAATAGACATTTTTCGAAAGAGGAAATCCAAATGGCCAACAGACACATGAAAAAATGTTCAAGATCACTAGCAATCAGAGAAATGCAAATCAAAACCACAATGAGGTTCCATCTCACCCTGGTTAGAATGGCTCACATTCAGAAATCTACCAACAACAGATGCTGGAGAGGATGTGGGGAAAAAGGGACACTAACCCACTGTTGGTGGGAATGCAAACTGGTTAAGCCACTATGGAAGTCTGTCTGGAGATTCCTCAGAAACCTGAACATAACCCTACCATACAACCCAGCCATCCCACTCCTTGGAATTTACCCAAAGGAAATTAATTTGGCAAATAAAAAAGCCATCTGCACATTAATGTTTATTGCAGCTCAATTCACAATAGCTAAGACCTGGAACCAACCCAAATGCCCATCAACAGTAGACTGGATAAAGAAATTATGGGACATGTACTCCATAGAATACTATACAGCAGTAAGAAACAACGAAACCCAGTCATTTGCAACAAGATGGAGCAATCTGGAAAACATCATGCTGAGTGAATTAAGCCAGTCCCAAAGAGACAAATATCATTTGTTTTCCCTGATCGGTGACAACTGAGCGCCAAAGGGGAAACCTGTTAAGTGAAATGGACACTATAAGCAACAATGAACTGATCAGCTCCTGTCCTGACTTTAGATGTACAATGTAATACTTTATCCTTTTTAGTATTTGTTGTTGTTGTTGTTGTTCTAGTACTATTGGTTGAACTCAGTAATTAACACACAATTATTCTTAGGTGTTTAAATTTTAACTGAAAAGTGATCCCTGTTAAATCTAAGAGTGGAAAAAGAGAGGGAGGAGATGAACAATTTGGAACATGCTCAATCGGACTGGCCGCAAATGGTGGAGTTAGAAATGTGCCAGGGAATCTAGATTTTAGAAATAATTGTGGTTCTCTAATGAACAAGGACACATGATTAATTACAAATATTTTATATGACAAATTTTAATTATAGCAATATAATGTTTGATGGAAGGGGGACCTACATTTATCCAAGAGAAAAATCTGAATATAGAAAAATCTGTAATGGTTTATTTACTCACTCATCCATTCACTCATTTAACAAATTCATGTCAAGTGACTCCCAAGTCACTTCATCTGAGAACTTGCAAGCTTAGTAGTATGTGTTGGTCAGGGATACAGAAGAGGTGGGCAATGTGCCATCTCATGGTTGTAAGAACAGTTTATGGGCTGTTATTAAAAGGAAAAGAGAAGAACAAATTATCATAATTCATTGAGTAAAAATTTTTACTGGAATGGAAAACACATCGCGATAGTTGGATATAAACTAAGGCTGGAAAAGATCTGGCCAGACCCATAAACATATTTTACATCAAAAAATAGTTTATAGAAGAAACACTTAAAATATGAGCTATTATATAGTAGAAGTTGTCAGGTTTATGGAAATTCCTTAGGTTGAGTTTGAGAAGAGTAGACTGCAAATGTGTGTAAAAACTTTAAATGCCTTCCCTAGTAAAGTCTTTTATAATAAAAATAAAGTTTAAAGGAAAAATTGTAATTGCTCTGTAAGCATATTTTTCTAGGAGTCCAAGATAAATAGAGCTATTATTAAATTAGACTTTCAAGGCACAGCAATGTAGCACTCAAAGCAATCTAATTATTTGAGTTGATGTTTGTTTTTTTTCCTAATTACAGAACCCTCATGCATAATAATGAGAATAATAGACCTGTGGCATAGTGCTAGAACTGTTACAAAAACAAGACTCTTTTTTCCTTGTGAATTATCCGAAGAGTTTTGCCATTTTCTCTCGCTGTGTTTTTCACTCTGTTTACTCAAGCACGTCCATATAAGGAGAATTGGTAGTCTCCATAACAAAATCTTTCAAAAGCCATCATAAAATGTTTGTCAAAGGGAAAGAAAGTTTTAAAGTGAGAATATAATTTTCCTCATGGGCATTGTCTACCTTAGAAAAACTACTACAGAACATGCCTGTGACTATAGACTTGTAGTTCAGGCCACCGAAGATTAGAGATGGGACACGGGCACTCCCTTGACTTGCATCCTCTGGTCTGCTTTAACACAAACCAGGAGGAAAAGAAAGCTAGGCATCAGAAGCAATGGGTGGCAGGCCTATTAATGGCTGATCTATACAGTGATCTGCCCTCAAGGAGACCCAACAGGCCAGTCCACTGCAGTGGCTTTCAATGAGGTAAGCCTGGGCTTCAGCAGAAGTCAGCTTGTGAAGAGCCCTGGCAGCTCTGCCAAGAGTTGGATCACTGGAAATGGACCTGCCCTGGAGTCGAAGGATGCCCAGGTCAGAGCCACAGATCTTATTGGCTCTAAGCTGAAAAGCCCTTCACTCAGCCCAACTTCCAAAGTGACCACTGCAGCTGAGGGTGAGGTCAAGTAGGGTCAGCAACATTGCAGGCAGAACTGTAAATTTCTTGTTAGAGATGCCACCTGCCTTTACCTGGCCAGCTCTCCTCCCAGGCCAGCCAAGTAATGAAAGTCAACAGAGTGCCTTCCCCTAGGAGGTTCACACCTCCCTTAGGATATACCCCATGTGAAGAGATAGATAGGTCTGGGCCTCTTAACTTACAAGGCCTAAAGCCCACCAGATTATTATCAAGCCCCTTCTATCAGGTTCTATTTGCCTCTCAATCAGAAAAATTACTTGTAGCTTAGACAGCACCTTTCTTAGCTCCTCTAAGAATGACTCTGTCCTTTGTTCTAGACCCTGTCTAGCGTACTTGGGCCTCATTCCTTTGTAATCATAACCTCTACTCTACCACCAATGGCTCTACTCCCAACATGTGTGTACTGATGGTCCTCTTCCCCACTTAATGCTGTATAATTGTTCAAACCTGGTTAATGCCACTCTTAGGATCATTGGTTACTATTCTCACTCTGTCTTTTATGACCTTGTCTAAATATGATCAGAGTCGGCAAACTTGGAAGGCTTCCATAGCCTTGGCAACTCATGAAGACAGCCTAGGGTGGTTACTGGTGCCATAAACTAGAGTGTCAATTTGTTGGGTCAACAACAGGAGCCACTGTGCACTTGCTCCTCATGTGGGATCTCTGTCCTTAATGTGCTGTACATTTTGATTTGATGCTATAACTAGTACTCAAACAGTATGTTTCACTTTGTGTTTCTATGTGGGTGCAAACTGTTGAAACCTTTATACTAAATTGATCTTCTGTATATAAAGAGAATTGAAAATGAATCTTGATGCAAATGGAAGGGGAGAGGGAGCGGGAGAGGGGAGGGTTGCGGGTGGGAGGGAAGTTATGGGAGGGGAAAGCCACTGTAGTCCATAAGCTGTACACTGGAAATTTATATTCATTAAATAAAAGTTTAAAAAAAAAAAAGAATAGTTTCCATGATATGAAATAGGATGCATGGTATTCGATTATAACTGCATGTTGGCTTCCCACAAGACACCTAACATTACTTCAATTAACTCCTCAAAAATGAGGAGGAAGACAATGAGTGTCAGTTCGAAAGGAGCCTAATTATGCCCATTGGCTATGGAGAAACTGAAGTTCCCTGTTACAGCATAACTCTCTTGCACGATTCAAAAGAACTAAGTCAATCACCAAAACTGAGCATGAACCTTTGGGAGGACAGAAGTCTGAGTATCAAAAGCCTTGATGAGCACTCTGAGGGTTGCCACTTTTTTTTTCCTGTGACAAAAAAGTAAGTTCATAGTTCAAATATTGCTAAGTCAGCTAAAGCCACTAAAGTAGCTTGCACGTGTGACGTGGTGTGTCTGAGGCTGTGCCAGTGCATTCCCAAGAGCCCGGGCCAAATTCAAGAGTCAGCCATGAGCTCAGCTCTGTTCCTGGCGGATCTCTTGGGTCAGGTTGCTTAATGCCCAAGGGCTTCTGCCTCCTCGGTGGAGAATGAGGGAGAACTTTAAGGCCGCTTTAGTCTTCAACAGTTGGACTAGGGGAATACACTGGGGAAGGTGAATTCCTTGTGCCTAAAGAGATGAGTACGTAGAGGTTGCTTTCTGCTTTTTCAAAGAGCTCATTTCTTACTCTTCACGTAACCCCTTCTTAACCTTGTGTCTCCATTTTCTTTCTTTACATAAGCTATTTTAGATTTAGGGTTTTTTTCCCCTCTGATTAACTACACTTCCTCTGTCCCTGCTACTTCCTCTGTCCTCATGTCTAGATGCATCAGCTGTAACTCAAACAACATGACAGAACGAGTAACTATGCAGTGAGTTCATATAAGGGTCCTAAAAAGTCTTCATGAGCGAAAATGTCTACATTTTCCTTCTTGGCAGTTTCTAAGGCTCCCGGCACCCAAAGAAAGCCTTCTTTAAAAAATCTCAGTAAGTTTTTATTTATTACAGTCCTGAGGACTCATCTCCACTTTGAAAAATGGGTTGGTGAATTGTGTTTAAGTTTGTAGTAAGAAGCAGAAGATCAGGAGCTATGCTGTATTAAGAATGCTAGGCTAGAGTGTGATATCAGTTTTTGCCATTATAATCCACTGTAGACACACACATACACACACACACAGTGCCCCCTTAGGTCGTCCTTGACTTTGAGTTTGTTTTGATGATGTGAACAGATAGGTGCAACTCTTTCCTCCATGGACTTAGGTCTCAGCCCTTGACTCTTATTTTCTGTTCTCTTTAATGGAATTGTGATTTAGTAAAGTGATATTATTATCCCATTTTATATTTATTTATTGATTTAAAAAAATATTTATTTATTTGAGAGGCAGAGTTACAGAAAGTGAGAGTGGGAGACATGGAAAGAAAGATGTTCCACCTGCTGTTTCATTCCACAAATGGCTGCAATGGCTGGAGCTGAACCAATCCAAAGTTAGAATCCAGGAGCTTCTTCTGGGTCTCCCACGTGGGTGCAGGGGCCCAAGGACTTGGGCTGTCTTCCACTACCTTCCCAGGCCACAAGCAGAGAGCTGAATCAGAAGAAGAGCAGCTAGGACTTGAACCAGCATCCGTATGGGATACTGGCACTGCAGATGGAAGCTTAACCTACTATGCCACAGTTCCAGCCTCCTACTATCCCTGTTTTCAAAGCAGAAATAAAAAGTGCAAAGAAGTTAAGGAACTTATGCAATGTAATAGTAGGTGGTGGCGAAGCTATTTTTAAGACAAAATCTGAGAGTTCAAACATTTTCTGCAAGGGTAGTGGCTTGGTGACTTTTAAGATTGCGTAAGTAGCTTAACCTTAGTTTTCTCATTTGTAAAACTGGCAACACCGGTTCCTAACTTGCAGTGTAAAAATGAAATGATGTGTGTAAACACACTTATTCAAGGCAGGGGGTTAAGAGCTTACCAGAAAGAGCCCCTGTCCTGAAGGTGCACTGTAACTTTTCTCAGATTTATCCTAATGCTCTATAAATTAGGCAAAACATTATTGGCATACTACAGATGAAGAAATTGGGGCACATGAAGATTAAGTGAATTATTTGAGATGTGGCTGCAGGTGCCGACAGAACTTCTGCTTCACATAACCTCCTGACCTTTAGTCCAGACATTCCCTATCAGTAACTTGTTTTTAAGTTTTTCAACAGATAGATAAACACAGCAGTAAAAACAAGCAGTCCATGGTGGAAACCCATGAGTGTTACAACTAAGAAGACTGGCCTTCAACTTCAGTTTTATCACTTCTGTATGTGTGACTGCTAAGTTACTTGATTTCTCTAAATTTCAGTTTCTTACATACTATTTGGAAAGAATGAAGATTTCCTGTGGAGTTCTTATAAGAATGAACCTTGATAATGTATGTAAAGTATTTAGCTATACCTGACAACACTGTTGGAACTTAATTTAAAAAGAGTGGTTATTTTCAATGACAAGTATTACTAAATTTGCTATTTATAATTTCTTTCTTCCATTGAACAGAAGCATAATGTCTATGCTTTATCAGGTGTGTCCTGAGCATTGGAGGCCAAAAATGGCTAAGACACAGACCTGCCATTAGGAAGTCAACATCAACAATTCTTAGCAATTCTGTACCATATGAGATAAAGTTGCAATGAATGTACATTAAGCTTTTCATTACTTTTTAAGATTATTTCATACAGTTTGATCAGTTTCTTTCTGGAAATAAAGAATCCAGAACGATCTTGTTCTATGTACCATGAGTGGGATGAGACCTGGATTGTAGATTTCTGGGAGTTCCCTTTGAGTGTCTGGGGGCATGCAGGCCGAAGGAAGATAGGACGTGCATGTGTATGCTGGGCTCACTATTATCCTTTTCTGACCTCCTAAATTATCGCTGTATTAACAGTGTCTTGAATATGTAAGATGATTTTAGCTTTTTAAAACTTCTCTCATATATTTTATCCCAGCCACATTGCATATACATTTCAAGAGATTTTATTTCAAAGTCAGAATATAACTCTCAGGCATAACCATCATTTTCAGAAAAGAATGACAAATGAAGGCAAGAATTCATGTTCCTCTCCTTCCTCAGAAATTGTAAAGTAAGGAGTTGAATTCACTCTAAAAACCCTTATGAATATTCAGTGTAAGATCTTTATGTATCTCATAGTTCCTACTATTAAATACAACCATGGTGATGAATAATGGGATTAGAAATATGGCCTTTTTGCAGCTTACCTCAAGCCCAATCTAACCTGAAGCCCACATTTCACTCACAGAAGGGAGTTTTAGGAAGGGCACAAGAAGCTTTAAAATTAAGTATCCATTTATCCATTGATTTACCCAACACTTTGGTTTGGAATATATGCATTGTTCCAAAGAAGGAACATAAAATGTTGGATAGCAAGTGACATTGTAGACCTCATAGTCTACTGAGAGGCAAAAATAGAAATAATCAAATAAACAGCAGCTTTCTGAAATGGCAGCTTTGATAAGAGCTATGATTGCTAATTGGTTCTATCAAGGACTGTTCTGGCAGACTTGACCTAATCAACGAGTTGGGAAATGCTTACACTGGAAATGATGATTGAGTTCAAATGTGATGAAGAGTAGGCATTAACTCATCCAAAATTAAAGAGAGTCAGTAATGGTCAAATGGCAAAGAGAGAAGAAGGCAAGAAGATGTGATAAAACATAAGCCCAAGGGGCCATACTGTGGCGTATTAGGCTAAGCCTCTGCCTGCGTTGTCGGCGTCCCATATGGGCACTGGTTCAAGTCCTGCCTGCTCCTCTTCCAATACAGCTTTCTGCCTGTGGCCCGGGAAAGCAGCACAAGATGGCCCAAGTGCTTGGGTTCCTGCACCTGCGTGGGAGACCCGGAACAAGCTACTGGCTCCTGGCTTTGGATTGGCTGTTGGGGCCAATTGGGTAGCGAACCAGTGGGTGAAAGAACTTTCTTTCTGTCTATCCCTCCTTCTGTCTGTAACTCTACCCCTCAAATAAATAAATACAACTTAAAAAAAAAAATAAGCCTGAGAAAGCTGAAACAACCTTATTGGTTACCTAAGTTTTGTTTTTCGTCCCCTAAAAGCAATGAGAAGCTAAAAAAAAAAAAAAAGAAGTATTGTAAGTCAAGGATCAGTTTTTGTGCTCCTTGTTTGCTGAGGGTGTGAAATGACATGCTTAAGCTGGAATTTGACAAAGTCACTCTGCATAAAATGAGAGAATAGTTTGGAAGGGAAAAAATAATGAAAGATGATGGCGATTGACCAAAGGTGGTAAAAAATTGGAGACCCATGAAAAGCTCCCTAGCTCATAGACTTATGTCTCAAACAATGCATACATTTCTTCAAATGAATGATGTATAAATTTCAAGACATCTTTTGTGATGTCAACCAATAAGCTTCATTCACTTTAGAACCTTTGGTAACAGCAAATAGCAGAGAAGTGAAACAGTA
Organism: Lepus europaeus; assembly: GCF_033115175.1. NCBI lineage: Eukaryota > Metazoa > Chordata > Mammalia > Lagomorpha > Leporidae > Lepus > Lepus europaeus. The sequence goes on from NC_084828.1 coordinate 32,598,444, forward strand.
GCATGATTGTACATTCCAAACCTAGTCTTTAATTTTTAAAACCCAGGAGCTCAGAGAGTGACCACCGTGGTTTAATGGAAGAATCATTTCCATTCGCCTCCCCCGATTCTTCTTGAACATAGGCCATTGTTTCTACAAAAAGTGGCTTGGAGTTTCCAAGGAAAATTGGCCTTTCAGATGTGCTTCTGAACAGATAATGCATATGGTAGCTGTGAAATCTCTAATGCATATTAAGGCTTGTTTTCATTTGTGGTGATTGAAATGAACTCATAAATTCTCTCTCTAGGATGCGGGAATTTTTTTCCTCCCTGTGGAGAGATTTAATGGATTTGCGGCATTCTGAATGATCTGGCAAGAAATCAGAGGTACCTGCGCAGTCACCCGCAAAGGGCACTTAGTTTCTTGCATGTGATCGTCAACCACCACAAAATATTTTCTGCAAGAACCCAGAATGATTGATGCAACCCACCGTAGGTCATGACAAGGTGTCAACTGAAAAACTGGAAAAAGAAGTGGTTAAAGACACCACAGCTTTAAAAACAAATTTGACTTTTAGAGAAGGGTTATTTCCTTTTAGAAAAAAAAAGTTAGACCTGCCACCTGCAAGAAATTTAGATCAGTTATTTGTGGCAAGGACCATCATATTTTGAGGCCACTGAGAGCTCCTACTGCTCTCTGTGTGGAGTAGATTAAACTGTTCCCACACAGTGATAAATATATCGCAAAAAGCCATAACAGGAATACCGTAGTAGTAGTAGCAGTTAATGGTACAACTTCCAGTTAAAACAATATTCTTTGGGTTTCTTTGGCCAGTTCCCTTTTTTATGTATGCTATTTGTTGATAAGTTAATTATTCACACTTGCAGAATCAATAACTTTCAAAGCCTTATAGGATTACAGCAGAGAATTTGAAGCAAGGATTCTATGGAGCATTGCTGGTGTGTGGGCTCGGGTTAAGAGCACAAACTCTGTAAAGTGCAAGCAGAATCTATCAAAGAAATGGATGAGGATTCAGATTTAAAATATTCTCAGTTGTAAATGTTTGTATATGTGGGAGCAAAACAGGGAATAACCTGAAGCAGCAGTTACCCAAAATTCATTTATTTACTGTGTTATGGAATGGGAGAGAGGAGCTCTCACATTTATTTTAAAATAAAATATTTTAAAAATATTTTAAAAATTTTAAAAATTTTTAAATTTTTAAAAAATATTGTATTTGTTTGAGATGCAGAGAGATGTAGAAAGAGAGAAAACTGGCATCTCTGGTTCACTCCCCAAATGCCCACAAAAGGCAAGACTCTTCTGGACTGAAGCCAGGAGCTGGGAACTCAATATAGGTCTTCCCCATGGGCGGCAGGAACCCAGCTACTGAGCCATTGCCTGTTGCTCCCCAGGGCATGCAATTTTCAGAAGCTGGAATTAAGAACAGAGCCAAAAGTTGAACCCTGGCACCCTGATATAGAGGAGAGAAACTCACCTGGTGTCTTAGCTGCTCAACCAATTACCTGCCTAGAGAATCTCTGAGAAAACTTTTTTTTTTTCTGTCAGAATTTTTTTTTCTGTCAACAATTTTATTCAACATTGGACTGGAGCTTCTAGCCTGGACAGCTAGGAAAGAAAATAAAATGAAAAACATCTAAGTTGGGTAAACATCAGTGTTGTGGTATGACAGGTTGACCTCTCTGCCTGTGACGCTGGCATCCCTTATGAGCGCTGGTTTGAGTCCTAGCTGCTCTGCTTCTGATCCAGCTTCCTGCCGATGCACCTGGAAAGGCTGTAGGAGGTGGTCCAAGTACCTGGCCCCCTGCCACCCACAGAGGAGGCCTGGATGGAGTTTTTGTCTCCTAGCTTAGCCCAGCCCCAACCATTGTGACTGTTTAGGGAATGAACCAGTGGATGGAAGATCTCCTTTTCTCTGTCTCTCAATATATAACTGCCTTTAAAATAAATAAACAAATAAATAAATAAATCTTTTTAAAAATTCAGGTTGGCAAATAATCTCTATTTGTAGATAACAACATATTATATATAGAAAGTCCAAAGGAATCCAAAGAATTAAGTCCAAAGAATTAATAACAAAGTTTAGAAGCTGGCACTGTGGCATAGCAGGCTACATGGACTGTTCCACTTTCTGTAGTGTGCCTGGGAAAGCAGTAGAAGATGGCCCAAGTCTCCAGGCCCCTGCCAACCATGTGGGAGCCCAAGAGGAGTTCCAGGCTCCCAATTTCAGCCCAGCCCAGCCCTGGCCACTTCCTGGGAGTGAACCAGTGGATGTAAGACCTCCCTCTCTCCTTCTCTGTCTCTCTCCACTCTCTCCAACTCTGCATTTCAAACAAATAAATATACATTTTTAAATTGTCTTTTTTAAAGATTTATTTATTTATTTGAAAGGAAGTGTTAGATAGATAGATAAAAAGAGAGAGCGAGAGAAGACCTTCCATCCACTGCTTTACTCCCTCAGTGGCCTCAATGGCCAGAGCTAGTCCAATCCAAAGCCAGGAGACTGAAGCTTCCTCTGGGTCCACCTTGTGGGTGCAGGGTGCCAAGCACTTGGGCCATCCTCTGCTGCCTTCCCAGACTGATTGGCAGGGAGTTGGATCAGAAGTAGAGCTGCTGGAACCGGAACCAGCGCTCACATGGAATGCCAGCACTGCAGACGGCAGCTCCACCCGCTATGCCACAGTGCCAGCCCCCATAAGTAATTTTTCTTTATTTCATAAGTACAACTTTAGGAATTCAGTGATTCTTCCCACCATAACTGCCCTCCCCCACACTCCCACCCCTCCTCCTCCTCTCTCTCCCATTCCCTGTCCCAGTCTCCACTAAGATCCATTTTCAATTAATTTTATAAACAGAAGACCAACTCTATACTAAGTAAAGAATTCAACATTTTGCACACACACACACACAAAACGGTTCCTCAACAGTAGAGACAAGGGCTGTTCAAAGTCATTGCATCTCAAAGTTAATTTCACATTTTTTTAGAAACTTAATTAACTTTAAAGAAGCACCCAAGACTGATACATCTTTTGTGAGCACTTAGACATAACCATAACTTATGAGACATAAGAATAGCCTCCACTTAATACATTACAAGAAAGCAAGTCCTTGAGAATGAGCTTTATCATTAAGTAAGGAAGCACCTAAGAAAACAAGTAATGGAGTTGGACACTTAGGCATAAGTAGAACTTATGAGACATAAGAATATCTTCCACTTAATACACTAAAATGAAATAAATCTTTGAGAACAAATTTTACCGTTAACTATCATAATACAACTCTTTGAGGACAGAGGCCCTGCATAGAAAGTTAGTGCATAGTGACTTGTGTTGTTAATTAACAATTAACACTCTTATGTATGACATCAGTGATCATCCCAGGCTCTTAACAAGGGCTACCTAAGCTATGGAAGCCTTTTGAATCCAACAACTCTGTCAGCATTTAAACAATGCCATAGCCAAAGTGGAAGTTCTTTTTTTTTTTAAAGAGAGAGAGAGAAGGAGAGAGGGAGACAGATGGAGAGAGATGTTTTATCCATTGGTTCACCCCCCACAACCACCACCAAATGCTTGTAACAGCTGGGGCTGGGCCAGGCTGAAGCCAGGAGCCAGGAATCCGTTCTAAGTCTTTTTTTTTTTTTTTTTGGACAGGCAGAATGGACAGTAGAGGGAGACAGAGAGAGAGGTCTTCCTTTGCCGTTGGTTCACCCTCCAATGGCCGCTGCGGTAGGCGTGCTGCGGCCGGTGCACCGCGCTGTTCCGATGGCAGGAGCCAGGTACTTCTCCTGGTCTCCCATGGGGTGCAGAGCCCAAGCACTTGGGCCATTCTCCACTGCACTCCTTGGCCACAGCAGAGAGCTGGCCTGGAAGAGGGGCTACCGGACAGGATCGGTGCCCCGACCGGGACTAGAACCCGGTGTGCCGGCACTGCAAGGTGGAGGATTAGCCTAGTGAGCCGCGGCGCCGGCTCAAAGTGGAAGTTCTTTCTTTCCTTCAGATAAAAGTACCTCCTTCTTTGATGACCACTTCTTTCCACTGGGGTCTCACCCACGGAAGTCCTTCATGTAGGACATTTTTTGCCACAGTGTCTTAGATTTCTATGCCTGAAACGCTCTCATGGGTTTCTCAGCCAGACCAGAGTGCCTCAAGTGCTGATTCTGAGGTCAGAGTGCTACTTAAAGCGATTGTCTTTTATGAGTCTGCTGTATGGACTGCTTCCCATGTTGGAGCATTCACTCCTTTTTAATTTTATCCATTATTATTACAAGACACTTAATCCTATCTATGTGATCACTTTAACACTTCAAATGCTATTTTTACCACCCAGCTTTGGGGTCCCATGGCAAGTTTTTAAACTGTACCCTTAGAAGTAAGTCTGTAGGAATGTATGCAGAACTATACAGCTTTACAGTTACAAACTTCATTTACTTCATAATAAAATGGCGTTATTGCTGAACTTTCAATACCTGAGGTAAACAGAACTCTGGGCAACTTTGTTTCACTGAAGGAATGTAGGACTTAGTGAAATGAGTTTGTGATACTGCTTTGCTATGGCATGTATACAATATGCTAAAGGATGTTAACTTAAGTGGCCTGCATTTATTTACATGAAGGGATTACTACTATGATTTAAGATGTTGGCATCCTTCCTCACACTGGAGAGCACAGGTTGGTTCAGTGGAGAATCTTGCTAAGCATACAGTTAGTTCTCAATCAGGCTACCTTGCATTGGGGATCACCTTCCTCTGTGAATTTTCTGGATTGAAGGGCAATCCATTGGTATTAGCTATGCTTTCTTTAGCTGTAAAATTAATGGATAGCACTATAGGACCACGTGGATCTTTTCCATGAGTAAATTTTCTGGAATGGACTTCGTAGAAGAATACATATTAATTATGGAATATATTAAGTCATCTGAGGAGAACAATTTTTCCATGAAAATATTACCGGACTCAGCACCCTACGAGGCAAAATGGTGAACATGTTTAAGTGCCCAATTTTAAGATAATTAGGCAGAAAATAGTGTGTAGTGTTTTTCCCTTTTCCATTGTACACTTCCAAGAACTCAGTGCTGCACAGATGTGAAATATTGATATAGTTCTGTTTACGAGGTAGGCTTAGGGAACTTAATTCTAGTTCAGAGTAAGAGGTCTTTATAAACTTGAAGGTTTGAGGGAGAAAAGTGACATTGGGAGAAAGAATTGCCACACAGCTGATGATTCCAAGTAAAACAATCTCTGTTTCACAATTTCGCCGGAACATTATATTCTAAAGCTGTATTTCTAAGTGTACAGTTCCATGAACCAGCTACGTCAGAATCACCCAAAACATTGCTAATGCTTGCCTCCTCCAGACTCACTGGATCAGAATTGCCACGATGGATGCTCTTGTACAAGCTCACCAGAGTTTGAGAATAACCTCTGAAGACAGGAATGCAATTCATCATTTCATTATTTCCTTATTTTTCAGTTTCACCTTCACCTAGCCAAGAAGCCCTTTTGAGAATCTCTCATATGTATATTGTTTTCACATTAAACCTAAAAGGCACAAGGAGTCTCTAAAGTAGGTAGTTCAATTTTCCAAATGAGGTCACAGGGCTACAAGGATTGAGGAAGTTGTCCAAGGTCAAGCAGCTAAACTGGGATTTCGGTCAAGGTCTTCTGAATTCCATTCTTGTCAGACACAGCCCTGTAGGGATGTCACACAGAGAACACAAAAGGAAAGGGACACCAGGTGTGCACTGAGTGCCCCTTGGTAATGTTCCATACTTATGACCTTTATGTGTAACTGAAAAAGTGTACAAAGCCTCCAGTGGGTGCAGCTGATAAATCCCCAGAGTAGTTTTGTGCTTTCCAACTGAGCTGGTTAAAAATCCCATCAGAGAGTCTTTGGGACTTTTTATAAACCATGGAGTAGAAAAATCCCCAAAGTGCACAACAAACTACGAAGCTACTCACCACATCCCTTCCAGATTTTACAAAATGTTTCTGAATACAAATATCTCCTGTGATTGTAACATAATCCTAATTTTCTTGGGTATCTGTGCAGAAGCTGCTTTCCCAAAGTAGGTCATTTTTTTTTCAAGCTTAACATCTAAGCTTGATTAAAAACCATTTACCTGATAAACTGTTGCACCGTCCTCCAATTTATGGGTGACTCTTTCATTTTCACCACTGTCACTTTCAATCCTCTCTTCTGACAACTCCTCCCTGTCATGGAGATTTGGTGCATTGCCTTCCCATGGCTCTAGAAACTATGAAGCCCTCTGTCAATACCACTGCAGCCTGGCCTAAGGCCCCTAGCACAGCATTCATCCCAATCCCCGAGGAGTGAAACTCACCCCATCTGTCCCAGGGTCAAAGAAATGCCCTGTTTGCTAATGATGAAGCCCATTTAGTTGACTAAGAGTTTCCTGTATTGTTTGGTTACAGTCTCTAAATTCTAAAATGATTGAGGTGTGCTGATAGATTTGAAAGAGATCTTGCTGTGGTGTTTCTCTGTAATGGATAACACTAACATACCTCAAAAAGAAATGCAAACAAGTTTCATTTGATTCACCATTACCAACCTTCTTTGCCATAATCTTTGTAAAAAAAAAAAAAAAAGGAACTTTTAGGTGGCATTATACTATGGTAGTTGTAGAGGATGTATTAGTTATTTTTATTAAAAAAGTATCCCTTTAAATGTCAGAATAGAATTGTGGGAATTGAAAATCACTGGTGTTAAATGGGAACAAAACTAATGATTCTGAAATGCATATGTTAAAAGGTTTTTGAAACTGAGTGCTTAGCTTCTGTAATATGCTTTTCCTGACAGTCATGCAACTCTTGGATATCCTCACTCAATGCAATTAGTAAATTTGAAAGCTATATTTATTGTGCATTAATTCAGTTCAGATAAGGAGAAGAGTTTCCCTTGACTAAAAGAAAATGTGTTTAAATTGAACCAAAGGAACTGCAGTGCAAATATGGTTATTTCCAATGAGTTGTCAATCAGAGCATAAACTTGGTCTTTGTATCTGGGCAATTTGTTAGAAAGGTAAGATTTTGTTTGAACCTAACATAGTAATAAAACACAGCTAGCTAGAAAGATAACATAGAGACTGCAGTGCTTTAAAATGTCCCTGGAAAATTCACATTTTTTAAAAAGATTTATTTTATTTATTTGCAAGAAACAGAGAAAGGGAGACAGAGTTCTTTTATCTGCTGGTTCACTCCTTAAATGGCTGCAATGGACAGGACTGGACCAGACCAAATCCAGGAGCCAGGAGCTTCTTCTGAGTCCCCCACACGGGTCCAGGGGCCTAAGTACCTGAGCCATCCACACCGCTTTCCAGGCACATTAGCAGAGAGCTGGATCGGAAGTGGAGCAGCCAGGAGTTGAACTGGAGCCCATATGGGATGCTGGCATTGCAGGCAGTATCTTTACTAATTACGCCACAGCACTGGCCCCTACATTATGTTTCAATTCCATCTTTTTGTGAATTTTTTGAAGTCCTCTAGTTTGTAACTGGATATATACAATCTGTGGTATTTTCCTGTTCCTTCCATTGCCTAGCATATGCCCCACCCATTAGCAAAGAGATTAAGTACAGTGGTTTACCTTCTTAAACATACCAAATAATTACCTAAAATTTTAAACTCCTATATCTGGAGAGAATCTCTTCATTTTTCAGTGTGACTAGCACTTAATTCACTCTGATATTTAAAAATTTATGCAGCCTATCACAAGGGAAAGACCACTAGTTTTTTTTTTTTTTCTTAAAGAATTATTTATTTATTTATGTATTTAAAAGGCAGAGGGAGAGAGACAGAGACAGAGAGAGAGAGAATCAGAGAGAGAATCTCCAACCATTTCAACCATTTGTTCACTCCCCAAATGACTGCAGTAGCAGTATTGGACCAGGCTGAAGCCAGGAGTCAGGAGCTTCATCCAGGCCTCCCTCCCGAGAGGCAGGGACTCAAGCCCTTGCAGTTTGGTCTGCTGCTTCCTTACAGCAGCTTAACCAACTGTACCACAACATTCTCCCTCCCTCCCTCCCCCTAAGATTATTGGACTCAAGGAAGGAATGTTGAGTTTCAATTTAGAACACATGCCACGCACGGTCATACTGCCTGTGGTCCTGAGTCACTTCTTCTATGCCATGAGTAAAATATAACCTTTGTCCAGGATCTGTTGTTCTAGTGGTAAAATGTCTTCGTTCACGTTGTGGTGTGACAACAAAATACCTGAGCTGATGATTAATAAAGAAAAAAAGGTTTATTTTGGTTCATGGTTCTGGGGACTGGCAAGCCCAAGAGCATGGTGCCAGCATCTGCTTGGCTTCTGGAGACAGTCACCTTCCAGTGGAAAAAGGAGAAGGGAAAATGGGTGTGTGGGAAGGAGCGGACATGGTGGGTGGATTCTTGTTGTAAAACCCCAGAGTCACCGTGACCTATTGTTGTCCTGCAAGGGGAGCGCTCACTTACGCAAGAAAGGCAAGAATCCACTCATGAGGGCTCCACCGCCTCCCACAGGCCCCACTTCTCAACAATTCCGCAGTGCAGGATGAAGCCTTACTATGAGTTTTGGTGGAGATGAGCCATGTTTAGGTGATAGCATGAGATATATTTTATGTGGCAGTGCTTGGCTCTCTTCCCTGTGTAATGGTACTTCAAAAGGTGCATGGAAAATGACTTCAGAAGTAAGTTTATTTTGGTGCTAAAAAAAAAAAAAATTGAAATCCATGCATACTGCTTGCTTTCACAATATTTATCTACCATGCACTTTTTGAAGACTGCTGTATGAGATCGTAGCCCAGGATGGTGTTGAAAGAAAGCAAAAATGTGTTTTGGAAGGCCCTGTTTCCAAACCAGCAAGGCAGCTATAGTTTCATGTGTAAAGGGAGTGGACTTCTGTAGCTCCCTGATTTGCTTCGGACCTTTAACTCTGTTTCTACACTTCCCTGCATGGCTCCTCTTGTTAGTACCAACATTATTCATAGAGAATGAGTAGTTATCCATACACCTTGGAGGACTTCTTCTTGTGATAATCAATATGTTTATATATTTATATTTTATTTTGTAAACATCAGATCACAGTTAAACAGATTAACAGATTATCCAGACTTTTCTGGATAACAAAAAAAAAAATTAAATGATGTATTGAGGATTTTACTGAAGCTACTTTACTGAAACCTTTTGATTATGGCCTCTGTACTGAAGACTTACGGGAATTTTTCCAATTAACTTTCAAATCTGCCCACAACCTCTCAGTTCAAAAAAGTACCATCTTTGAAATATCTGGGTAAATACTTTGCAAGTCAAAAACTGATTAACAAGGCTCTATTAGTATAATAACTGGTTTTAGTAAGTCTCCTAAATACATCCTATATCAATTTTCTTGACTATAAGATGTCAATAGCATGGAAATATTTTTTAAAATAACAGAACATTTCTTTACATCAATTTCCCATTAATCTATCAACATCACATAGTGATGATTATATTGCCATTTCCGCTGGTTGGCGGGAGGGTCTTATGCTTGTAGCTCCCACAGTTGCCACTGCATCATTTGTCTGGCCAGACTTAGTTCCTGTTCAGCCTGAAGAATCACCTCTTCTATTTGACCATCCCGAAGTTGGTCTTGTAACTTTTTAACGCCTGATTCCACTTTCACCATACTCAGCTTCTGATTTGTAACCTGCTCTGTGTATTTTCTGTATGCTGCACTTTGCAGTGTCTGTTCCAGAACATCACGGATCTTTGTGTCCAATCTTCTTAGCCTCTTGTGTAGCCTGTCACATACAGCCAATCCCACAGGGCCAGTGTTCATCCTCAGGAACCCCCGTGGCTGTCCTGAGGAGCCCAGAACACATCTAGGACTTTTGTATGATGAAAACCACCCCAAATGTGCTTCTCTCCTTCTTGGCTCTTAATGCTCCCTGGCTTGTTCCCTTTGTTTCTTCCCCCTCACCTCTACTCATTTCAATTACTTCTCCAGTTGCTTTTCCAGCCCTTTGAAGCTGTGAGCTGTCTTGTAAACTTGTGCATGCGACAATTTCCCTTCTCATGTTATTTTTTAAGATTTATTTATTTGAAAGTCAGGGTAACAGAGAGAGAGAATCATCCATCCGCTAGTTCACACCTCAGATAGCTTCATCTGCAGGGCTGGGCCTGGCTGAAACCAGAAGCCAGGAGCTTCTTCAGTCTCTGGTCTGAGTGGCAAGGGCCCATGGACATAGGCCCTCTTCTGCTGCTTTTCTCAGGCCATTATCAGGGAGTTGGGTTGGAAGTAGAGCAGCTGGGACTCAAACCATGGGATACTGGCGTCACAGGAGGCAGCTTCCCTGGGCAGGCCACAGTGCCAGCCCCTCAGGTTGTTTTTAAGTGACCCTCTTTAAACTTCATTTTTCTTCTTGGCCTCCCCTTGCAAAATATCCCCTTGAATCTCAAGAAGCATCTGATGACTTGATTTGAAATCAGCTGCGTGAGTTCAGAACTATATATGACTCCTTGTAAAATTCACATAGTGTATGTAAATAGACAATTTTAAAAAGAGGTATTTTCCAATACTAGGATCATACCAGGGAACAAAAAAATGGCTTTGTTAATAAATAATGAAAAAAATTAATGTATACCAGTAGTAAGCACTCTCAACTTTGCCAATTCATGTAGTTATAAAATATTTGAGATTCATTTTATCTACTATTAATTGTGCCTAAATCCTTAAACATTCTTTTCCTATTTACGCAACTCTACTACTATTGACACTGAAACCAATGTCAGTTCCAGAGAGTAAGCTCCTCCCAAATATTTTATGTCTGTTCTTTTCTTGAGGACATGCCATTTGCATGGTAAAAAACCATTATCAATACTGTTTAACGCTTCCTTTTTCTTATAAAATACCTTTTTGTTTTTTTAAAGACTCAGTAAACCTCCGGTGTTTTTGTGCCCAAAGCTTTCTCCCTGGGAGAAGGTCTCCTGACTATCCTATAGTACAACATTTGCACCACAAATGGCTACTTGGGTTCTAGGCCCAGTGCCACATTCAGCTAACTTGCTTTCTTTATCTTTTCTCTGAGTCTTTCTCTCATAAATTTTGTGATTTTACTTATCATTGCAAATGACACACCTGAATACTATATTGCATATATAAAATATTTACCTATTTGAAAGAATCTAAGCTATATAAGATCATTAATTTATAAACTTGATATATTCAAAATATAAAATAGAGGGAGAACATGCTAAATTTCTCCTTAAAAGAGTTCAATTAGAAACACATGCTTTATGTTTTTGTTGTGTCATAAAATTAATGTTTTTATAGTACTTTGTTACTTAAGGTATTCCAGTAAGCAAAGTGAAATATATTGATGCATGGCTTATATTCATTAAACTACTTACTCATCTGTGCAAGTACAACATGTGTCTCAGGAAGTTATGATAAAATTATAAATGTGAATCAGAATGCTTTAACAGTGACTTCTTGCACTCAGGGGAATTCTGTCACTTTTGTAAAGATATACCACTTGTAAAGTGTGTGTGTGTGTGAACTCCTGTTGCTTGAAATACTGAAAACATACTCAAGTCTTCTGTATTTATAATGGGATCTAATTAAACTATTCAAAATTGGAAATAATCAAAGAGTACATAGCCCTAGGAGCATCATAGGTTTGAATGCCACTTATGCAAATTAGAAAATAAGTCCTTTGCTTTCATCAAAGCTACCAATTCTCACCATAGTCCATGGCATTTGGAGGAAATACGCCTAATGGAGATAACAGCTGTCCTCTGGTATCCTAAATATTGATCTTAAGATTTTACATACATAAGAATAAACATTTCAAGATATGGTTGTAAGCAAGTTCCTCCTATAGGATAAAGATCAAGGAGAACAATTCTGGTAACTCAAATGACTTGCTGCTGGAAAACTAATATTATTTCTCGAGTATGCATTTTCAGCTGCATTATCTTTTTATCAAGTTTAAAATATCAATATCAAAATCATTTTAAGTGTCCATGTCATAGTATTGGCACTGCCATTTTTTGATTAGAACATCCCCATCACTAAATGAGAGGGTTTGACAGGATTTTCTTTGAAAGAACGTCCTTTCTTTATCCATGGACGCTTACGCAGACAGGAGAGCTCTAATATAACACTTTGGGCTGAACTAAGAGAATGAGAATGGAGTCTTTTTCTCTACTTGCTTCACTTATTAGGAGATATTGAAGAAATATGGTTCACAAGCTTTGGAAATTTTGCAAATTGTCGGAAAGGTACTTCTTCTCTCCTTATATTATCTCTAACGTGTGCTCCACATTTTAGCCAGTGCATTTTATCTAACATACAAATGTAATCATGCCGCTGTCATAATTCAGCAACAGTTCTTCAATAGCTCCCCAACCCATACAAATGTATACTCTCATTACATTTGAATCAATACTATTTCTCATAGTGTATTTATTTCTTATGGTAGACATAAACTGATTGGCTTAAAGGATATTATTGTCTCACAATTCTGGAGGCTGATTTCTTTAAAGCTTTGAGGGGAGAATCCTTTCTCACTTCCAATTTTGGTAGCCACAGGTGTTCCTTGATCTGTGGTGGCCTAACTCCAAGCCTTGCTTCTGTCTTCACACGCCCAGCTCCCACTCTGCATTTCTTCATTCTTCCTATTGTGCATGTGGGTGTCCAAGTTTCTCTTTTCTTTACGGACACCAGTCTTATCTCTGTCTGCTTAAAGAATTCTGCCAGGTGGTCCTCACCATTGCAAAGTATTGGTCATCCATAGGAAAGGAGCCTAGATGTGTTAGAATTCCTGAGCAGGTGACCCAGCTGCACTGGCTGAAAGACCAACAACAGATGTCTGTAGTTTCCAAGGTGGTGATATGACAAGGTATTCACGCACTGATTGCTCTCAGAGGAGATGACCTTTGATGGCTGAAATTCAGAAATTCAGAAATTGACTTTGCATGAACCATATGACAGACTTTCTGCTTGCACCATGAACTAGAAAAATAGAAGTCTGTGTTTTTCCCCTTGAGCATTTATTATCTTATAAAGAAAACTTTTTTCTTTTGAAGTGAAAATGTCAGTTTTCTAAAATATCACCACCACAACAAAAGTTGGCACAATCAAATCAAACTCTAATATTCTTAGAATTATATGGCCAGCGTCTTAGCTGAAATGGTACCAATATAATTTCTTTCAGTGACCCAGGAGATAATTTCATTTATCTCAGTGAATACTTTTGCATGAAAGCTTGTGGGCTCAGAATTTGAAGTTGTGGAATCAGGAGCTAAGTTGGTAGAAAAGAAAATTCAAATAATCGGTTTCCCATATGCATAAAACCAGAGGAAGTACATCATGTTAAAGCTATTAATATAAAAATTATGTTAAAATGTATTGAAACTTGGGAAAAATAGTATATCAATGATAGATAATTATTATCATTTGGAAGGTATTTTCACACATTTTATGGATTTCTAAGGGAGAAAGCATATTTTAAATTATTTTGTAGTTTGTGTACTTTCAAATTTTCATAAATTTTTGCTGTTTTCTAATAACTATTTATTCCACCTGCTATAATCTTTTTTTCTCTTGGGAGTTATGGAGTCTAAGATTTTAATCCTGATGCTTGTCAATCCAAGGAAGTGACCGGAAGTGTACACTTGTAAAGTTGAGTTTACCGATCCATTCACAAACACCTTCTGAGCTCTTCTCTGTGCTGGTGCTTGTGCAGACTTGGCTTCTACTTCCCAGGTAACCAAAACCAACCCACCAGTCAACAAAGCTAATCAAAGAGCAGAACCTGCCAAGCACCTCTAATGTATTTAAGAAGGCCCCCTCTGTGGAGGAGACACGAAGACCGTTGCCTTAAGGATGACAAAGAGCCAGCCATGTCAAAGTGAAGGGGACAGCACTTCAAGCAGAAGGAAGCACTTGAGCAGAGCCCAGAACAGAAGAGAACGGACTGGCTGAGGGAGAGGTCCAGCATGAGCAGAGCAGAGAAAGGAAAGAGAGGAGTGGGACAGGTGGGCAAGGGTAGACAGGTTCAGGCTGTTATGGTCTTGGAAAAGAGCACAAAATTGATTTTCTGTACTAAAAAAGAATGAAATTCTGCCTTTTGAACCAAAAATGAATGCAGCTAGAGGCCATTATGCTTAGTGAGGTCAACCAGACCCCAAAAGACAAAAACCACATGTTTTCTTTAATTTGTGGTAGCTAATACATAGAGTACAAAAAAAAAAAAAAAACAGTCAAATAAACAAAACTTAAGGTATACAGTGAAGTTGACATCTTGGGATTTGATTGGTATTTATAGCCTTTATATTCCTGGCAGAAGAGGGATCTGTCTGCTTTTTGCTTGTTGGACTCTTATTTAGTGGAGGACTAAGCCTGTGATTTTAAAGTAAATTAAAAATGTTATCACACACAGAAAATGCCTATCGCCCAATCTAAGTGAAAGCAGAACTGAGTTCCCCTGTAGAAATTTCCCCCAACTGGTAGCTGGGGATAAAGAGCATATTCAAATATCATTGTAGCATGTGACAGTGAGAGGACAGCATATTAAAGTAGCAATGACCTAGGTACAGGTTTTGGAAATCAGAGGTTGAACATGGTATCAGGAAGTGTGACCACATCCTAGAATAAGAGTGGGGTTTGAATGCCTAGGGATTTCATGCTTATAAAAAGAGAGGGGATGGAATTAGCATTTGTTAAGACCTATTTGTGTCATGAATTTTAGGTACATCATCCTTTAATTCCAATAATAGTCCCAAGAGGCAATATGATTTTCCCCTTTTACCACTGGGAACTCAGAGTTGGCGAGTACAGATGTTGAGCTCAATTACTGTAATTTGTTTGTGTTCACATCTACACCAGTCCTCCCAAGTCCCCATGTTCTCACAGCAAGGCCCCAATGGATGTGGGGCACCAGGAAAAGCAGACCCCAGCCAGGCTTTCTCCGTTGACGGCTGTGTGTACATGTCTAACTGCCTGGAGGGGACACTTCAGGCAGCTAGAATTCCTTGCCCTGGAAAGAAGAATCTGTTTCTCTTCAATTAGGTATGGGTTTTCAGTGAATCAGTTCGTTCTCTTGGGCTACTGGGCATAGAAGTCAGCTTGGCTATTTGGTTCCTCATACTATTTGGTGGATGAAAAAAAAAAAAACAATTTTCTTTCATTTCTCTCAAGCATGACTGCAAAAGTTGTAGAAAGGTTTTCTTATTAGAGAGAAAATCAGAACTGAGTTGCAGGTAACATATGAGTACTTATAAAATCCTGTAAATGATCACTTGATTTTTTTTTTTTTTTGCTTCCCAGAAATGACACATACAAATGCTTTAAAATTTGAATGTAGAAGAGTTCCCTGAACCTATGCTTCATAGTGGCTTCATGCTACATGTGAAAACCTCACTTTGTGTGTGGTGAGTCCGGTAGGGCAGCCTATGGCTAGGTATGGTAGACTCAGTCTTCCAAGAAACTCTGACGTTACTTTTCTTGTTAAAAGGAACAGGTGAATTTCCATTGAAATAAAGCTTGTCCTAAGATGTATGTATACACACATATATGCCTCCCTTGTATATATGCGTGTAACTTATGTGCACACATGTATGCCTATATATGCCACCATTAAATTTGATTTTGCCGTGGTCAATACTTTTACATTAAAAATACCCACCAGAATTCTATTTTATTCATTTGTAATTAAGCTGATATTCACATATTTTATCTGGCAATTATAGAGTAGTCACAGTTGAGGCCTTAAGATCATCCAGAGGTTTTGATTATTTTAATAAATAGACTATACTATTGCCATTTCCTATAGCTTTACAGTATTAACACAGTTCAAATGATAAAGTTGGAAAAATATCCTTATCACTCTTGAATCTGCTATAAATTATTCTTATGAGAGAAGCAGATAGGAAGTAGAAATGATCTTGTTCTTCCTGTTTAAGAATAGATTTTCTAAGGAAAGGAAGCTCAAATATATCTCTTTGGCAATTCTTCTCTAATTACATTTTTCTTCAGAAGATAAAGACAGGAAATCATGGTCTATTGATCAGTACAATCTACCTTCCTCTTTTGCTTCTGGGAAGTGACATATGAATTTGCAGGTAATTGGAATACCACAAATGAAGTACAGTATATTCAGACTTAAGTTATTAAAAAAAAAAGTATGCAAAATTTAGTTCAGTTTGTTCTGTGGCATTGCACTGGACACAGAATTTCTTTTCAGTCAGGTGAGGTAAGATGCAGATTGTACTGGGTTGTATCTTTACCTTAAAATTATTTTGATGATTTTTTAAAACATGAAATTTTGATTGTTATTTTTATACTGTCCATAAATAGTGACTAGAGAAAGTGTTTGACAGGATATTTCCCAGGATGCCATTTATATGTCTGTGCTTATGAGAAGAATATGAAATTGTGGCGCGAGCACAATCACTTCATTATTACAATGGACTTCCATGGAAAAGCGTCATGTGTATGTCCTCTTTTCTCTGTCCCCCGTCAGCAGTCATGTCCTATGCCAATGTCAAAAATTGTAAGGTAAAGGTAGGTGGTGGCGACAGGGATCAATTTCACGTAATTACTTACATGTTTTCTGTAACTCTGAGTTTGCAAAGTAAAATGAAGATAAGCAAAGGTTTTAAAGGATAGAGTGAAGGAAGAGAGATGCCAAACAATACAAATTTAATTGGCCAAACTAAATATTCCTTCAGTATCATGGATGAGGTTTACTAAACCTGCAGGGCCAAAGAATTGTGGAGGAAGGATTGGAGAAAAGACATCAGCTGATGTCTCAGAGGATGAAATGCGAATGGACGATTATAGCAAGGGGTAGTCTCAGCACTCCCAGTACAATGAGCTGGTGTGCACCTCAGGGCCCCCAAAGCCTCAGCATCTTCAGGCTGTAAGGGAAGAGTCTTACGTGCAAAGCTCAAATGATTCTAGAAACTGCCATGTGTGGGTCTTCCAACGGAAGGACTGCCTCACTGCCTGATCACCTGACAAACCCACCCATTTACACATAGTTTCCAGTTGGGATTTTTGTACTATAAGTAATGAATTGACAGTCAGCAATCACTAGAAGTTTGATTACAGCTTGAGAGAGGAAAGAGAGAAATAAAAAAAAAAAAAAAAGAATGAAATCAGAATGAAACAAAGACAATGAAGGGAACAGGAGAAAAATTCTAAAAGTGATAATAATCTCAGTGAGATGAGAACATATTCATGTGCTTATTTAGTTGTTTTCCAGTGTTTGGTATGCATCAGGCCTTTTCCTACTAACTTTATAATAGTGTCTCATTAATACCTGTAACAATTCCTTTCAGCATATTACTATTATGCAATCTTATGCAAAGGCCAAATAATTGCTTAGGGCATCAGGGCAAATGGCAGATTCCGGTTTTTAAGTAGATGAATAAATAAATAAACAGCATTAAAAAAGCCAAATCACTTGACAGATTTGTTAGAGCATTTATTTTGGGAAATATTAATAGCAATGCAAAGGGAGACGGCCACAAAAAATAAAATTATTAATTTTAACTATGAACCACATAGGAACCCTAAAGGACCCAACGCTATTTGATTCAGCTAAAAATAACATTGTTTACATAATAATCATGCAAGCAATAACTTACCTAATTTTTTGGGTCACTTATGAACTAGTCCTCCCTTACTTTTTGTTTTGCTCAATCTTCTCTTACATTGCATTTTCAAGCATTTTTTTTCATGCCTTGAAGCAACCTAAGAAATTAGTTCTCTCTTTCAAGACAGTTCCATGCTGTATGTTTGGGCTCCTTACTCATCTTAGATCATTGTTTCTTTTCACTTGCTTCGATTCCCTGCTCTCATTTCTTGTACAACTAAGAAAATGCTGACTTACCTCCTTAGAAATTCGAAGGAGGAAATAGTGTTGCTATATCAGGATCTAAGAAACTTCTCAAAATATCCACGACTTGCCCAGCAGCAACCATCTCTCAGAAACACAGTATTTTGAGCACAGAAAGGGTAGATTCTTGTGAACATATTCTAATCACCATGGCCATTCTAAAATTTATGAGAAATGGCAATCACAGAGCTTCAGGGACTCAGCATCCATGTGAATGTTAATTCTTCTGTAGAGATACCGACCCAAGGAGTTTAACCCTCATTAGAATAAGCTAAATCATTATTAACTTCTAAAGGTTAAAAATCGAGACAAAGGAAGGTAGTTAAATGCATTTTTTTTTTTTACTGAAATCCAGCTAAAATTGTTGAATGCGTCCATCTCCACACAGTGAAATCTCTTGTCAGAAGAACTGATACTCCACTGAGGTTCTCTTATTCTTTAACCCACCCACTTGAAGGGGACACTGCCAATATTCATTTGTGTTCTTTATCAATGCAAGAAACAATAAATTGAGATTCATCCCTGATTTCCTAATCATTTAGGACAAGTGGTTTGGACATTACTTCATTACTATTAGTGAATATATAGGAACTCTGCAATGAAACTCAGACAAGGCACCATATCATATGGATATATGGTATCTTGAATACTGATTCCTCAAGTAGATGATACAGACCCTTGGAAGAAAATTAATGTTTGTGATACACATACTTTCCTTTGGGCTATGTGGGAAAAACAAACCTCCATGGCCCCCATCTTGTCACCACTCCCTGCTCATAGATTCAGAATTTTTCTTCTACTCCAAACTTCTCCTTTGCAAGTGGAGTTAATCATTTGCTGAAGTAGGTTGCCAGGAGAAGCTGGGAGGAAACTGAGAGAATTTTCAACCAGTAAGATATTAGAACATTTTTGCCAAAAAAATGTTCTACATGAAGGATCTCTGCAAGTGAGACCCCAGCAGAAAGAAGTGGCCATCAAAAAAAGATGTACTTTTATCTAAAGGGAGGAGAAAACTTCCAATTTGCTGATGGCCTTGTCTAAATACTGATGGAGTTTGTGGATTCAAAAGGCTTCCACAGCCTTGGCAGTTTCATGTCAAGAGCCTCGAATGGTCACTGATGTCATACGTAAGAGTGTTAATTGTTAACACATGAGTCACTGTACACAAACTCCCCATGCAGTACCTCTGTCCTCAATAAGTTGTATTATGAGAGTTAACTGTAAAACTAGTTCTCAAACAGTTTTTGTATGTGTGTGTGCAAATTGTTGAAATCTTTACTTAGTATGGAGTTGGTCTTCTGTGTATAAAGTTGAGAATGAATTTTAATGGAGAATGGGACTGAAAAGGGAGGAGGAGGAGGGGTGGGAGTATCTGTGGGACGGTGGATATAGAGGGAAAAATCACTGTATTCCAAAAGTTGTACTTATGAAATTTGCATTCCTTAAAAAATAAATTAATTAAAAAAATACTAGAAAGGCCTTCAAGATCTGGGAAAGTAGGTGAGTCCCTTACAGAGAAGGATCTGTGACTAGAGACTGCTGAGACAACATGGGGAAATAACTTCAGAGCTACGAAATGTAAAGGCCACAGGGAAGCTACTATCTCCCCTCCCCTCTCGTCTTCAGTAAGCATAAGGGAATGTCCTTCTATAAATCCCCCAACCCAAAGAGATGCTTTGTTTACTAGATAAGAACAAGCAAGATAACTAAAGTAGCATATCTCTGCGTATGACTTCCAAATGACTTCCAAATCATCATCTGAATTATTGAAAATGGAACTGAATAGAACGTCAGTTGTCTATATTTATGTCTGTTTGCTTTGGGAAATCCCGAGTTTCCATGTGTAGGGTTTGGGTGATAAAGCAGGGGATCTCCACTTCCACAAAGCCATCAACTGGCCCAGTATTTTTTACTGAACTTGCTAAACATTTTCCCTTTCCCACTGTAGAGAAGCCTGTTAGGAGGGGCCAGAAAGAAGAGTGGAATTATCCTGGTACATTTGTTTTTTTAATTGACTCCTTTTCTTTATCAATTCTGCAGATTTGAATGGAGTACAATCCATTCTTCTATGAGATGACTACTCTGTCTTACAATCAGTAATTATTTCAGAGCTGGGCTCCATGATAATAACCTTATTTGGTTTATTTGCAAGTTCTTGGAAACCATCTCTGTGTTTTTCTTCTCCAACAACACGTTTGATGAATTGTCAGGAGTATTTTAGGCTATTGTTACTAAAATAGTTCTTGACACTGGGTGTTCAGCAGTATGTGGAGGTGTAAGATTCACTGTAAGTCAGTCAACATTTTGGAGAAGGGTTAACCATTAAGACAATGACAGAGAACCTAGATCATTTTAAACGTTTGGTTTAGCCCCCTTGAGCCACCAAACAAATGCAAATACTGTATAATAAAATGTAGACTAAGATTAATGAAAGCATTACTTCAGATTTGTTATTCCACTTGATGGTAGATGTAAAAACTTGTAGATGGAAGTTCTCAAGCAATCAATGCCTCAGAATCAAGGTTATCAGAATTTGCCATGAGTTCCACCTTTCTGAGACTTATGATTTGAATTTGATAAATCATGTTTTTGCAACTTTCCAAATAAATACCCAGGGATTCAAAAAGTTTGTAGAAAATATAATTAAAAGATGATTAGTTTGTGAATTTTTTTTGAAATCCACAATAAGAAGAGCCTTAAAAAAATCGTGAAAATGAGTACTATGAAAAAAACTATGTAGGGCTGGCGTTGTACCGGAGCTGGTAAAGCTGCTCCCGGTGACACCTGTATCTCACATGGGCAACAGTTCAAGTCCTTGCTTCTCCACTGTCGGTCCAGCTCTGGGCTAATGTGCCTGGGAAAGCAGAGGAGGATGGCCCAGTCACTGGGCCCCTGAACCCACATGCAGACCCAGAAGAATCTCCTGGCTCCTGGCTTTGGTCTGACCCAGCCCTTTTTGAGGAGTGAGCCAACAGATGGAAGACCTCTCTCTCTCTCCCTCTCTCCCTCCATCTCTCTCTTTCCCTCCCTCTCTCTCTATAACTCTGCTTTCCAAATAAATAAAATAAATGTTTAAAAAAGAAAGAAAGAAAAACCTATGCACGAATTTCAAAAATTTGGGGCACCCAAGTAAACTCATGTTTAATTCCATTTTTTTTTTTTTTCATGAACTTAGTGAACTTCCCTGTTTATATTGTGTTGTTGAAATTTCTTTTATGGCTCACTTCACTTTCCCATAAAGCACATTTCAATCTCTGTCATTTGTGTGCAATTTCGTTAAAATTTTGACTCAACCTTCATGACGCAGAGAGAGTAATAGATAGGTATGCCACAAAGTGCCAACCCTGTTTCATCTTGCCTGGGTTACAGGGCTGTTAAGGTAGTGTGTAAAGAGCATGGAGATGTTGTGCTTTTGCAATTTCCTTGTTTCAGAACCCGTCTTAAGCAACGTGTGGCCTGCTGGTTTATTCATGATTGGTGGTTATGTGTGCCCAGTACTCCCTCTCTACTCCCTCTCTGTGCTGTCTACCTTTGACTTTTTAACTTGCTGGATCATTCTGGTTCACTTACCAAATATCTCAATGTCCTTCGAATCCCGCAAACAAGTAGAGGTTAGTTTAGAAAAAAATACTAGCCACTTGTTATCTGAGCTGTTTCTTGTGGATCAAGGAGTTTAACAAGATTGCATTGTACTAGGATGTCAAATGTTATATCTATTTTTAATCCCCTGATCTGTTCTGTAATTCTCATTTTCTTGAGTACAAGACACATTGGAAAATCAGTCCTAGGGTGTGTAATTTTGAAGGAAACTATTCATTTTATTTACATTTTAAATATTTCTTATAGTGCTAATGATGACATAATTCCCAGAGATCACAAGCCAAGATTTTATACAAATTGTTTGAGTGTTAACACTTTTAAAACTTCATTCAGTCCAACCACAGCCACGAAGAATGCATGTATTCTCTGTTCTTTAGTTATCATTGTCGTGGAAATAGAACTATGGAAAATATCACCTCAAAAATAGTTGTTTGAAATCTCATCCCCCTTTAGGATACTCAAGTATTTTTATTGACATACAACATTACTGAAATGAAGGATCCATAATAAGTAGACATTTCGTTGGTATTTTATTTCATTATCAACAAAAATTTATCATGAAATAAACACAAGCATAATCATTCCTGTTTTATTGGCTGAAGTCCACAACTAAATTAAATTTCAAGTCATAGATGAAAAAATTGGAGGTATAGAGAGTACAAGTGTTTCAGCTTAGAAATACATATTTTTATGACTTTCAGTTACTTAAGAGATGGAATAAAATATTTTCTGGGAAATGTGATATATTTAGTGGTCACCATGTTGGTTAAGGTGCCTGCATTCTGTATCAGGGTACCTGCGTGTGATGCCCAGTTCTTGCTCCTGACTTGAGCTTCCCGTTAAAAGCAGATCCTTGGGAGGAAGCAGTGATGTCTCAGGGAACTGGGATCCTGCCACCTATTGTGGGAGGTGTGGGACACCTGGATTGACTTCCCCGTTCCTGCCTTTGGTCCCAGCCCATTCCTGAATGTTGAGGGCATTTGGAAAATGAGCCAGTAGGTGGGATCTTGCTGTCTCTCTCCCTTTCCAATTAATAATAATTTTTTAAAACAGGCAACTGTATTTTTAAAAGATTTATTTATTTATTTGAAAATCAGAGTTACACAGAGAGACAGAGAGAAGGAGAGAGAGAGAGAGAGAGAGAGAATCTTCCATCTGCTGGTTCATTCCCCAGATGGCCACAAAGGCTGGGATTGGGCCAAGCCAAAGCCAGGAGCCAGGAGCTTCATCCTGTCTCCCACATAGGTGACAGTTTTCCCAGGCCATTAACAGGAAGCTGGATGGGATGCAGAGCAGCCAAGACATGAACTGACACCCATATCAGATGCTGACATCACAGGTGATGGCTTAACCCACTGTGTCACAATCCTGGCCTCAAGGCTACTGTGTTAACTTAAGCCCAAACAAAATGTCTGAATGCAAGCCTATCACTAAGGAATGAACCATCCTCTGTGTTCCAAGTTTTTCCATTGTTATCCTCTGTGTCAGTATTTTGAAAGTACCAGTCTTAAAATTCTACAAAATATAATTCTTTTAATATCTGATAGAAAAAATATATTTACCATAACCTTGGCTAGTATATTTCTTTCTAGTATAAAACAAAAATAACATTTTTTTTTGTATTTGTGCATTTTTTTTGTATTTGTACATTTTGTATTTGTGGTTGATTGGCTTGATATATTGTCAACTAGCACATAATATACATTCAATTTAATATTTGTTAAATGAAGTAGTGGGATTTGAACACCAGAATTGACATCAGGAAGAGGACTGTAGAAGTATGAGAGAAGATTGAGAAATAGACTAATTTATTTCTAATTAGACAAACTACTGATTAAAAATATGGTAGAACTGCCTTTGAACCATGGGATTTAGAACAAAAATCTAGGTTAATTTTCTTAAGTCTGTTTGAATAGAGATAGAATTTCAAATAATCTGCCAGTCTCCCTTTGGGTAAATCCCCATTTCGCAGGAAAGCTTGAACTTTTGTTTTTACTTTTGGGTAGCTTGGTTTTGACACAATAAAAACCTTGGTTTGATGAAAAATGTCTTTCTAAGTCATTTTAGCAGTATCCCAAGCCTATTAAATAAATACTCGGGATACTTCACTTAAAGGGACCATTGGTTCATGAGGTCATCACTGGAACAGCAATTATCAGTACGTGACATTATAGTTTGTAGCAGAAAGACATCTGGTTAATTGTGGGTTCTGTTAATTGATTTCTTTATTAAATCAGGGCTTTCCAATTTTGCAAAATGCTTTAAAATTATAATATGCATAGTCGTCTACTTTTGAAGTAACCTTCTTGTTTATATTTAGAATGAATGTCTTCCATATGCTATTTTTAGTATTTGCATGCATGATTTAAGTAGGATTCATACTCTGTAAAATCTAGCTTATTTTAGCTTCTAAAAATATTTATTTAGAAATGTAAAACTGATTACACTGAGTACTGTCTTCCTCTTTTTTAAATGATAAAAAGTCAACACCTCGAGTTTTATTTCATGTATTGCCTCAGATATTATCTTCCCTTTACACATAGAATGTGTGGCAATTCCCATTTTTTAATAAAAGCTGAAAAAAACAATGAGCTGTGTTTTGAAATTGTGTGGCCCTTATACTAACTGCAGGCCTGTCTGAGTGTGAGATTTGGAAACGTATCTCAGACAGTATGGCAGGGACAGAGCAATGAAGTTACCACAGAATTACGTTAAAAAAAAAAAAAAAAAGCCTTTACCCTTCTAGATGGTGAAGTCATATCCTGACCAGAGGAGGAAGTGGCAGGTCACTGGGCTCAAACTTATCAGATGCTGTGCATCACACTGCATACTGCTGACGGTTTTCAGTTGTTTCTCTAACAACCGAAAGCGCGCTCACTAGGAGTAGTCTGAATTCAAAATGCTGAAGAGAAAACCATCCAATGTTTCAGAGAAGGAAAAGCATCAAAAACCAAAGGTAAGGTAATCTCATAATCCCATACAGAATCAAAGAAAACCAGACCTATTTAATGGAAAGCAAACAACTGCACACACACAAACACATACACACACACACACTTATTGTGATCACTGTTGTGATCGGTGGCAAATATGGAAGAAATGGTATTGCAAAGCAAGATGTAAAAATTACCCGCTGTAACTTTTGTCTCCAAGGGCATATTTGTTCACTTACTTCTGGAACAGAAATTTGAGTTCAGATTACCAACTTCATAGAAATCAATTTGGTGATCTCTATTAGAGAGATTGATATAATGAAATCTTTGTGTATATTCTTAATGACTATGAACTTGTTAATGTCTGTCTGTTTGAAATTTATCTGTTAAGAGTTTAGTTCTATATAATACATTTAGTTATGAGAAAGTTATAAAGTGGAAATATTTTTGTTAAAAATATCTTTGTAATTTTTGAATAGTAAAACATCCCTTGGTATAGGGATGTATTTTTCCTACTTTCTCCCTTGAAACTGTACTAGAAGGAATATTGAGCTATGTTTTGAGAAGCATCAAAATGCTATACAAATTTTAGAAACTGGTAATATATGGGACAGTATTCTGTTCCTTGTCTTGACAATATTCATTGCTTTTTTAAAAAAAGTCAATCATGGTATAACACCGATTAGATTCTGTTGTAGAACTGCAAATTAGATCATTAGTCACATAAAAGAAATTATTTATGAAACACTGGTGTCAGAAATTTCTTCAATGTTTCTATATTTCTTGATTTTCTTAGGTGAATAAAATTTTAATGTGTTTGTGAGATAAATAATAGCTAATTCCAGAAGTTTTTTTAAGGGATTGATTTATTGTCCATTTTTGGTCTTTATTTGTTGGGCACCTGCTTTTAGATAAAAGGTTTGGGGATTGATTCTGATCTTCTGAATTAATGTGTCATTGAAGAGTGCTCAATATTTTTAAAATGTTTGGAAGATTCCATGATACTTGTCTGAAAGAAACTGAAAATGATTTGCAATCTTTGGAAACTGAGCATAAATGAGTTTCAATATTAATTCTTCTGACGCAAGGATCTGATAAAGGACAGACTAGTATCTTTAGTTAAAAATACAGCTGGTAAGATATGACTTCTGTCTTTTCTCCTAATACAATAAAAATTCACGATAACAGTCTTCAAAGAGTACAAAGAAGCACTTTTGCTTCCATTTAAGAAAATTTGGTATAAAACTTACTCGACTAAAGTCAACAAATTATTCGGTTGACAAGGATACGTTGTGAGGACATCACAAAACTATAAGAAACAGTGGCTTTCCTCCAAGTATTTAAAAGTTAAAGTTACAAAAACAATGCAGACTGTGTTATATGGTGAGCTACTGTCATATTTATGTCATTAAACTATTTTAAGCATGATGCTTTGAATGTAGCATTGCATTTTGACTTAACAGGAGTTACTGTAATGTGAGTACAGTATTGTTTATTTTATTGACTTATTTACTCATGAAATTAAAAACATACCTGATAAAATACACATCTGGGAACAAAATATATCAGAGAAAATATTCACAGTGGAAACATACTCACTTTTGTTTTATGAATTTTCCATTTTCTTTAGAGAAATGGCTTCATTCTATTTGAATTTAGAGAAATATGTGACTATGTGTACACCGGTGTGTTTTCACACATTTGCTTTCAACTGGTTTTTTTCTTTTTAACATAGAAATGATAGTTTTCCAATTACTGTAATTGTATATTAGAAAAACTCCTCTTTCATCTTAGTTTATATTTCTTTGCTCAGTAATTTTCTTCGCATAATTTATGAATAGAGAGTGGAATTCATCAGGGATGGCAGAGAGGTATACTATGAACATCACTACAACAATGGCAATAGAATGAGAATTGGAAATCCCTTCATCTCCTGGAGGAAACAAAGGGGCTTGTACTCTGTTCTCAAAATTCCTGGGATCTGTTTGTTTTCAATTGTAAATGTTAAAATAAGTAAAAAGTTACAACATTTAAAAATTGAGGGAAATATAATTATCAAGTTCATTTTAAGTCCCATGTTTCTGTTTCAGGTTACCTAGTACTCATTCAAAAGCCTCATGTTACCTCAATACAAACAATAGAACTTTTCATTTGAAAAGGAAATAAATGGAGGACATTATTATTAGTATTTTCAAGTAGGTCCTAGAGATATGAGAAGGTTAAAAGCATTCTTTAGTATAACATACAGTAATTGATCTTTGACTTCTAGGATCAAAATAAGTTATTGTTTTTTATATTCGCAAGAATTATCAATAAACATTTGTGAATAAAAATAAACCAAAGCATGTTAAAATACAATTTCCAATATCTATAATTTTTCACGAATATTCCCTATTTTTCATCTTTTATTTGTCAATTTCTCTATTTTTGGTATGGGTTCTTTCTTTTGAATAGCACATCAGTAAAACCAATAGCCTTCAGATTTATTCGAAGACATTCATAGCATAGGCCAAGAAGAAGAAACTAGGGATATTCCACATAGGATACTGGAAGGTTCTTGGAGAATTATTGCTGTAGAAACTCATGATATGTGCTGGAAAGTAAATATATTAGAACAAATTTAATATGTCCCAGAATGCTCTATAATGTTGACGAAAATTCTGAATTATGAGAGAACTTTGATGAACAGTGATCAAGCAGTCTACTTTTAAGATAGCTAAAAAATAGCCTTCCTGAGCACACATGCAAGGTACTGCACCTTCCTTCTTGAATTATTTTGCCTTCTACCACATTGTCTCCTCTACTGATAGTGATTTTTAACTTTTAACATACACGGATTCACATTTGATAACATAGTATTGTAATGCACTTTATAATACTAAAATTACAGAATACAACAATTTCCTTTATCTGTGTTTTCAATTAAAATGCTTTATTTCTTTTTATGTTTTTATTACCTTTTATTACATACCAGTTTCTGTGCACAGAGATTTTAAATTATCATTTTATTTTAGAGGAAGAGAGAGAGAGAAAGAGAGCGAGCAAGCTAGAGAGATAGCACACCCCTAGCTGTGGTTTACTCCCCAGTTACCTGCAATGGCCATGATGGGCAGAGCCAAAACCAGGGACAAGGACCTCAATATAAGTCTCCCATGTGAGTGACAAGACCAAAATTCTTGAACTTTCATATACTGCCTCCCAGGGTCTGCACTGGTGAGTAGCTGGCTACAGGAGTCAGATCCAGGAATTCAGTCTAGGTAATGCAACAAGAGGTACAAGAACCTTAACCATGATGTCAAACACCCACCTCCCGATATTTTTGTATACTCATTTAATTAATATTTTTAACAACTCTGTGAGATGATCACTCTTATTTAATTTCACAAATGAAGTTTCTAAGACAGCTAGAAGGTTACTTACCTAGAACTAAGATATATTGGTGAAAAATTAGACCCGCATCCATAAAATCTCCAGTTTGACTGCAGACTGGCCTTTCCACTCTACCGAGAGGCCTGCTGACCTGTCAAGTGTACTCTCTTTGTTACTTCTTTTCATTAAACTTAGGTAGCATGCTTACTGCTAAAAAAAAAAAAAAAAAAAAAGAGAGAGAGAGAGAGAGAGAAAAGAAAAAGAAAACTGTGTGATGTGACATGCTAGATCACTTGGAGAAGTTCATGGAAGTGAAATTCTGAAAGAAGCTTATTTTGTTGCAAAAAATTTTTAAAATCTATGAATATAGGTCTTCAAAATCTTCATTAGAATAAATACTATGAAAAAAGTTTGCCTGAATTTCAAAAATCTTAGCACAAACTCTTTTCAATTCCTTCAATTGGAAGTTACCTTGTATGATCATACTGTCATTATTAAAAAATAATAGAACAGTAAGTATAATTTCTATTTTTGTCTTGTCAGCCAAAATGTAAGGATACTAGGTAAACCATATTATTAAAAGCCTCTTTACTTTGGGAGGAAGCTCCTCCATCTCTATCTCCAATGAAATGCAGGAAGTACATCTAATAAATTTAAAAAATTTACTCATACTCAGATATTCAAATTGTCAAAAAAATCCCTAATATTGAAGTAAGTAAAACCACACATCTTCCTTTGCATCTAGAATAATATCTTCCATGTAGAAGACATTCAATAAATATGTATAAAATGAGTGAGGCTGGAGCCACGGCTCAATAGGCTAATCCTCCGCCTAGTGGCGCCGGCACACCGGGTTCTAGTCCTGGTTGGGGCGCCAGATTCTGTCCCGGTTGCTCCTCTTCCAGGCCAGCTCTCTGCTGTGGCCTGGGAGTGCAGTGGAGGATGGCCCAAGTGCTTGGGCCCTGCACTCCCATGGGAGACCAGGAGGAAGCACCTGGCTGCTGGCTTCAGATCGGCGCAGCGCGCCGGCCGTAGCAACCATTTTGGGGGTGAACCAATGGAAGGAAGACCTTTCTCTCTGTCTGTCTCTCTCAACTGTCTAACTCTGCCTGTCAAAAAATACAATACAATACAAAACAATACAATAAAAAAATAAAATGAGTGAAGCTTCTTGATTCTACTCTGTATACTAACTACATACCAGTTCAAGTATGGAATATTACTAGTGCTTGTGCCTTCATTATTTTTGGTAACAATTTCCTGGAATATATATATAGTGAAGTATGTGTGCATGTGTGTAAATACAATTGTAATTCTTTTTAAAGATGTATTTTAACAATAATTCCGATATACCAAATGTTGTGCATGAATACCAAGAGAAGCTTACTGTTACATAAAAGTAGACCATTGTTCCAGGTTAGAGAATTTTAGAGATTTTGAAAATACAAATGAATAGACCTAAAAAATGAAACTTGGTGACTATGATTAGAACAACTTGACCTTTGCTTGACCACAAGTAATGATCTATTAATAAATTTTAACTTAGTATTGTTTTTGTTTTTAGTCTAAGAGATTCATGTACCACCATCATTTAAAAGGGAAACATTCGAATAATGGCAGTTCTTGAAATAGCTTTTTTTTCTCCCATTCTTTTTAATCTAAAGTGCATACTAAATGAGACACCATTAGTGTCACAGATGCTAATTTTCACTAGCAATGACTGAAGTGGCAGTCTTTTCCATTTGCATTTGATCCTAGCAATGATGAGAGGTGATGAGTTGATTATGCGCTGTTTTCACTGCACTGCCCGCTGTGCAAATTTATGCTCCTAGACAAGGATGACACATAGTTGTGGCATTAAGAGCTTTCTTCATTGTTTTTTGTATCAAGACCGTTAAGATATATTTTAACTCTTATCTTACCAGGTAAGAGAAGTTCTCACATGCACTGATGCTTAACTTGAAGCCAAGCACTTGCAAAAGGGATTCCTGTCTACTATTTTATGTAATCTTCTCCACATCTCTTAGATGGGCATTAATTTTTTCTTCTGTTTACAGGAAACAAAGCCATCCATTAGATGTGAAATATTTTGCCCAAGGTATCCTAACTAGTAACAAGAAACTGATTTGAGATTTGTGGATCAGTTACCTTTTTTGAAGTCTGTCCTTCCTCTCACCATCACTACTCTGATTCTTTTCTCTTTTCTAGGGCTTTGTAGGATATGAATGGGTAGGTACTCAAGTTTATCGCAAGTAAGAATTAAAAGGTTTAGGGCCAAACAGTTGTCTATACTTGAAAAGTGTCTAGCAGTATGCTGAAAGGCAAGAGATAAATGGCAGAGACATGGTGGAAGAGTTGCTTCTCTTCGGGTTGGAAATTTATATATTATACCCTATAGAAAGAGTATAAAGTGGCTCTTTGGACTATCAGTGTACCAGATTGGTTAAAAAATAACATTAGCCATCCCTTATCTCCTGAATCTCCCCTTATCTTGCTTTGGCAGCTAAATGACTCCCTTTTCTTAGAAAATTGTGTGCATTTTTAGAAAGTGGAATAAAATCTGTACTACACTACCTACATTTCCAAATTTAGCATTGCCAAACTGATTCATTGCGCCTCCTTTCTAGAGTTGAGAACTTTGGTGAACTCTTAGAAACAAAACATTCATATTAGTTTCTTAGCTAATCAGTCATCCATTGAGAATTGATTGATAAGCTCTCTTTGGTGGTAGATAAAGTTATTCTTGCTTAGCCAGAGTCATTCGTTACTGCAGTTAACTCCTTCCCCCCCAACCATGGGAAGAGCTTTGGAAGTTTTCACCTAGTCTGTATTAGTTTGCTAGAGCTGCTATAACAAAATATCACAGACTGGCTGGCTTACACAGCATAAACATATGTTCTCACAGTTCTGGAAATTGGAAGGTAAACAGAAATGTATTTTCTCACATTTGCAGAAGTTGGGAGGCACAGATAAAAATGCTGTCAGGGCTGGTTTCCTCTGAGGGCCATGATCTGCTCCGTGCCTGTCTTCAGCTTGCACGTAGTTGTCTACTTGCTGATTCTGCCTCTGCATACTTGCCTCTGGTGTATCTATTTTGGGGTCTTACAATCATTGTATTAGGACACCAGCAGAACTGGATTGGGGTTCATCCTAGTGGCTGCATGTTTAACTTAATTATCTTTTGAAAGGCCTTATTTGCAAATAAAGTCATGTTCTGAGGTGCTGGAGGTTAGAGTTTCAGCACATGATTTTGACAGCTCACCTTTCAGCTTGTAACATAGTCCATGATCTCCTACTCATCGAAAACGAGGATTTGATTTTCTTTAATTCCTTCCTTTCAATTACCCCAGTTCCCTCTCTAGTTCCAGTTGACACATGCCCAAAGGCTGCCAGCCCCAAATCTGACCTGAGATCTTCACTGCAGTGCCTCCCTTTTATCTACTTTCTCCAGTCTTTTTTCTTATTCTGCCTTCTCCCATCCAGTTACACCTCTGCTACATCCCACTAAGCTCCCATTATGAATCATTTGAAAAGCAATAAAAATAAAACATCTGTTCTACCCCATTGAGGAGTGCTATGTTGGAATGATCTGACATATTTTATAAAACTGCTTGTAGTTGGTCCAACTACCAAATCTGGATTAGATGGTGTAGGGAAGCCCATGTTCCTGATGCTTTAACACCCCCGCCCCCCATACCTTCCATCCCTTAGTCTAGGATGCATTTGCATATTTTTTCCAACACATGAAATCCTATCTGTTTGAATACTGAACTGGACTAGAAACCTTCAAGAAAGTCTCCACAAATTATGCAAAATCAGCGTATTTGGGGACCATCCAACATACGAGGGGCAACAAGAACTAAAGTTAGAAAGAAGTTTTGAGGGTCATGTTTTCCTATTTCCAATCAAGGGAACTTGGAACAGTTGATTAAACATCTTTTGAACCTCAGTATGGTAGACCTGAAAGGGGGGAATATTAAAGCATGTACCATAGGGTTAATGAGAAAATTCAATTAATTACCACATGTAATTTTACCAGCCTATACTACAGGCTTATTCTCTCCCTCTTCTAATTTTATACTACTTGTTTCATGCCTCCACTCTTTCTGTTGCCAGTGCACCGAACTGTGTCCTCCCAGCTAGATCACCATCACGATCCAAGAGTATGTCTTATTCCTAATTGCACATCTGGGATTTATGTTGCGAATTCAAGAATTTCTCCCAGTTTGTCTAACTTTCAGTCTTTGTGTACTCTCTATTACACGTTGGCTTCCTCCAAAAAAAACATTTCAAGTACAGACAATCGTAGTGATTTCTCAGCATACTTACAATGAATATGGGATGAATAATGGGTAATATTAGTCATTTATAGAAGTAACTTGTTTCAGAAGATAGTTTGTAAATGGGTCACTGATAGGGATCTGAGCAACACCAACATCTAAATAAAGTACCTGTTTCTAGAATTGGAGGTAGTGAAACAGAACAGTAATCACCATAGTATAATCTGGCTGAAGAGATCAAAGAGCTTAGCAAAAGGATGGTGCTCTGCAAGGAGCTCGTAAGCGTATGGGAGAGTTGAAATTTGCCCTGGTGTCAGCAGAACAATGAATAGTAGCTTAAGCAAAATCCCACCTGGCTCAGCAGATTTGTTCACGTGGGTGAGATGTACAGACCAGGCTATCGCAATAGCTGTGGTCTCTAGGGTTGATATTACCTCGCTGACTTTATTATGATTCCACTACATTAATCAAACTTCCAGAGATGATCTGGAGCCTCATGTAGTGCTTGCTTCTTCCAGGGGAGATAATTATTTGATCAGTCAACAGGAATAAGCATTCTTCTTGACAGATGAATTTATCACAGCAAATGAAGACTCGGTATTGCCATTTTTGGTATCTTATCAGTTTGCTTTATCAGTCAGTAGCCCTGAGGTTGTTTATTTCCATGAAATAAAGATTCTGTACCTCTGCAAGTGAGACTAACATTGGGAATAGAGATCTGATCGAAATATTGACTTCCTGAAATGACTGGCCTGAGTTGACAACTGGCCTCTCTTGCAGAAGCAGCTCTACATAAAAAAAAAAAAAAAAGAAGACAAGTAAATAGGAAGTTTCTTTTCTATGTTTTTCATAACATTTGCAGCTGAAACTCTAGGAATAAGACTCAAGATACATTGACCTTATATC
Source organism: Lepus europaeus (assembly GCF_033115175.1). Taxonomy (NCBI): domain Eukaryota; kingdom Metazoa; phylum Chordata; class Mammalia; order Lagomorpha; family Leporidae; genus Lepus; species Lepus europaeus. The sequence continues at coordinate 32,631,412 of NC_084828.1, forward strand.
AAATCTTATTTGGTGGTAGAGATGTGGTACCAGTATAGCTAATTGGTTTAAGAGAGCAAATTGAACTTTTGGAGTATTTTTCCTCAATACTTTACCTAGTTTGGTGATTCAAATGATTTTTAAAAATTAAATAAAATCATCATACTATACAATTAAACATATTCATTTTTATGTTTATATTTTCTTTCTATTGTTGGTTGTTGCATAGCCATCATTTTTTCTTTTGTTTGTTGATTATTGGTTTGAGTTACTTAAGATTTAACATCTATAAAATTGAAATTGTATTAAGATTATGAATATTTCAGTATATAAGTCATTACCAAGGAAACTTTAAAAATGCAATTCTTTCAAAGACAAATGTGCTATACTCGTTGGACATTACATTGTAGGTCAAAGGTTTATCAAAAACTAAGTTCATTTCTACCATAGTTATTACATTCCAATACCACTGTTAACCTCTTAATATATGAAAATATTCCTTTGGCCAAATCCAAGTTTTTTGAAAGGGAAATAAATGTAACTGACAATGAAGGAAGTGTAGACTCAAATCATCACTTCCAAATATCCTCACATGAACTTACTACAATTTTTCCCACCCATTCTTTGCCTGTTTGCGATTACATATCATATATTTGCCCCACATAAACATGTCTGTTCTTACTAAGAAAAAAACGTTTAAATTCGTAAGAGCAATGGCAGTGGTGCTGCCTGCGGTGGGAATGTTTATAAGCTTTATGATATTAACTGCAGCACTCAACCTCAGGTAGCATAAAGCATGCAAAAAAGAACTTTCTGTCAGTTTTATTATTTCTAAAAAGGTTCCCCTTGAAGCAGAAGAGTGACCTTGCTCTGCTGAGCTGACATATGCCACTGGATTAATGGCCGGGCTCTGCTGGAGGGAAGCTCACAGAAACATTACAACCCCAGAAGCTGGGCTGGCGGTGACCATTAATCAGGGCGACCAAAATCATGCATCAAACACACTCATTTAAAAGTAGTAAAAATGACTCAAAAACAACTTTTTGAGAATTAGCTTATTGTTTGTCGTTACTTATGTTCAAGGAGATCACTGTATGACTAAAATATGCCTTGGGGAGACCTTTTAAAACAAGGTTCTTCCATCCTCAGGGGCCAAGAGGATGCAGAGGGTATGTAAGACAAATGGCAGTTACAGGGAGTTTTTGTTCCCGAGAACATGATGGGAAAGTTTATTAATGGATTCTATTTTCCATATTAATTTTCACACCTTTATTTAATCATGATTTCAAAGTAATGGTACTTTAGAGTTGGCCCCTTAGAGAGATTTTATTTTTAAAACTGGAATGATAGGATGCAGTGATATTAACATGTGACCGGGAAACTTGTTAGAAACATTTTCAGAGAACTAATGTTTGAGTCAACATATTCAAGTATTTAAAATGTGAAAAAAAATCACACTATATATCCTTCCATTGTGTTATTTAATGAAAAATTTTCAAAATTTTTTTCTCTCTTTGATTATTGAAAAGAATAAAAGGTTAGCATCAAAATCATGAGCAGTATCATTCAATTTAACTTAGCTGATAATGTTACTTGATTTTTTCAATGATTTTTGTTTAATGATTTTATAAATTTTTATTTATGCACTTTCATTTTATTTGAAAAGGAGAGAGACAGGATCAGAGATCTTCTACCCATTGGTCCATGCCACATATACCTACAACAGCCAGTGTTGGACCAGGATAACACCAAGAACTTAAAACTCACCCCACTATGGGTGAGAGGGATGCACCTGCTAGATCCATCTCCTGCTGACTCTCAGGGTATAAATTAGCAGGTAGCTGGAATCAGAAGTGGGGCAGAGACCTGAACCTAAGCACTCCAACACTGGATATGTATATCCTAAGGAGAGTTTTAGTTACTATGATCAATACTTGCCTTACTCTTGTTTTTTTTTAAAAAACCATTGGTGATAAACTGATTAGACATAATTTATCTTTTATTCTGTAAAACTTTGCCTATTGGGTTAATAATAACATATAAAATACATTCGATAAAATTCCATTAATGGGTATTACAAATAGGTGAACTAGACACTTGTTAAGAAAACTGATGGCTGGGGCTGGTGCAGTGGCGCACTAGGTTAATCTTCCACCTGCAGCACTGGCATCCCATATGGGCGCCGGTTCTAGTCCCAGTTGCTCCTCTTCCAATCCGGCTCTCTGCTATGGCCTGGGAAAGCAGCAGAGGATGGCCTGGGTCCTTGGGCCCCTGCACCCGCATGGGAGACCAGGAGGAGGCACCTGGCTCCTGGCTTCGGATCAGCGCAGCTCCAGCCGTTGAGGCCATTTGGGGAGTGAACCAATGGAAGAAAGACCTTTCTCTCTTGTCTCTCTCTCTCACTGTCTGTAACTCTACCTGTCAAATAAATAAATAAAATCTTAAAAAAAAAACCTGATGGCAAAGATTATAGTTAATGTAGTAAGACGTGTTGTCATCAGTATTTCAATTATATTCTTCTTCTGAATAACATTTGGCTTCTTTTCTCATAAGCATCAATATTACCTTTTCTGCTTTAGCTATATCCTACACAAGAGCATCATTTATGCAGAATTGTTTGTTTTTGAAGATTATAGGATTACTGTAGTTGATATAATGTGACCATTTAAATATCACTTAGTATTTGTCAATAAATAGGAAAAAATCAAATACACAATGGAAAGTTAATTTCTACATTTATATAAAAATGATAATTGTAACTGGAAATTTAAATCACCCATTCTTGGTATTGTCTTGCCTGTAGTAAGGTGCCTAGAAAACAGCATCAGTAATGTGAAATGTGCTCAAGTAAGCTATCTTTTTTTTTTTTTAGAATTGTTTATTTATTTGAAAGGCAGAGTTATGGAGAGGGAAAGAGAGAGAGAGAATCTTCCATCTGCTGCTTCACTCCCTAGATGGCCACAAGAGCCAGGACTGGGCCAGGCTGAAGCCAGGAGTCTCCCACATGAGTGCAGGGGCCCAAGCACTTGGACCATCCTCCGCAGCTTTCCCAGACCATGAGCAGGGAGCTGGATGGGAAGTGGATCAGCCAGGACAGTAACCAGTGCCCATATGAGATGCCAGTGTCACAGGCGGTGGCTTTACCTGCTGTGCCACAAAGCTGGCCCCAAAGCTACTTATCTTTGAGTGAGGATGGCAAATGCATGAAATACATACTGTATATAGTTGCTCATTCCTCTCTTTTTCCTCCAAATATCCATTATGTTCTGGAACTATTGTAGACGTGGTAAATCTTAAGGCTAAGCCTGAAGGTGACTTCAGAATCTTTCTGAACAATGCTCTCCAGGGAACTTTCATCTGTTCCAGATCAAGTATTGAAAATCTCTTGTCAATTTTGGTTTAGAGTCATAGTTCGTCCAGACAATGGAAAATCCTAGTGTAATATATCTGTACCAAATACGAAACACTTTTCTAGTGACTAAATTTATTATGTTCACTAGCAACTGTATTTCTTTCGCTCACTCCATTGAAAGTTTGGAAGAGAATCATATCAGATACTAGATGCAATTTTGTCATCTAGTTACCCTTATTACATACTTGTATAATGTGTTGTACCACCATTTTGTTGCTTTTTGATACTTTTAGCAATCAACATTTTTTAATTTTTGATTTCTAAGGAGAAATTCAGTTAAAAACTATACAACTAAAATCCTTCAACTGATTTTTTAAGATGACTAAGCCAATTGAAATTGTATTGATTTCAGCTAATTTCACTTTAAAAATCTCTGATCATTTCAATTGGTCATTCTGTAGACTAACTATAAATGATATAGGTATGTGCCTATGAACATAAAATTACTTTAATGTATGAAATAGTACAAATAAGTATTTGTAACTAAATAAATATAAATTTCCAATGTGACATTTACTATATATTGTAATTTAATTTATTTTGTGTATAAATAGAGTCTGCTTATAGGAATTGCTTCTATAGAGTTGCATACGTTTCACTTGACTATGGCTCTGTTTAATTCTCATGATGTGAAATTATTTAGTCAAGGACACCAACAGAGTACACATTACTCCAGCGTAGATTCTTCTCTTATTCATACAGCCTTTACCCCAGTACAAAATTTAGCCATAGAAGCTACAGCGTGTTTACTCTGAACTACATAACACAAAGCCTATGATCTTTCATTAAACGTTAGTTATCTTCATCGATCACAATGTGATTAAATTATAATCTGCTTTTTTTTTTTTGACTAACCATGAAATAATTTTGACATTGAACTTGAAGAGTAATGTGAATCATGTCAGCTACTATACTTTTCCCCAAGCCTCCCAACCGTAGGATTTTTCCTTGGAGGTGCTATAGCATTTAGGTGGAGGGGCATTCAACACACACTTAATTGGCATCAGCAAATAGTTTCCCAAAGAAGTGAGGATGGAAGGTAGCACTTGATCCTGACCCTGAAGAATGAACTAACAAGAAGTGTCAGAGGTTCTGCTAAATCAGATTGACTGGCATTGCCTGATACCGTGGACATCAACAATGTGCCACAAACTGAATTTAAGCTTTATTTTATTGACTGGAGAAGAGTTACTTAAACAGTCTAAACTTCAGTTCTCATCTATAAACTGCAACATTAATTCTTAATTTCAGGTTATGCTTATTTAAAGATATTAAAAGTACATGGCATTGCACAATTCTTGGCACACAGCAAGCTTGCAATAACCATCACAGTGATGCAGAGCAAGCTTTACATTTTGAGAAGGAGAATGCAATGATGAGACTTGGTCCTTTAGAGAAGTTAATCTAGAAGTGTGATGTTAGATGATTAGAGAGGTAAGACTTTGGGGGTAAGAGCTGACAGTTGTTGCATTGGCTCAGGAATTGGCATGTGTTTGAGTGTATGTAATGAAAAAATGCTTACAATAAATATTTGCATAATGAATTGAATAGATGTGGAGGCTGGAGGGTATGTTTTTATGGTGCATTACAATTTACATTCTGTGTCCAGACTCCCTAAAGAGCGGTGAGCAAATATAAGTCTCCGACAGTGCAGGTGGGGAGTTCAGAGGCAGAACCAAAACCTATACCCACGGGCACCAGCACATATGCACAGAAGTCCTCTTGTTGACACACCTGCCTTCCAGGCCAAACCCAAGCAGACAGTGACTATGTGCTAGAGCAGGTGTAACAATGTGATCCTGGAGAAATTTGTAAAGATTTGCAGGGAGTGGTGGCATAATACATATTTCATAAGGATAATGAGAAACCATTTTGTGTACTTGCTTATGAATTCAATAGCCAAGAAAGGGAGAGAGAATGAATAGGAAGTAGGCAATAAAACAACAATGTAGGAGTGAGGGGGTCAAATAGAAGATTCCCCCCCCCCCCAAAGAAACCTTGTATTTAAGGAATACAAACTTACGCATTTCACAAGTACAACTTTAGGAATATAGTGATTTTCCCACCATACCGCCCCTCCCACCCCCCACCCCCCCCCATTCCCAGTCCCATTCTCTGGAAGTTTTTACACTAATGAAAACAAGAAGCTAAGCAGTTCAGGGTAGTGTGATCATGATCATATTTTTAAAAGATTTTTATTTATCTTTATTCGGCAAGATTTTAAAGAACTGGTGCTATCAAGTGACTGAACTTCTGCCACATTATACTTTTCTACTTGAAAAAGATATTTAAGATATATTAAAATGCTACTTAAGACATCATCTTGACTAAAATACAGTCTCATAACTTCTATTCAGTTTCTGAAAGTGTAGTATGACTTTCAGTCTGTGGATGCAAAGGAACTAAAGAGATAAAGTTGTATTTAACGTATGCAGAGGCATCACTGATCATTTTAAACATTTGAGTCTTTTTTACTTGTAAGATTTGTTTTGTTACATTTAATAAGCTCATGTGAAGAACCAGGTTTCCAGGTTATGGGATCATTCTGTATTGATTCCTCTTGTACTTTTAGTTTCTTCCCTCTGAGTCCTCTTTGAGACCATTTTAATTTGCAGAAACAATTTTAGTGGCTTATCAACTCCTGAAAACAAAGCTTTGGTGCAGAAATGCTGACAAAATTTAAAAAGAAAAACCTATGATGAAGTCAGAATCTCTACTATCTTTTAGATATTTTGATACTGACAGAAAAGACACTGAACCAGGCAGATGAAGACTACTTTTGTTCTTTGAGTTCAGAGGTGTCTTCAAAATATTTAGAGCACTGATACATGTTGGAGCTTTGGTCTGCCTTTATCCAAGGTCAAGTGCAAGCACTGAAGGCAAGGTTTTACAGTTCTGGGAGTCTTCTAGCAGTCAGTCCCCTGACATACCACACAACCAGCTTTTGTTGGCACCACATGACAGTGAAATGATTTAACACTGAGGCAATCCTAACAGATTATTTTAGGTGAATCACATTTGTTTCATGCTCTTCAAAAAGGACTCAGCACCTGAAGTAGTGAGAACAATTAAATCCTCGAATGCTTTTTGGATAAAGGCTGACAAGTTTATTGAGATTTAGTATTTGATTGTAAACGAATATACACACAAGTGTGTTCTGAAACAGAACTCTGATCTTCAAGAGTGTATTACTAACCAACATTCTATGTGCAATATTTAGAAGATGTGAGAACTCACTGGCAGAGTGTGTGCAATTTTAAACTTGCCAGTACATTTCAAAATACTGCAGATGTCTGACTCATATATGCAAATTTTTTCTTTGAAATAAACTGTGAAATTTTTCCACCAGTGCCTTATCCAAAATATTAAGTCATGCTAAAAACGAGATTTTATTTGAAGACCTCAAAAGTTGGTGGCTGGTTAAGAAAAAAAAAAAAAAAAGGTCAAGTTCTTCTGGTTTTGGTCATAAGGTCGATTCACATTTTTAAAAAAATACGTCCTAGTTCTCCTTCACGGTGGTCAATGCAGGATGCTCATTGTCCTAGCAAAACTAGTTAGTTTCATTCTTTCTGTTGAGCTAATTTTTCCACTTTTATTTCTGCTCAGACAGCAAATTTCTTTGAAAAAAAAAGCATCAAAACTCTCTAATAATATGATTTGGATGAGAGTGCGTCAGTGGAGAATATATAAAGAGGACTTTTGTTTTCTTTGCAAGTCCTGCTTCCTACAACATCAACCTCATTGAGAAGGATTAGATTATTTCTAAGAACCTTGCCAACTGCACATCATGAAAAGGCACTCTGTAGTAATGACAGCTGTCAAACAAAAGGAAAAGGGTATGATGAATAAAAGAGAATCCTCAAATTCTTCTGCATTCTTCCTTGCGTTGTGTGGTAACACACATACACATGTGTTCAAACATCTGATTGGTACTTAGCATTGTTTTTGTAGAAGCCTAGTAGACTGTGTCAAAGAAGGTGATGAAAAGGTGGACCTTTTCATCAGAAAGTTGTGCTAAAATGAATTTAGAAAACAAAACTTTATTATATCCTTCACTGCCTATATATCCAAATAACTATGGCCTAAAAGCTATTATGATATTTTGACAAATTGGTTCCTTAATAAAAGTATGAGATCATTAACTTTGTTATCTTTTAACTATTATATAGATATATATAGATAAAGTCTATCATTTTATTACAGAAAATTTCAAGCGTATGGAAAAGTAGAAAGCAGTACAATCTTTCCCCTTCCCCATATAACTATCACCCATCTACTCTTTAAGTATTAATGGTCATTTGCGTTTCTTCTTTAAGCCTGCACCCTTGCTGCCCATCACTAGATTACTTCAATTTAAAAATAAAAATAATAGTTCCCTAATATCATCAACTAACTAGTAATTTTCAAAATTTCTTCAGGTGTCTCTTGGAATTTTGTAGGATAGTGGTTTACTTGCCCTATATCTAAATCAGATTCATGGACTGTATTTGATTGATGTGACTTTTGAAGACTGTTCATATGCACTTCTCTCTTACCTATTCTTAGTGAACAGGTGGAGAAGCCAGTTACTTGTCCTGTGGTTCCTGGTTGTCTGGATATTTTCCAGTTGTGCCCTCTTGGTGTCATTTAACTTGCTCATCTCTATTTTCTGCAATCCGGCAGTTGGATACAGAAGCTTTGTGTAATTTATTCCTCCCCGTGTTTCCTCCCCCACCCTTCACCTCTCTTCCCTTCCTCCCCTTCCTCCCTCCCTCCCCACCTTCCTTCCTTTCTTCAGAATTAGGAGTATGCTATGCTTCTATCACAAAGCGTATATTCCGCTTTTTTTTCTCTTTTAGTGATTATAGCAGCCATTGATGAATATTGCCTAGATTCAATATTGTATTTGGGGGCTTACAAAATGATGACTTCATAATTGCATCATTCTAACAATAGTAGATAGCTGTTTCTCATACAGAAAAGGCAGGTTAAATATTTGGCTTTAGATATTCATCAATTTTCACAATATAATATTTTTCAAGCTAAACATTGATTTTAATACTATTGTGAACTCATGAATTTTGGTGTTATATATATTTCAATACATTGCAGTTATTACCTTTATTAATACCAAACATAGCCAGACTGTAAGTATAATATACTCCAGTGAGAATATTTTCAATATGGTCTCCGAGTTGTTTTCAAAGCTTATTTACTTAACGATATCATTATTTCTGGGCACATTTTTTTATTTCCTGTCCCATGCCTCAGTGGAGATCTGATATATTTCAGAACAAATGTGTTTCACATCTACTATTGGTACCAGGAGTGTCATGATACTCTATTTGTTATTGTTCCAGATCTTTTCAGTAGATACATATTTTTAACAGAATATATATCATGAATTCTTATTGATGTTTTCAATTGAACTTTAAAGTTGCATGGCTTTATTTAAGCATTTGATGTTATATTTTAAATTGCTTTCTTAATATACTGAAAATCTTGATTCCAGTATCATTAACATCATTACTTAATTTCATTGTCATATCATGTGTATATACATAATTAATAATAATGTGATTACTGAAAGCAAGTTAATATTTAACTTGTCATTATGTTTGTTCTTGGGATATATCCTACTATGTACTGACAGTCAACTTACCGTGTTTTTAATAAACTTAAAATAACATCTCTTAAGCCACCAATTCCATATGGAATTATCTTCATTAATTTTGATTTTGATTTTTTAGGGACCATTTCATATTTTGATTTAATTTTATTTATACATATGTCAAACATTTACATGGTTTAGACGTCAAATATGCAAAACAGGGTATATTCTGGGAAGTCTTTTTTCTTTCCTGTCATCTTCTCTTTGTTTATTTTGCTTTATATCTCTAGGAAGGAAAACAATATTTACATGCCTGTATTAAAATACACATAATTATACATTTAGAAATGGTGACCTACTATGTACATTTTTGTCCATGTTGCTTTTTCATCTACACTATATTACAAAATCATTCCATTTGCATTACAAAAACACATTTTGATCTTTTTAGATACAAATTTCCATTGTGTAGATTGATTATGTATTACCCATTCAGTACCCTCTAAATAAACATTGAGGTTTACAGACTTTTGATACCATAAAAGTGTTACAATGAATATGGGTATGTAAATCAATTCATATCCAAGTATATGTCTGATACAGACATCTAGAAGTGGAATTGCTAGGACAAGAGGAAAATGTGTATGTATTTGTAGATATTTTCAGGTTTCTCGGTTATTAGTGTGCCACTTTACAAGTCCATTTCTAATTGCACAAAGAAAGACTATATATATTTATACAAGGTATAAAGAAAGAATACAATCTGTCAACAAACAATTATTCAAAATATATATTACTGGCCAGCGCCGTGGCTCACTTGGCTAATCCTCCGCCTGCGGCACCAGCACCCCAGGTTCTAGTCCCGGTCAGGGTGCCAGATTCTGTCCCAGTTGCTCCTCTTCCAGTCCAACTCTCTGCTGTGGCCCGAGAGTGCAGTGGAGGATGGCCCAATTCCTTGGGCCCTGCACCCGCATGGGAGACCAGGAGGAAGCACCTGGCTCCTGGCTTCGAATCGACGCAGTGCACCGGCTGTAGTGGCCATTTTGGGGGGTGAACCTTTCTCTCTGTCTCTCTTTCTCTCACTGTCTAACTCTGCCTGTCAAAAAAAAAAATATATATATATATAACCATTTTAATTTAAGCTAAAATTCCTATTGATAGCTATTTGTTTATATAATAATTCTGTGTTGATCAGGGCTTCTGCTATAAGATAATATTTGGTAAGTCCAATCAGGATTATAAAATGGAAAATTATCAATCTTCAAACACATTCTAACTTATTAAGGGCTATTATCTAGGAAGCAGGCTTTGCTTCCATATGATTCACATTTATGTTAGAAAACTTGACAGGAGTAGAAATTATAAATTTGCTCATTGTCCACAATTCATAGTAGACATTAGCCCCTTTTCATCATAATCCATAACCCATACATTTTGAACACATCTCAAAAAAGTCACTAACTTTTAGACTAGAGAATAATGAAATTTTTAATTGTCCTTTTAAATACTTCCATTTGCTTCTTAAGGGTGTCTTGGCATGGATTGATACATTCCTATGTCTTATAGCTGTTGAGTGATTAGCAAAGAGATGACTGACAAAGCCCAAAGTAATAGTCCTATATCCTTCTTAAACCACTGCAACTGAATCTGCATTTCTTTATTGATATAATGGGGGGGAATTAATTTTAAAAGATGGTAACTATTGATTATTTAATGGAAGATGATAGTGTAGAGAAATACTGAAGTGAATCTATTCTCATTATCCAGTAGTGCAAATCACACTGTAATCCTCATTAATATTCAGTGTGCAGTGGGCAGGTTGGATATAGGCTACAAAACTGACCTAGGCACAGGCTCCAGTTGGTTATAAGAACATGTTAAATACATAAAGGAGGAACAGATTTCCCTGTGTTCAGATGGTTGGTAAGAGGACAGTAACATGCTGAATTCCACTCTGTCATCTCTGGAGCAACGATGGCCTCACGGAAATGTTTACTGGGCAAGTTGCAGTGATTAATGCTTTGGGAAGTCACTAGACGAAAAGACCTGATATTTTCCAGTGTGCTTCTCCATTTCAGCACTTCTCTTCCTCTTCTCTTGCCACAAGCTGAAGGCCTTGTTCAGCAGGGGCGCCAAGTCAGCCCAAGGCGTTAATTGTGTCCAACAGGGCCACAGTCCTTGGGGGCCATACCCTATGTCACACGTCGATCAGGCTAAAACCCTTCTCACATGTCAGGATCTTTTTATTTCAGCTCATGTAATAGGGAAGCTAGGAGCTTTAAGATAGCTTCTGGGAAGACATGAGTGCAGGAGTGCTTCTAAGGCCTAGGAGCCTTTGAAACGGACTTCAACTGTAAGGGGCTGTGAGTTCTGAAAGCACAAAACAAGATCTTACAGATTACTGACTTCTGTTCTGAATTTTTCAAATTACTAGGTTAATTTCAGTAGCACAAGCTTATTTTTAAAACATGATAAATTTGGAATAAGAAATATGAAGCTTGAAGTATGTCCTTTAAGCTAAGACTATTCTTGAGATTTATGAATACACAAAAAACACAGGAGGTATTCACTTCCCAAAGAATGTATAAAATTAAATATGGTGAAGAAATATCTTTTCCTGACTCAGTGGCCAAAGAATTTCGAAAATATATTTAAAAGAATCATTTGCTGTATAGAATATTAGAAGTTACTTATAATGATCTGCTTAGAATGAATTGTGTAAGAATAATAATTTAGCTTTATAAGCAAAAATATCCAAGGGAACAATCTTCTATTAAAATATTGAGCTTTTCTCAAAACCAGTGAATGAAACTGACCCAGAATTCTCATTGTAATTCCATGTTAAGTGTGATAAATTTCAGTTTTATTCACAATCATACACTGTGCATGCCTAAGTTGATTTCAATTTTTAATGTCTAGTTGTGTGCATTCCCTGACAACCAGGAGAGAGTCTCAAATTATCAAGTTAATAAGAGGAAATCCATTTGTGTTCATTATTTTTTAACAAACTTGATCTTTATAAGGCATAATGGGGATTCTACTCAGATGCTTGCTGCTTGTTTTGTTGTAGTTGTTATTCATTTTTTGGATGGTTGGTTAGGACTACCTGCATCAATTCCTGGAAATAAATCAGAGGTTATCTCATTTCAAGAAGGCTCAGATTAGAATTGTCTCTGAAAATTTCATTGGAAATTGATACGTGTACATTAAGCCATGACCAATTTAAATTCAATTTAAGAGAAATTTCCTGTAAAGTTAAGTTTACATAATAATAAAATAGCATCAATTTGTTAATTTGAACACTCACCATGATTTCTTTAATAATATCAAAAGAAAAAGTAATACCAAAAACTAAAACTAGTTTAACAAAGATTTTCTCCAAGGGGCTTAACACTGTAAAAGGTATTTTATCAACTGTGAATATAAAAATGTTAATAATGTTTATATCTTCAATACTTGTGCATATTCCAGACATGAGATTTTTTTAAAGATTGTATTTGCAAACAATGCTGGTTATGAAACAAAAATCTAATGCACTTACTATTTTTAGCAATTAAAATCACAAACCTTAAGTTTCATTTCTTTTTCTTTTTCTATATTATAGCGTAGCAGCAGTTTTGGGAATTTTGATCGTTTCCGGCATAATTCTGTATCAAAGCCATATGATTCAACTGAGGTTAGTATTTTATTCTTTTCTATGAATGCCATGCAAACATATTAAGAACCTTATGAATACAGTATCACTTTTAACAGTACAATAAGAAAAAATGAATACATATTCAAATCATAGATAGCCTTGCAACTATTTTGGTGATAAATGAAAAAACAATTATTAGTAACTTGTATCATGCTGGGAGCGAAGAAAACAAGAAGCTGAACAGGAAACTTGTTTGGAAAGGTAGATCATGAACTTCAGACGATAGTTACAATTCAAAACAAGAGCAATTCAAAATTGTTTGAGTATTGATACGATTAAACAATGCATGTATATGTAGTATATAATTTTACATTAGGTGCAGTTGCTAGGAATCAGGAAATGATGGAGTGACTTATTTATAAGTGTGTTAAGGAAAGAATATGGCTATGAATCTCCTAGGCTTCAACTAACACTGCAATGTCTCATTGGTAGTCATTGCACATGCGTTTGCCATGAATGCTTTAGAAGTAGCTTAAGAAGATCTTCCCATAAAATTAAGTTTGTATAATAATAATATCAATATTTAATTGATCACTTACCATGAAGCAAGCACAATGTTAAATACTTTGCTTAGGGACCAACGCTATGGCTTAGTGAGTTAAGCCTCTGCCTGCAGCGCCGGCATCCCATGTAGGTGCTTGTTGAAGTCCCAGCTGCTCTGCTTCCGACACAGCTCCCTGTTGATGGCCTGGGAAAGCAGTGGAAGACGGTCCAAGTGCTTGGGCCCCTGCAACCATGTAGGAGACCCAGAAGAAGCTCCTGCCTCCTGGCTCCTGGCTTTGGATCTGCCCAGCTACAGCTGTTGTGGCCATTTGGGTAGTGAACCAGTGGATGGAAGATCCTTATGTCTTTCCCTCTCTCTCTTTGTAGCTTTGCCTCTCAAATAAGTAAATAAATCTTTAAAAAAATAAAGTTGCCTACCTGAGCCATAGGAACTATTTGTATTTCTATATTGAAGAAATATGCTTGCTTCATTGAGTGAAACTGAATTAGAGTTAATAAATGACAAAGGCACAACTCAACCTCTTCACTAACTCCAGTATGCCATTCTGTTTTGCTAACTAAGCAGGGGACACTTGTGTTAAGTCACATGAGAGGTACAGCAGTTATTTAACATAGTACAGAGGAGAGATGTATATTGAGAAACCTGAAAATGCTGTACTTATCACTGAACTTGATTCAGTTAGATAATGGTGTCTTTTTAGCTTCTGTAGGTGTTAAAACTTATGTTTATCTTCAGATATAGCTACCTATAATATTTAAAATATTTTAATTTCAGTAATGGGTATACTGGACAAAAGCAATGAAAATAAAATGACATTTATTATTAGTTTATAAATATTTCCTTTATTATATCTATGTGGATGTATGTTTATGTAATATATTCCCTTTATCAATTTATATTATCTCTTTTTGCCCATCTATATGTTTATAAATGCTTCTGAATGAGTTTATTATAACCATATGGTCTATCAACATTTACATAATTGTAAGTAATACAGTGTTTTACTTGCACACTCAGAGGGGAAGGGGGATAGGAGAGAAAGAACTTTAAATGTTTAACTCTCCATAATCATACACAGTTGCTTTCTACTGACATTTAGTTTGTAATTCTGGAGTTAACCTATGAAAGCAGGTCAGTCTCATTCAGGTTCGTTTTGTGACAGCTAGCCTAGTAATTTAAGAAAGCTTAGGGCTAATAAAGTCGTTTGCACATTTTTTAAAAATGTAGCATTCATTTGTCATTCATTCAACAAACATCCACTCTGTGACAGGATTTCCATGAGGTACTCGGGAAGTGTGGTTGTAACAATGGGTGAAAAATTCTTATTTCACAAAGCCAGAATCTAGAGGTGGAGACAGTCACCACTCCAGATAACTATATCACTAGAAATGTGACTCAGACTATTGAGAGCAACATAGAAAAATGTTAAAATTCAAAATCTGTAGACATAGTTCCTTTGAACCCAATGTTAATAATGATAAAAAAAGAACCTGGAAAATATTCCTACTCCATAATTGTTGCTTAGATAATGGCAAAGATAATATCAAATTTAATAAAGCAATATACATTCTTATTTATCCTAGTCAGCAAAATAACTTTACCACGACAACCGAGAAAGTTTGAGAGAAGAGAAAAGAAAAAGGCTAACTCTTAAAATTTTAACATGCTTCCAAATTGTATTTTATTCAGGGCTTTTGAATTAAGCAAAGAGTCTTTGCCTTTATAACCTTGAATGTAGAAATTAATAAAGTGCAATGAGGGCTTAAATTGGCTGTCCATTCATATTTATCATAGGCAATTTGGGGTAAGATATGAGGCAAAACATAATATTGATTAATAATGATATTAACTATGTGGCTAAACTTCCATTTAAAATATTCAAGTTCACTAAAGAGAAGTTTCCCATCATTTTTTATATTCAGGGAAAATCTGGCTGTTCACCTATCAGGGATGGTAAGCAGTGTTAAACTTGGCCCTTCAGGCTCCTTTCTCACACATCTGAAGTACTAAGGATGTGTTAACCCAAATATGTCTTCCAAGAAAAAAATATATCACTGCAAAACTCTATGGATGAAGTTTCATTTATTTAAAAAATACTGAGTGCCAGTTTTGTGACTGGCCCTATTCTAGACGCTCAGAAGAAGAACAAACAAAAAGTCCCTAGTCCCTTGGAGGATGCGTTCTGATGGGAGATCCAGATGGTAATCAAATGAACAAACAGATATATTATCAGCTAATGTTGATTGCTTTGAAGAGGCACTTAATCAGGATGAACACGCAAGAAGTCTAGACAAATGGGAAATGGGGTCAAGAGAAAACTTCTATTCTTTTACATGACGGTGAGCTAAGACCTGAACAATATAAGGATGGAATTTACAGATATCTAGGGGAAGCCAAATAACAAAAGCAAGTACAAATCTTGGTGATAATCTAACAGAGACAGCAAGGGGGCTAGAGTGGTGATGCCTTATTACAGTTGTTTTCAAACTTAAAGGGGTCTCAGAATCACTTGACTTAAGATACAAATTGTCCTCAAGTGCTGTTGTTGCCATTGGTTTGGGCACCATATTTTGAGAACCACTGATATAGTGAGAAAAGAAGATCCCAGAGGTAGCTAGGGATGTGTGGTAGGGACATTTTATTTAATATAGATTCTATATAATATCCAATTTATATCACATAATAATACCTCATACTAATTAAATTAGATCCAATTATTTTACACTATAAGAACCTTCTAGGCTATGAACACTGTATTTTATTCTGATTTACATGGGAGATATTAGCCTAACAAAATTCCAAATGAAAGGTTTCATAAGTACAGCAGCTGATATCTTTACTAATGGATAGAACTAGTTTGTGTTTAATGTTGCTTAAAAATGTGGAAAGTGTGCATGTATACTCACCTGCCAAAATTTCAGTTTCTCACTTTTATTAATTTCAACACTCAAAAGTAGCCATAAACATCTCAAATTCTATTTGAAGCAAGGTGATATGTTAGTGCCTTTTTAGTGCTAACAGATGCCGTTCTCCAATAAAATATTTCCCATCTATGTAGATGTCATCATGTATTATACCTGATTTTACTTCTCTCTTGTTCATCTCCGAAACAAGATGGATAAACGTGGTTCTTCAATGTAACTACTAAAAGTAGCCCAGATCCTCTAGAAGAATTTCAGATGTGACGCTCAGAGACTTCAGTATCACAAGTCTTACTTCCTGAGTTTGTACCTCAGGTTACTAGGCTTGGTAACTTCACAGATGTGTGTTACGTTTAAGTTGTTTGAAATATTGAAGGCTGTTGCACTGAATGTATAGGACATCCATAAACTTGGAATCTTCTCTCTAACAGTGTTTTCTGATCATTGTTTTTTATTGCTTTATTTTTTTTTTCTTTTGCAAACAACCCTACCCCAGGCACATGAAGGGGAACCTATAAATGAAAGTGGTGAACAAAATAAAACTTCAACTAATGGAGGGGGTTTGGGTAAAAAAATGAGAACAATTTCATGGACGATGAAGAAAAAAGTTGCTAAAAAGTACATCAAAGCCCTTTCTGAGGAAAAAGTAAGTTGACTATTTTAATCATTTGTATTTATTTTATTAATTTTTTCTTATAATATCCAACAGATTCCTTTTCTAGACAGCCGTTGAAGTAACCAGTGCTTTAAACAGTACTTACACATACACATTCTCCCTCTGTCATCATGCCAGAAGTTGGGTGGAAGAAAGTATTATTTTCCCATTTTATGTAAGAAACTACAGCACAGAATGATCACACACTTAGCACAGGTAGTCCCATATGTCATTTGTGTGGTAGCATCAACACGTCATTTCCTTTTTATTGACAAATAGTAGCCTATTTCATAGGTGAAGTACATTTTATTTACCCATTCATCAACTGATGTACATTTAGGTTGTTTCTACCTTTTGTCTATTATGAATAATCTTGTAAAAATTTGCATGCATGTCAAAATTCGTGGAAATCTATTTACATTTCTCTTGGAGAGATGATACCTCTATGTTCAATTTTCCAAAGCATCTGCATCACTTTACCACTAGCAGTGAATTCGGGGTCAGATTTTTCCATGTCTTGTCTGTCTTTTTAGTGCTAGCCGTCCTAGTGGGTGTGAAGTGGAATCTCATTGTTGTTTTGAAGCAGATTTTCCTGATGACTAATGATGTTGAGAATATTTTTACATGCTCATCAACCATTTGTACATCTGTTTCAAGAAATGCTTATTCAAATCCTTTGTGCATTTTTAATTGAGTTTATGTCATCTTGTTGTTGAGTTTCAATGTTTTTTATATATTTTAAAAGTGTATACTTGGCCGGCGCTATGGCTCAACAGGCTAATCTTCCGCCTAGCAGCGCCAGCACACCGGGTTCTAGTCCCGGTCGGGGCGCCGGATTCTGTCCCGGTTGCCCCTTCTTCCAGGCCAGCTCTCTGCTGTGGCCCAGGAGTGCAGTGGAAGATGGCCCAAGTGCTTGGGCCCTGCACCCCATGGGAGACCAGGAGAAGCACCTGGCTCCTGCCTTCAGATCAGCGCGGTGCGCCGGCCGCGGCAGCCATTGGAGGGTGAACCAACGGCAAAGGAAGACCTTTCTCTCTCTCTCTCTCTCTCTCTCTCTCTCACTGTCCACTCTGCCTGTCAAAAAAAAAAAAAAAAAGTGTATTCTGAGAGTCCAGCACAATGGCATAGCAGGTAAAGCCACTGCCTACATTTCCAGCATCCCATATGGGTGCCGGTTCGTGTCTCAGCTGCTCTGCTTCCAGTCCAACTCTCTGCTATGGCCTGGGAAAGCAGTAGAAGATGGCCCAAGTCTTGGGTCCTTGCACCCATGTGGGAGACCCAGAAGAAGCTCCTGGCTCCTGGCTTTGAATCGGTGCATCTCTGGCTGTTGTGGCCATCTGGGGAGTGAACCAGCATATAGAAGACCTCTCTCTTTCTCTCTCTCTCTCTCTGCCTCTCTGTAACTCTGCTTTTCAAATAAATGAATCTCTTAAAAAATGTATTTTGATAAGTCTTTGATGAGATCTATAACTCATTTTTATTTTCACTTTCTGGGTAGTGTTATTTACAGCAGAAATATTTATAATTTTCTTGTAATCCAATTTATCTATTTTTTTCTTTTGTTACCTGTGTTTTTGGTACCGTATCTAAGAAATTATTGCCCAACCCCAGGTCTTGGAGGTTTACTTTGATGTTTTCTTTGAAGTTTTATGATCTCAGCTCTTAATTTTTGGGATATGATTTGTTTTGAATTAATTTTACTAAATGGTTTGTGAGAGGTGTCCAACATCATTCTCTGCTATGAGTGTATCCAGTTGTCCCAATACCATTCATTAAAAAGACTGTACTTGACCATTATCTCATCTCAGCATGCTGGTTGGAAATCAATTGGCTATAAATATATGGTCATAAATGTATGGATCCCAAATATTTGGATTTATTTATGTGCTCCCAAGTCTATTCCATTGATCTATACATCTTATTTTAGATTTATACATCTTTTTTAACCTACTGCTGGAAAAATTCCGTTCCCAGTGCCCCACAAAAACAGTTGTGACATCTGTGCTGCTAAATCCAATGATGATTTTTCCTTGGTCTTATTTTACTTTTCAACTGTATTTGACACAGGTGATCTCCTTACATGTAGAACATTCCCTTTTCTCTGTGCGTTCGTCTGGTAGTTCTTGCCATGATTTTGCTTTCATTCAATGCCTTTTAAATAGCACGCGAGGCATGATCTTAGATGCACTACTCAATCTACTTTCTCCTCTTAAGTGACCTCCTCCAGACTTATGACTTTATTTTACATAATTATATCTGTGATGTCTTCACTTATCTGCTATACTTAGAGAACCAATTGCTTACATGATAAAACCTCTTACACATCCAGTGGATTAGCTGAAAACTAATATATCCAAACCTGAAATATAGATTTTCCACACTTCTACCAAAAATGAATTCCTATCCAGTATTTCTAATTACAATAGACAACATTGTCATAATTCTAGATGTGAGAAAGACAGAGAAAGAGAGATACCCTAGGGATATTCTGAAGTCCTTCTTCTCTCATTTCCACACAGATTCATCAGTATCTCCCATTAGTTTTTATTGCAGTGCATATCTAGAACCCCTAATTTCTGCATGCAAACTGTCCCTGCTTTAGAGCAAGTAACGAAACTCTCTTACCTAGGTTGCCATAATAGACACCCAATTGCATTTTTCCTTCTACTCCCCAATTAAAATCCATCCTCTACATAAAAGCTAGAAAGAAACATGAGAAATGGAAGTAAGGGCACATCATTACCCTGGTTAAAAGTTCATAATACCTTTACATATCATTTCCATATGATAGTGTGTTTGTTCATTCTAGTCCTCTGAGAAGCAGACCTCAAGAAGGGGATAGAAACACCAAACACTTATTGGAGGTAATTCCTGTTAAGGATTAGGAAGAGGAAGATAAAATGTGCAGGGTAATTTTTTAGACTGCATGCAAGTTTCTTATCCATAAAAGGAGAGAGAGAAAGAGGGTCAGGTAGGGACAATCTCAGAGTTCAATAGAGTGCTGAGAAACCTTTGGCCACTAGAAGAGATTCAGATAATTCCCCCTGTATTTTGGTCATTGTTAGGAAGGAAGACTTCAATGCAAATACGCTGATGAATGCTGAGAGGCACTGCGTAGTACTATAGTAAAGAAAGGTCCTACAGCAAGAGATCCGAGTGGTGCGTTTCCCTGGCCACAATACATGTCTATAATGCTCTTCAGAAGGTGGCTCCGCTTACTTCTCTGACTAAATTCATACTTAACACCCTCTTTTCTCTTGCTACACTGTTTCCTCCAAACAACTCAGGCTAATTCTGAATTCAGTTATTTTGCTCTTGTTCCTTCTGCTTGGACAACTAGCTCTAAAGCTTCACATCAGTTATATTTTCATAGTGTTCAGCTTCCCAATTCAGAACAGGGACCTTTGGCAGAAAGCTCTGGAGACTAGTTCATCTAAACTAGCCAACCTTCTCCAAGTCTGGGTCTAGTAGCTAACTCTCTCATATATCCCATGTTTATTTCTATTATAAAAGTTATTGTTTTTTATATTCATCTTTTTTTGTTTTCATACACCTTCCCAAACACTATAATTTACATCCACACACACATAGCCTAACATATTAGGATGAACTCATTAGAGCAAGGACACTGTTATCTTGTTGACCATTATTATATCTCTAGTTCCTAGAATAGTGTTTTCTACTTGGAAGTGTTCCATAAATATGTGATGATTGCCTGAATGGATGAATAAAGGAATGGATAAGAGCAGGAATCAAACCGAGTATATATCATATTCTGATATTCAGATGTTTTATCAATGTTTAGAAATGCGCAAAAATGAGGAATATTGAATTACATTCTGATGGATAGTAAGAAATTCATAGCCTTTGTCCAACCTATCAAAATATGGAAAACATCTGAGATGTTTTCAAGGAAATGTAATTTGTTTTAAAATTGTCTGTCTTTTCTAATTTTATGCAAGATTTGCTTTTCACTTGACTAGGTGGCAAGCATGCTATGAGATTTGTAAAGCTTCTTAGATAAGCTTTGCTTTAGAATTGCAAAGTGTGCATGTTTTATTCATATCTAGTGATCTGGTAGGGTGCAAATAACTGACGTGAAACAACTGTGCAGAGTTTAAGCTTGTAGTATCAGATCTCAAAGGATTAGCAATGGTGGTAAATAGATGATAAGGAGAACATGAAGAAGTAAAACTGCTCTAAGAGATGAAGCCTAGATGTCAATAAGTATAACATTTCTGATAAAATAGTCTTTATATGATAGCCAACCCAATTCTCAAAGATCAGCCATTATGATTTCAGTTGAATTCCACAATAAGGAATGTCCTATCTAAGGAAGGTTTCCAAGTGTAGGGCAAAATGTTTTACTAGAAACTGAGTTAAAGATGAATGACCACATATTTTATGCTGAGGTATTACTATGTATTTTATTCCTAAACTATTAGTTGTTTGTTCAGTCAGTGCAAACAGTGAATATCTCCATGGAAATCTGCTCCTTGCACTTAAGCTCTGACGTGTTTTTCTAAAGGATGAGGAAGATGGAGAGAACACCCTGCCGTATCGGAACAGTGACCCTGTGATCGGGACTCACACAGAGAAGATCTCCCTCAAAGCCAGTGACTCCTTGGATAGTCTTTACAGTGGCCAAAGCTCATCAAGTAAGGCTAAATGATCCAGAGGCAAGACATCCCATGTGAAATCTGGGTTAAATTAATTGAAAACAACATATTTGCCCTTTTGGGAATTATTTATTGTATTAGCAATAAGGTTCTAGCTACTTGATAACAGACATGGTGAAAATGTAGGGTATATAGAATCTGTATGGAGCTGTTATTATTTTTTAAAGGACACATGATACATCAGACAGAATTAGGTACTGTTTTAAAGCTTTGGTCTCTAAAGCCAACAGGGCTTTTGGGAATGGGCCTCAAAAAATCATAGATTATTAAATCTGTATCTTTAAAAATGTATGTTTGGGAGAACTAACATCATCTTGAGTAAAAGCATTTTGGAATTCCTAGAAATCGCTCAGTAAAATCCTGTTCTCTCTTAACGTCTTCCTCCTGCCTCCCTCCTTTGTCTGTGCCCCTTTTTTCTTCCCTGCAACTCTTTTCCCTTTATCAATTTTCCTTTCATCCTGAAATGCTCTGAAAAGTACAGGGCATTTTCATCAATTCGAGCATTTACTTTTTAAGTCTTGGCCAGCATTAGTGGGTAAAGAGTGAAGAAGTTAGTAAATACAAAAAGGTAGGAATGTCACCAACTAGGTGACAGATAGAAGGGAATCAGGAGGTAGAAACAGTACCCATACACCCCACACCCAGCTTCTCCTATTGTTAGCGTCTCATATTAGCGAGTGGCCAACACAAGTTTTCTAATGAACTTTGATTTCTTTCTAAGAAGGTATCCTCATTTATGATTTAGTCATATTACTTGCTACAACACTTAGATGAAACTACTGACACTACAGGGTGCCTTAGGACTGTTTCTGTGTAGATCATTATATATCCACCGAATCTTTGCCAGCCTTTTAAATGATTTTGCAAAGTTTATTTTCCATTTCCTTTGAAATCAACTGCTTCTGTTATTTGAAGATGGATCACATAGACCAGATGTTTCAAATATCCTGAATTTTATATCTGTTTTCCCATTGGCTGTAGAACAATTATTTTGTGGGGGAAAAAAACTTATGCAGAAACATTTGCAGGATGTATTTTTGAATGTGTTAAATTCAGATTTCATTAGTATTCATTTCTACTGGTAGTTTTAAGATTCTAAATTGTGATGCAGAATGCAGGGAGAATTTTATTAACTAGAATGTGTCATGAAAAGCTCCATTCTGGAGTGGCCATGGAAGGGAGGAGATTGTGGTCCCTTTGACTGTCACCACTGTTTCCCTTGAGGTTCAAGATCAGAAAGGAAGAAGACCACAAAACAACGATTTGGTTTTGTTTTCAAAGCCTAGTTTTAAAGCGTTTCTACCTGGGACTCCAGACATTGGGATACACTTCCACCTTGCCCCACACTCACACAGGAAAAATAAGTGCCACCTTTAATGCAAGGATATAATGCTTCAAAATGGCCTTTGGAGCACAATAGGAATGCTGGGGGAGAATTCTGGCTACAATTATGATAAGTTGTAGGGAACTTGGTAGTATGGTGCTTTGGCCATTCCGGAACAACAGGGAACAAAGGTGAAACTGTAACTATCACATTCATTGTTTCTAAGACATGTGAAAGTAATCATCTGTTTTATGCAAGTTTAAATCTATACCTTCTCCCATCTTTGCAAGTTAGTATACTGTCCTAGATTGGATCATAGAGACCGAATTGTGAGGGTGTTTGGCTTAGTGATTGGGGAGAGTGTCCGAATTGGCAAGGAAAACTCAGAAATGACTTAGGGGACACAGGTCACTGATGAAGAGTGACTGGGAGGTGGGTGGAGGGATCCAACAATTAGAACTCCCTCTGGAAGCTGCATCCAAGGTGTCACATTATTTATCAATGCTTGGCTTTGGCCAGTGGCTGATTCACTGTTAGGGTCCTGCAATGAGAACTGTTAACTGTTAACCTGTGCTTTCATCAGGTGGAATAACAAGCTGTTCAGATGGTACAAGTAACCGCGACAGCTTTCGACTGGACGACGATAGCCCCTACTCAGGACCATTCTGCGGCCGTGCCAGAGTGCACACAGACTTCACACCGAGTCCCTATGACAATGACTCCCTCAAAATCAAGGTGAATGAGCCACCTTTCTGCTTTCTCTAGGGTTCACCAAGTGCTGGCTGTATGCTCTGTTTTAGGAAGTACAAGCCATGGGAAGTGAGGGTCTATTGTTCTGAATAAAGTAAAAATTCACACAAAACATGAAGGGTGACGTGGGTGAGCCCCGTCTGTTCAGGCTATTAGTAATAGTTGCTCTGATGTACATAGTACAGGCTCAGTCAGGGGATGATGAGAAGGAATTGTCTACCTCTTTCTGGGAACTGAAAGCTTCGTGAGTTCTGGAAGGCCCCAGCTCTTCCAGGTAGTTGCTAAAGTAAAAATAATGAAGCCAAAGAGAGACAGAGAAAAGATGGAAGTATCAGCAAGGACCCAGCAGTTCCAAAGTCTTAGAAACAGAGTAGGCCAGACAGGTATTTCTAAGGTGGTTGCCATGAGTAACCACAGGTGTTTCTCCCAATGATGTTCCCTCCTGAATTTATTCTACCTACTCTTATCCTCTATATTCATCTCCTAATATTAATGACAAATTACCACACTCAGAGGCTTCCAACACCAACAATGTGTTATTATCTCACGGTCTGTCATACATAAGTCTAGCCATGGCTCAGTTAACTTCTTTCCTAAGAGTCTCTCCAAGCTGAACTCATTGTCAGCCAGGCTTTGACCTCCTGAGGCTTGAGTCCTCTTCCACACTCCCAGGCTCCTGGCAGAACCCAGTTCCCTTCTTTCTTGCTGAGCATCCAGGTGAAGCCTTTTCAGCCTCAGAGCCGCCAGCAAGGCCCTCTCTACAGCATGACGTTGTGTTCTTCCAGGGACAAGAGGAAGAAAAGCTCAGCCATGCTTCAGAATCTTTCAGAGATTCTGTCTGATTAAGTAAGGTGCATCCAGATCATCTCCCTTTTCATGAACTCATCATCCTTTAATTTGGTGTATTAATGAGCTTTACAAAGGCTTTCTGTCATATAAGGTAATGTAGGCATTAATGTGAAATCTGTCATTTTCATAGTCCTGCTCACACTCAGGGGAGGGACTGACTACACAGTACAAATAGTGGAAGACTTCATGCTAAAAAATATTTCACAGATGTTCACTTATTCCTTTTAGTATCACAAAATGTCATACCCCAAAGGATTCAAATGATGAATGTTTCTATATGGTCAACACTGAATGACTACTCGTAATATTTATGCCATGTTGTGGAATGTTCATATAATTATTTAGCATTTAAAGGACTCAGCTGTTTTCTTTACCCCTTCTATACTACCACATCAGAATTTAAGCTACAGGATGGTGAAAATATTGCTCATCCCAGTAATTTCCTTAGTCATTTCTATGAGATGCTCAAAGGTCTAAGTTCAAGTCTTTGAGACTGAAGTACAAGTCTCACATTTGAACTTTAAATGATAATAGCAAGGGTGCAGAGAAGGACTATCCTGTCTAGAAACTTCCTGGGGTTTCTGGATAATTTGCTTGTCTGTTGAGCTGATGCCATCTAACCTAGGATTTGATTTTCTATAATTAAATGCCGAGAGGCCTAGAGTAACACCTCACAGGGCCAGACAGGCAAATAGGCACAAGTCAGAAAGATCAAATATGTCAATCACATTGAGTTCTATCATCACAAAGTTTCTGTTTTAGACGAAAGAACCCAAATTCACAAACTGCAGAAAACAGTTTTTTAGTAGCAGAATTAATGGCTTGTTTGAGGGCAAAGTGGCAAAAATATTAGAATCCTTTCTAGGGTAGAAAGTTCTGTCTCAAAGGAGTCAGTGTTACTTTTAAATGTAGACATTAGAAATCAATTTTATTTATAAAGAAATATATGCATGGGACTTTCTACTCTTGACCATAACTGGTACCTGGCAGCCTTAATTCTTAAACATAGATACAGAAAAATGACCAATTTGGGAAAGAAATGAATACTAAGATTTATTTCTGTTATCTACAAACTGCTTTAGTACAATATTGTCATTACCCTGGTTTTCTAGGGATTCTGTTTTTCCTATCTTTGTTTTCATACAGTTCTCTAAAATAGGATTTATACATGTCTTTGCCTCTAGAAGGGAGACATCATAGACATTATCTGCAAAACACCAATGGGGATGTGGACAGGAATGCTGAACAACAAGGTGGGAAACTTCAAATTTATTTATGTGGATGTCATCTCAGAAGAAGAGGAAGCCCCCAAGAAAATCAAGGCCCACCGAAGGAGTAGAAGTGGAAAGCCTGAGACTTTGCCAGAGTTCTTAGAAAGGATTCACCTTCAGGTTAGAAAACTGGTGGCTTGTTTGGTGTGAGGGGTGTATGCATGAACCAGTGGAAGAGAGTGGATCATTGCAGTGTAGTTAGAAATACCAGCAGTGGAGGCAGGCGTATGGCCTGGTGGTTAAGACGCTGCTTGGGTAGTCAGCATCCATATATGAGTGCCTGAGTTTGAACCTCGCCCTTGCTCCTACTTTCAGATTCTTGTGGATGCGTTCCCTGCGAGACAGCAGAGGGCAGCTCAAATACTTGGGTCACTGACATCCACACAGAAGACCCGGATTGAGTTCCCAGTTTCTGGCTTCAACTCCCTGGCTGCTACAAGCATTTTGGGAGTAGATTGGCAGATGGGTTCTCTCACTCCCTCTCTCTGTCTCTCTCTCTTTTTTTGACTCTCAAATAAACAAATGAAAAATTGAAAGAAAAAAAAAAACACACAAGACTTACAGCAAATGAAAATCTGTTTTCCTAGAACAGCTCTTATTTCTCCTTTATTACTTTTATTATGCAAGGACAGGCCTTGATATAACATCCTTTGGACTAAACCCTAATGGTACTTAGCAGTGACAGTAGAGATTAATGTTGAGAAAGTGCAGTGAAAAATGAAAAATACCTAAGAGAATAAAATGCCCACAGAAAATATCTAGATGATAATGATAAAGAGAGTATGAAGGGTAATGTCAAGTCCAGAAAAGTGAAAGGAAAATGAAAAGAAAATTGTATTTTCTATAGAGCACAGATCAAAAATCAAGTTGAGAGAAAATAACTGAACATAAACCTTTAAAAAAAAGCTATTTTTTAGGAAGCAGTGATTATTAAACCCCACAACACAATGGTTGTGTTAACGAAATTGTGTTGTCTACATTTAAATTCCAACTGTTTTCTTGTATATTAGCAAAATTTTTATGAAATATCTTCCTTGTTAAGTGGTGTGTACATATAATATTCTTAATCTCTCTCAATTTATGGCTTTGCAATCCATTTCTGAAATTAACTCAGCAGTATTTTGATGATTTTCAAAGTGCATGAAGGCAATAGTCAATTAAACTTTCTTTCATTGTGTTCTCTGAGTTAGGTATGTATGTTCCTGTTTGTGGACACAATACCTAAACCTTCCAATATGAAGGTTTAGGAACAGTTTATGGAAAATATATAGTATGAAATGTATTTTATGAAAAAAATTATGTATATATTTCAAAATTTCCTTGCACCAAAATGAACATCTTTAAATTCCACTTTTCACAAACATTACTTTATATATATATTTTTTTTTCATGAGAGTAAGGGAGGCAGACAACCATCACTTGTAAATTGCTGCCAACAGCCAGGGCTGGATCAGTCGGAAAGCAGGAGCCAGGAAATCAATCCAGGTCTCCCACATGGGAGACATGTATCCAACTACTTGGGCCAGCATCTGCCATCCCCCAAGACATAAATGAGTAGGAAGCTGGAATTGGGAGGAGAGCTGGAATCGGGACTTGAAATCTGGCTCTCCAGTATGGAATGCAGATGCCCCAACTGGCATCTTAATCCCTAGACCAAATACTCACCCCCATTCTCAGTGAACACTTTTAAGAACCTTTGTATTACTATTGGTGTAACCCAAATGAGATACTCTACAGAGGAAGTACGAGTTTAAATCCTGCCTCTGCCACTTGTTTCTTCTGTGATTCGTTAGATAATCAAGACCAAAGGAGTGAAGTGACTTACTGGAGAACTGGAAGTTAGATGGTTATGTCAGAATGGGGATTTTGGTGTCCTCTGTTACAATGCAGTGTTTTTCTGGGATGTATTATTTTTAAAAGAGTAGTTACTCTTCTTACTTCCCTTCCTTTTTTTTTTTTTTTTTGGTTAAAAAACAAAAGCCTGGTACTACATTTTTCCTGATTACATAAAAATGCTAGACTTCCTCTTACTCAATTTTAGTAAATAAAGGTATTAAAATGACGATCAAGTGAAATGGAGGAAATTTTGAGGATGCTGAAAAAGCATTCTACTTCTCTTTGCATTTTTATACAGCTAGAAAGTACAGAGGACACACAGTTTTTGAAATCAGAAGTCTCTATATGTCAAGTTTACATATACGGATAGACAGATGGATGCAAAACATGGGTAAAATATGCATGCTGGGGAAAAGAACACCAACTACAGTATTTTTTATGTTTAATAAAAGCCTATAAAAGCTGGGATTCCTTAGACTTATGTACTGATTTTCAACCAAAAATGTAAACTACTTTTTTGGTTGAATTTCTGTTTTAAATTTATTTTATAATATACCCCAAGAAGATAATAACATAAATGTTCTTGCAATCAAACAAGAGATGTAAATGCATAAGTAACACTGTTAATATACTCTGAGAGACATTTTATTGATAGACTTTAGGATATGGTAACTCTGTCAGTTTAACAGAGAAGTGAAAAAATGCCACATGGGATGAATAATCCAGCTATTTAATTGACCCATGATTTAGCATTGTCTCGCTAAAGGTAATTATGTCTTCTTTACATTTGTCCTTCCAAAAGATGAGGCTCAAACAATATACTCTCTTAAATACCCACTAGTACATATGTGGTAAGCTTACAAGTATGAAAAAAGTTCTCTTGGCACCTTTGATTTCCACATGCATTTCTGCACTTTAAGTCTAAAGAGAACTAAAAATAAAATATTGGAGTCTGACTATCTTATATAGATTTCTTCTCCCTTATTAGGAATATACTTCAACACTTTTGCTTAATGGCTATGAGACCCTGGAAGATTTAAAGGATATAAAAGAGAGTCATCTCATTGAATTAAACATTGAAAGCTCAGAAGACAGGATGAGATTCCTATCAGCTGCTGAAAATCTTGATGAAGAAAGTAAGTGTGCTCATCTCCTCTCCCTCACGGACAATCACTGTTTAATGGAAATAGGAAAATTGTTGAAAACAAAATCTTAATATTGTTTACTGAACACTATATAAAACATTCTTTCTAAAAAACAACAAATTTTCATATAAATTTGGAAACAACAACTCTGATCAAATCTATAATTAAGAGTAGGAACTGTTTTCCTTACTGGACTCCTAGAAAATGGAAGAACTTTTTTTAGGTACTTCATTTTGGTTCTGCAAAACTATTAATTTACACACAAGTGGATTCTTGCATTCCCAAAGACTGAGGGAGTTAGAGACAAATATTTAGTGACAGCCTGAATCATTAGTGAGAAATGTCACACATGGCTTCTGTAGAACAACACAGAGCATGGTTGTAAGCTAATGAGCCTTCTCACCACACAGGAAAATTCATTTCATTACCATATAGTCACATCTTGTATGTTTGTAGTGCTCTTTCAAAATGATATAATAGCTTGCAAAAATATTCAGCACTAATTTTTATTTTCTGAGATGGTCTCTGTATTTGTAAGTATAAACTGAAGATGGAAGGATACATGCAGATTCATCTGTGGAACAATACCAGGTATGCCAACTAGCTTGTAAAGATAAGATAGCTCTTATTTTTGCCATTATTCATCCAGAACACCTTTCCAACTAAATTTGTTTAGGCCTCCCAAAACCTTTGCTCAGGATGTGCCATGATTGCAAGGAGTGTTTTGTAAGGCAAAATAAAAGAAGTGGACCTGGTGGGTGGGTGGGGGGGAAGGGTGGTCTAATTTTAAAGACCAAAAAGATTTTCAATAATCTAATCCATGCTCCTCTTTCAAATTATTAATAGTCACTTTTAACGGCTTTTTTCTGAACATGTCCTTTGAGTGACATTTTGGGCTATGGTCTTTAGATTTATTATCTTGTTTAGTGTTCCCCACAGCTCTGTAAGTTGGAGAATACTGTCCTAAGATTATGATAAGAATAACTCATTTAAGCTCATGCTTAGTGAATTGTAGTTAGAAATCCAGCTCAGTATCTGTGAAGTTATGACCTTGTTCCCAACACTACAAGCAACAGAAAAGAGGAAACCTCTCTTAGGACCCAGCTTTCCTGAATGTCCACTTGTGGGCTATCCTGTCATAAACGTGCCACAAATGGGTGCCTAGCATATGTGGACTATACGCTGGCTTTTTATCTAGTAGGAATCAATTTACTTTTTTAGAAACTTTTCCATACTCTATTCTTATATGCTATCGTGTGTTTACAAAGATCTTCATCCTTTTTCCAAGAGTGCTCACAAGCATGAGTAACAACACCAGCAGAAATGATTTCATCATTTGGCCCCGATTTTATATGTTTTCTTTAAAATTGTGGGGGCTGGGAGATTATAAAAAGAGGAGGATGGGGCCAAAGAAGCAGAGACCAAACACAGCCAATTTACTCAACAGTTCGAGCCAAAACAAAACCAATGACTGTAAACAGAAGTAGCAGTATGTTTCAGGTAAATGGAGTTTCTTTCACATCTTGTCATTTCACTAAACAATGTTTGGCTAAGAAATAGTTCCTTTAGATCTCTTGTGTTGATGTTATTCAGTGTCATTGCCCATGCTTTGCAAACTAATCCGACCATGAAATACAGGAAGAGAGACCAGTGAGTATTCATGGAATGTTTGTAAATAATTGCTTTTCTTCTATCATACAATACATAATTTGCCTATTTTACACATGAGGAAATAACACAGAGATGAATTTTGAAGAGGTCAAATAGCTAGATCAGTATCAGAGGAGGGATTAGTTTTTTAATATTTATTTTATTTTTTGAAAGGCAGAGAGAGAGAGAGAATGAATGAATGAATGAATGAATCAACCATCCCCAAGTGGTTGCAAGAGCCAAAGTTGGAGCAGGCTGAAACCAGGATCCTGGAACTCCATCTGGGTCTCCCATGTGGGTGGCAGGGCCCAAGTACTTGGGTTATGTGCTGCTGCCTTCTCAGGCACATTAGCTGAGAACTGGATCTGAAGTAGAGAAGCCAGGACTCAAACTGGTGCTCGTATGGGGTGCTAGTGTAGGCAGCAGCTTAACTCACTGTACCTCAGTGCATGGCCCCAGAGGTGGGATTTTAATCAAAGGAAGTTGACTACAAAGCTCTTATGTTCTGTCTTCTCTGCATGCGAACATGAGAACAATGAATATTGGAAAACTAGCCTTCTGCTCTTTCACTAGTTTCCTCAAGGGCTTCAGTTTAGTTTTCCTTCTCAGAGTGTGGAAGTTAATATTTCAGTAAGAACAAAAACCAGGCCACAGCATGGCTCCCTGAAGGGTGAGAGGCCACCCTAGCTGCCTCTCACAAAGTTTGTGATGAGAAAGGGGCAAAGCCTCAGCAACCATTGCCATCAGGGGTAAAATAGTGTTCAGCTGAAGACCCCAGAGGGCGCATGGGTCCAGGGCCAAAGGCTTGTGTCCACTTGATTTTTTTCATATTGCCTCCCTCTTCTCCTGTCTGTTTTCTATGCTAACAAAACAATGACCATGTATAGATGATACAATATGAGTGCTGGTATATTTTAATTATCACCTGACCCAGGGCCAGCATTGTGATGTAGAGGGTAAAGATGCTGCCTATGACACCAGCATCCCATACTGCACCTGTTCCATGTCCCAGCTGCTCCACTTCTGGTCCAGCTCCCTGCTAATGGCCTAGAAAAGTGGGGGGAAGATGACCTCAAGTGTTGGGTCCCTGCAACCCACCTGGGAGACCCAGATGAAGTTCTTGACTCCTGGCTTTCACCTGGCCCAGACCTGGCTGTTGTGGCCATCTGGGAAGTGAACCAGCAGATGGAAGATCTCTCTCTTCCTGTTTCTCCCTCTGTCTCCGTAATTCTGAGTTTCAAATAAATAAATCTTAAAAAAAAAGACTTGACCCAATTTTTCCTTTGCAAGATGGAAAAATTAAAACTGGCGTATCTGAGTGGCTATCTGAGGCTCACGTATCTAGAACCCATCTCCTATATCTATTAGAAACTTGTTCCGTTATATCCTGATCTCTGAAAACAAACCACAATTATTTGCATAGCATGAGGTGACTTTTAATGCTTGATATTTAAAAGGACAGGTCTCAAAAATTATTCCCTTACATAAAACTTTAGAAAATGATACCCGAAGGTCACTAGAAGTTGATCACTTAATAATAGCCAGTGCTGTACAAACACGCACACATACACACACACACACATACTCATACACAATAAATTCTAGGAGATGAAAAATGGGAAAATGCAGATTCAACCAGCATTTCTTGTCAACACCCAAGCCTGAGATTTTTCCTTATTTTAATCTTGTGGTTTAAAGTAGTATGAGAATATACATGTCAAAAAGATGCATATTGCATGTTAGGCTATGCTGACTGAAAGCTATTTATCTTATATGAAACTGCTTTGCTCAAGAAATAAAGAAGAATGACTTCCATTTGTTGATAAGATGGTGAGTTCTGATGATTTGGCACCATGCTGCCGCATGCTTATTTTTATCTATTCTCTACTCCGTGAATCATATCTTCTACAACCATGCTGAAGATTAAATGCACAACCTTCATGTACATTGAATGATAAAGACCTTGACTATCTGGTTATAGAAAACTAAGATGTTGTTAGAACCGAATGCATGTCACAACCATAGGTTAGAAATAGTCAGCATTTTTTTGAAGAATAGGTTATGCAAATTTGCCAGAACTTCATGTATGCATTTTGTTATAACCACAGAATAATGTCAAGTTGGGGAAGCTTAATCAATTCTTAGATTAGGGTTTTGCTGTTTTCTAGCTTGGGTACTTGGAAAGTTTTGCTTTGCTAATCATTCAGTATAAAACTTGAGCTAATCAGGCAACATCTTGAGGATGACCTAAAATTTTGAAATAATTTAGAAATACCACAACTCTCATGGGAGCCTTTTTTGTGTCCAGGGGGCACCAAGAGCTTGGAGGATGAGACAGGGAACAAAACAGCAGTACAATATTTAGAGCAAGCAATTTTCTTTTCCTCTTGTCAAAGATAGATAGTGTCCCCACTTTGACCTTGTAAATATTAACCAGATTAAAATTTTTAGGTCACTGCTGGGCAGGTTATAAGGATGCTTCTCTGACAAGCTGATAGAAGCGTTGGTGAGGAGTGTTAGAGCAGATCACAGGACTACTTCTGGAGGGGGATAATGAATTGGGGGTTCTACAATCCCAACAAGAGAGATTCATAATTTGCTCCTGTCTTGCATTAGAGCTGAGCAGAAGGAGGTCATTGGCTCCCTCAACTGGGAATCTAGGAAAAGTTCCAGGGAGAACAAAAAATTAGGGTGAGACTCAGCTCTTGAAAGAGCAGGAGAGCAGAATCAGTTTTTGTTGTGATCATAAGAGAATCACTATCATCTGAATTTAAAAATGGTTTGTTTGCTCTGGGAGGAAGTATTCCCAGCAAGTAAAAGGAAAATAGTATGTGTGTGTGTATATGTTTGTTGTTCCATAAACACAATTTCAAATCCCTCTTGCCTAACTCAGAAGTGCATGTTTAGAATAACAGGATAGTTGAATACTGTTTACAGTAAATATTTTCTTTATTCTTCTTTTATTCCTTCTTTGCCACGTTTAGAAACATTTGTATCTACAAGACTGTGTACTTCTGTCCTTGGGGACAGTGAGTGAAGGGACTGTCTTACTTTCCCTCAAATGTAGGGATAATTAAATTTGAAACTGAAACAAAAATTAAGTAACAGAATAAGCAAACTACCGCCTCTGTATACAATGTATTTTAGGTACCTGCAAACTCCAGTTGCAGCGCCAGAGGAGGAGGAAGGGGAAGGATGGGTTGTATGCCAGGTCATTGGCACCAGCTGCGGTCACAGCAGTCCCTCATTGCTCAATCATTCCCAATTGTGCCTTCTTGTCTGTCTGCTTGCCCAAATCCACACAGGGCAAATGACATGGCTCAGCCAGGAGTCTGGAGCACGAGCTGTCAGCAGGCAGATTTGTAGTTTTGCCAAGCAGCAGTCCAGCAGTTGGCCTAACAGCGTGCCAGGGTAGCCTGGCGCCATAGCTCCTGACACGTGTACCTGGGGTTTCTAACCCATTTGCCATATGATTTGAATCTAGATTCAACACACGTACAGCTTTTAAGAAAAGATATATTAACTGGCCACATATATAAAGAAGACCTTCTGGCATTTTTATGTCTTTACAATTATGTATTTATATCTGTTTCTGGTCATGGCTATTTTGCTTTCTGCAATTCAGTTTCTTTAGATTTATTTTTGTCTTTTTTTTTATTTGAAAGGCAGAGACATAGAGATGGAAGCAATCTCCCATATGCATTCCTAATATTTTACTTATGACATATGACTTATCCTATATAACATAAAAATGAAATATAAGTATTTTTATGCTGTTAGCAGAGAACAATTCCTAGTCAAAAGGTTCACCAATTTTTCACCCTGTTTACCTTGGGATCTTTGTAATGTCTGTACATAGAGAGCACTTCCATACTTGTGCTCTGATGGTGCTGACTGTGTGCAAGACATTGCTCTGTAATGATTACCTAAGGCAAACAATGGCAATCTTCAATTACCACGTCCTCTGCTTTGCATCTGTGGATGTGTAGCAAATGCTTATATAATGAATACATGGTGACTGAGAGGATGAAGGGAATGACAAATGTTATGCAAGACTTTTTTCTGATCATAAAACCAATGCCTTGCCTGCACCTCACATATATAAGCTCTTGTGTAGATGGGTGGCATTAATATGAGTTACCAATTTATGTTATGTAAGCTAACCATGTATACAAGTGTATGTGCTGGAGTGTAGCCAAGTACATTTTTGCAGAGCAATAGTGTAAAAAAAAAAACTAGCAAAACTTAAAATATGTATGCATTTGTATCCTGAAATTCCACGTTTAGGAATTTGTCCTACAGAATTCAATGTACAAATGCCAAATAATATTAGCTAAAATAATAGTAATTCTAATTAAAAACAAAAAGGAATGTGAACTTCCATCAATAATTAATTTGCTAAATAAGTTAAGAAATACATAAACAATACTGTAGTTTGAGATGTTATGATAATGATATAGGACTGTATATGTACTGGTATGAAAATTTGAGTGTGTCCAAACATTTAAAAGGTAAAAGCAAATGCATTTTTATCGATAAAATGCAGATAATCTCTTTTTGGTCAAAAATAATCTTATAAATGATGCAGTTAGGTTGATTTTTCACCATCGAATTGCAGGGAGGCAAAGTTTTACCTCTAGTCTTTTAGGATTTTTTTAAAAAAATTTATTTGACTGGTAGAGTTATAGACAGTGAGAGAGAGAGAGGGACAGAGAGAAAGGTCTTCCTTCCATCGGTTCACTCCGCAAATGGCCACTACGGCCAGCGCTGAGCCAATCCGAAGCCAGGAGCCAGGTGCTTCTTCCTGGTCTCTCATGCACGTGCAGCGGCCCAAGCACTTGGGCCATCCTCCACTGCCTTCCCCGGGCCAGAGCAGAGACCTGGACTGGAAGGGGAACAGCTGGGACTAGAACCGGCATCCATATGGGATGCTGGCACCGCGGGCAGAAGATTAATCAAGTGAGCCATGGCACTGGCCCTTTTGTTTGTTCTTAAGGCTGGACCTGAGAATTAAATTGACACAAGACAGATCAACAGAGGAAATGCATACTAGCTTATTTAATATAAGTTTTACATGACACGGAAAACTTCTTAAGGAATTAGACTCAAAGTAGAACCCGTACTAAGTAAGAAAAAGAATAATAAATTGTAAAGATTCATAAAGCACGGGAGACATGGTTAGGAAAAGGTACTCTAACATGGTTTATCTATATAGATTTCTCCTGCTTTATAAGGAAATGAGGATTCAGAGAGTTGCAGTTGAACACTTATTAGACAAATAGTTACAAAAATGTGGCCATATCCTTTATAAGAATGATACTTTCCTTCTAGAAGAGAGAGAACATCTATCTTTCACATGGGGATTCCTCGCTTGCTTTTAGAAAGCAGGAGGAAGATCAGAGCGATCTAGCGACTGCTGTTTTCAAGTGGCGCTAATTCAAAATAGTCAGTGGGCCTGAATGGCACACTTTGGGGATGGCGTGTTCTTAATTCCTTCATCAGGGAAACAGAATTAATGAATTATAAGAAATACGGAATTGATTTCCCAAGGCCACATTTAATACATAATGACAGTTTTCTATCTCATTTGGATATCATCAAAAAATTCAAAATGAAAATCCCTCAGCTGAGAACAAGTATTTCGTTGGAGCAAAGCCTTTCTGCGCATGTGTGGTTGGGTAGACTAGCAGGGTAATGGGGTTGCACACATTGGTGCTCAGTTGCTGTGACTCAGTGCCCATCCAGAAGTCCGCAGCATGGTGGAAGTGATGATTGCTGTGCGTGTAAATAGAAAAGATTTATTTCCCAATAGGCATCTCATTAGGGGATAGGTTATGATGCCAGGCTGCAAAGATAGGTATGTGAGAACAGGGAGTCATTTCTATTCCGTATTCACTCATGGCCTCAATGGATCAGCAGCAACCAATCAATTTTTTGCACAAATTTCTACCTTTCATTTTTTGTTATTTTTCCAAAAAATAGGATAGTTTTCCACAAAGTAACATTTTCCAAAATACAAATATCCATTATAATTAGAAAAGGAAAGTGTTTAGGTAATATGAGGTGCTTAAGATGAAATTGGAAATAACTGACAGTGTGCATATTATCTATTGTGTTTTCCTCCACGGATGACAGTGCCTCTGGACTAATAAATACAGCACAATCACCTGGAGAATGGCTGGATTTTAGGTTGAGTGACTCAGAGTATGAGGTTGAGGACGACCGTTTAGCTTAGCACTTGGAACACTCAGTGCCTGGCTCTGACTCTGGCCTCCTGCCAGTACAAACCCTGGGAAACATTGGTGATGACTCAACTGAGTTCCTGCCACCCATACAGGCGACCTAGATCGAATGCCTGGCTCCTGGCTTTGGCTCAGTTTAGTCCTGGCCATTGCAGGTCTTTGGATGGTTAACTAGCAGATGAGAGCTCTCTTTCTGTCATTCTCTGAGTCTCATATACAAACGGAAGGAAGGAAGGAAGGAAGGAAGGAAGGAAGGAAGGAAGGAAGGAAGGAAGGAAGGGAGGGAGGGAGGGAGGGAGGGAAAAGGGGGGCGGTGAGAGTTTGGCCAGATGGGTAAGATGCCCATACCTACATTGGGATAGGTGGGTTTGCCACCCAGTTCTATCCCCTGACTCCAGCTTCCTGTTGATATAGACCCTTGGAGGCAGCAGTGATAACTCAAGTAATTGGGTTCCTGCCACCCAAATGGGAGACCTGCATTAAGTACCTGGCTCCCAGGTTTGGTCTGCCTCATCGTTAGCCATTGTAGGCATTTGAAAAATAAAGCAGTGGTTTGGAGTACATACTCTCTTTCTCTCTCAAATAAACACACAATTAAAAAAAAAAACCTTAAAAAGATGAATTTTGGATTTTGAGCCTTCCTAAGATGTGTACCCCTGATATTTCCTCTTTGCAGAAGGGACCAGGCTAAAGAAAAAGGGTAAGCCATATAGGTGAGAGATAGCTTCATGCAAATTCCTACAAAGTTAAATCGTTAATATTTTCTAGCCCTTATTTCCCTCAATTAAACTAAATGTTTTATTTATGAAAAACATGATATATTTACTGAACACTTTCTTTAGCCAGGCATTCTCTCGTGCCTCTAGGTTGCATTATTTTATTTTGGTCCAAAGAAACAGGCTCCAAACCTAAGGCAAATCTGACAGTAAAGTCAACATAGGAAAGCACTGTGTAAAAGACACCTGGAAAATAAGCAAACATCAGTTTTTTTAAACCAAATCATTAATTCTCTAAAATGTGAATATGAGTCCTTAAACGATAAGAATTTTCTCCCAGAATAGAGATCTGCTTTAATTTCCTTAAAGCTTTCCTCATTTTTAGTATAAATGAGATGGCCTAGACTTAGTGAATTAAATGTCACAATTCCAATATCATTATTTTCTGAATAATTATAATAGTTGTCTATTTTAACCACCACTTTTTTTCAATATTGATACTATCCCAAAATGTTAATCCATCAGCTTCATACAATTTCATAGCAATTTTGGTCAGAAAAAGAAATATTTTATATTCAAGTTATTCCTTCCAGATAAAAGTTTTCCTAAATAATTCTTGTTAGCATTAGTATTTTATCTTCCACATGTAGAGTACAAACCTGTGTTGCTTTCTAGAGTTGCTGTTATGCCTGCTGTTAGCTGGCAACATGAGAGAGATCCATGTTCAAGTTACTTAACAATTCTTCAATATACTCAGAATTTAAAAGGATATTTGAAAACAATTTAGGGACTTTATTGAAAAATTATGCCATTTTAATGTGTTTACTTTTAAAAAATTAAGTATAAACACTATATATAATCTGAGAAAACACAGAGAAAATCTCCCTAAAGTTTGTGGCTGTATCTTTTTTTTTTTTTTGCCAGGCAGAGAGTGGATAGTGAGAGAGAGAGACAGAGAGAAAGGTCTTCCTTTTTGCCGTTGGTTCACCCTCCAATGGCCGCTGCGGCCAGCGCATCGCGCTGATCCGAAGCCAGGAGCCAGGTGCTTCTCCTGGTCTCCCATGCGGGTGCAGGGCCCAAGCACTTGGGCCATCCTCCACTGCCTTTCCGGGTCATAGCAGAGAGCTGGCCTGGAAGAGGGGCAACCGGGATAGAATCCGGCGCCCCAACCGGGACTAGAACCTGGTGTGCCGGCGCCGCAAGGTGGAGGATTAGCCTGTTAAGCCACAGCGCCGGCCTATGGCTGTATCTTTTTTTATATAATTAAAAGTATGTAATATATAAGTTATGTTTGCTTTTTCTAACATGTTATTATAGATATTTTAGTATAAAAGATACATTTGATATCCTATGGAAAGTCTGTAATTTTGGAGGGAAACTCTTTCTTTCTTTCTTTCTTTTTTTTTTTTTAATTCCACTGTGTTACTTGCCTGGTTAGCTCAAACGATTGGGCCACAGGACAAAACTGATGAAGGTTATGGTTTCAATTTCTATGTAGACCGGTTAGCTTGCCTCTGTTTCATGGCCACATGAAGGGACTAAATGACTTAGGAGAAAATGTGGATGCATTAGTGTGAATTCTTCCTCTCAACAGGAAGAAACAACTGTAGCACAGGACCCAGGTTTCTGCCAATTTCTGTCATTAGTATGATGATGAAAAACAGTGAGATGAGGAAATGTTGACCCTCCAAACACAAAAGCTTTCATCTCCATAATCTAACACAATGCCCTGTCTCTTCTTTGTATAGTTACTGTAGAGGGGTTCCAGCTGATCACCTGCCTGAGATTATTGCAAGCCTGGTGGGAAGCAGTTGAGAGGCATACTCATGTTTTCCTTTCACTAGGAAATCATTTAGTAAATTATCACTGCTCTGTGAATTACTGTGCTGCCTCACTTCCATACTGAGAAACTATTTCCTTTTTCCATAAAAATTGCAAAGGAAAGCTTTCTACCATAGGTAACCTATGTTTGAAACAAACCGATTCCTAGAATTGAGAGAATGTGCTACAGCATTTCTCAAGAGGAAATAAAGGCAGATATATTTTTTATCGCTAATGTTAACCAATGTCATATTCTCTGAAGAAGTCAATTTTTCATTTATTTGCTTACCTCAATTGCCCTGTGAGGTGAATGTATAGTGCTTCAATGGATCAAAAAGAAGCTAGACACCTATTTTTGAAAGAAAAAGGGTTAATCTGGGAAACCAGAGGTCTTTCATCCTAAGGTTTCTTTCTTCTAGGGAGCCCCCAACTTGGGAGCCAACCTAAAGGGAACAGAGGAATGATAGTAAACAGGGTTTAATATACCAAGTCTTGTGAAGGATATTGATCGGGAGAAGTGGTTCAGTTCTATTAATTATGCACCGAGGAAATGGGCCCAAATGTAAGCTGGGAAAGTATGAACTTACTCCCACAACCTTCATGACCAAGAGGGTCCATGGTGATCAATGCTGATGTGGAGGGATACATATGGGAACACTCATTTTTCTGACCTTTTCAAGAAAGACTTGGGTAATGGAACACAGTGCTGGCTCATTTCATTTCAGTGGCTATGAAACAGAAGAACTGAAGCAGGACGGAATGCCATTTGTCAGAGAATAAGGGCCCATTTCAGTACTGCCTTTCCATAAAAGAAGGGCTTGGAAATAAGAGTAAATGACTGATACTCATAAAAACTAGAGAATAGTAAGTAAGGCCCCCAAACCTATGACTAACAAACAGAAAATGCTTCTCAGTAGCTAAAATGTAAAAATAACAAGAAGTATTAAAATGAGGCTCCCTTGTACCTAGAACTAGTTATAGCATCACTACTCTTGAATACTTGATGTTCAAATCCACAGTTGAACACAATTGCCACAAATGTGGAGAAGATTCAGAAAAATGGCATAAATGTGGTTTACTGTTGCAAATAAAAGCCTTGAGGGAAAGATTAAAAGAAGTGCTATGATTCATTGTAACGACGGGTAGACCAAGAAGTAATTTTGGTCTTTTTTTTTTTTTTTCTTTTGAGTTTCTCTGAACCACTGTTCTTTATCTAAACCACAGAACGCAGAAAATTTATGAAGTGATAATTTTTTGAGCTCTCCCATGACAATGCCTAACGAGTACCATTCTAAATAGCCTAAAAGGAAGTTAATTCATTACATGCAATGGTGCCTTGGGGCAGGAGGGCTCAAGTCAGATGATGAGAAAGTTTGATGAGTTGTATATCCAGTGAAGCATAATCAATAATGGCAAGTACTGGATCTCAGAAAAAGACATTTAAAAAAGCAGACATATAAGTAAGATAAATAGTGGATTTCCTAAAGATAAATTAATTAGCATGTTCATAGCCTATTGAATAGACTTATACAATTTCCTCCTTCCCAAAATTTTGAAGTTCAGATTTACATGTTCTCACTGGGATGGCATGAAGTATGTAGGGGCAGAGTTTCTGTTCCTAACTTAAATGTTTGTGTTTAATTTTTCCAATATGGAACTACTCAAATGGATGAAGCGTGGGAAAGTCCTGAGATTAGAGGGAAAGGGGAAGGCATGCTAACACAGCTATGAGGCAGGAGAGAGAGCCATACCTTCTCAGAAGTACTAAGCAGAGAGGCACCTGTCTACTGATGTTAGGTCAGGCAAAGAAATTTCACTTACACAAAGAAGAAGCTGATGCTAACAGGAATCTAGAGAAGATTAATTTTAAGTCTGCTTAGGCTCTTTACAGAAATCTCTTGTTACAGCTCTATTATTGAATTTTTCTTCTAAAAGATCATGCCTGTTGAATAGAGCACTGCTTTTATAGACAAAGAATTAGTAATATGAACATAAATGATTGTTGATCAAATCTACAAAGATGTGGAATACAAACTATTCAAAAGGCAGATTCAATGGAAATTTTAGTGTTTTGCTCTCTAAAAGCAACAGAATCTCTTGTGTCTATTTTTATGATGAATGTAGACAGGAAAATCTTGGATACTTAAAGTTTTGCTAGGTAAGTTCCAAGTAATTCCAGGTAATTCTAAGTCTTACTGTACATGGTTGCCTTAGTGATCTTTTCTTCATGAATGCACATTATCAGAATTCTGGAATTGTTCACAAAGATCACAATTGAATTGGCTTGTACAAATATCTTTTTCTAGTTTTTTAATTTTATTCATTTTTACTATTTATTTATTTATAGTTTCTAGTTTTTAACAGAAACAATATAATTCATAGATACAATTCTAAGAATAAAATTATTTTCCCTTCCTACATTTTTCCTCTGCCTCTATCTCCTTCCTTCTTTCTTTCTTCCTTTCTTTTTCTTTCTTTCTTTCTTCTCTCTCTCTCTCTCTCTTTCCTTCCTTCCTTCCTTCCTTCCTTCCTTCCTTCCTTCCTTCTTTCCTTCCTTCCTTCCTTCCTTCCTTCCTTCCATCTCTCTTCTTTCTAGTTTTTGAGATAACATATTTTAATTTACATTACAGTCATGGGCTTACTTCTCCACCAAATAAAGAGTCAACTCATAAAAAGCCAAAAGATCCTACTTTAGTATCAATTTGGCCAGGACTATAAACAATCATCAAATGGAAAGATGATCACCTTATCCATATAAAATAAATTTTAAAGTAATCACAGATCATTAAAACTATAGTAGTATAACATTAGTAACCATAAATTTAACAAAGATATAAAACAGAGTTTGACAAAACTATATTTACAGGAATACTGATAAACACAGGCATTTGTTTTTTGGTTTTTTGATTGATTTCTTTTTAAATTTTAGCTCCCACACATAAGGGAGATCATACAGTATTTGTCTTCC
Organism: Lepus europaeus; assembly: GCF_033115175.1. Taxonomy (NCBI): domain Eukaryota; kingdom Metazoa; phylum Chordata; class Mammalia; order Lagomorpha; family Leporidae; genus Lepus; species Lepus europaeus. The sequence goes on from NC_084828.1 coordinate 32,673,422, forward strand.
TGTGTCAAGATTATTTTACTCCACAAGATATGCCCTCCAGTTTCATCCATTTTGATGCATATGGTTGAATTCCATTCTTTTTATAGCTAAATAATTTATTGTGTGTGTATATACCACTTTTTTTATCCATTGATCTCTTGATGGACATCTTTGTTGATTCCATGTATTGGCTACTGTGAACAGTGCTGCTATAAACATGGTGGTATTTCTTTGAAACAAAATGTTAATGTCTTTTGGGTATATCCTCAATAATGGGATTTCTGGTTCATATAACAAGTCTGTTTCCACTTTCTAAAAAAATCTCAATGATGGCTGGGGCTGAGGCATGGTAGATTAAACCTCTACCTAAAGCAAAACCTGTCAGGCTTGATCATTATCTTGATGTGAATGGAAGGGAAGAGGGAGCGGGAAAGGGGAGGGTTGTGAGTGGGAGGTTAAGTTATGGGTTGGGGGGGAAGCCATTGTAATCCATAAGCTGTACTTTGGAAATTTATACTCATTAAATAAAAGTTAAAAAAAAATCCAGAAGGGTAGAATAAGTAACTTCTTTTCACAATAAACTGTGAGCTTAGGAGGATGGAATCACTATTCCCTTGCTTTTCTCATGGTAAAATTGGTAATTCCTAAGGAATGGGCAGTCACTTTTGACCTTACTAAATGTAACTTTTAGGGGGAAGAAAGTATTTTACACCCTCAATTTCCATCGGGACCACTGTGACTGCCTATTAACCTATCTGACTCCTCACATTCCCTCCCCTAGAAGAATGGATCTTAACTTTTGTTAGGGGAACTGGGTAATGAACATTCTGCCTGCTTCATGCTGAAAAGGGATGGAGTCAAGACAGGGTTCCAGAAGAAGGTAGCTTCTCCAAGGGGACACAGTGTATATTATGCTTTGAAGTCCAGAATTGTGATGCATACAACTTGATTTTTTTTCTTCAAAGCATAACTTTGGCAATTCTAGATCTTTTGTGATTCTGTATGAATTTTATGATTGTTCCTTCTAATTCTGTAAAGAATGTCATTGGTATTTTCATAGGGATTGCATTGAAACTGTAGATTGCTTTAGGAAGTATAGATATTTTAATAATTTTGATTCTTCCAATCCATGAGCAAAGAATATCTTTCTATTTTTTGTATTCTTAGCAATTTGTTTCACCAATGTTTGATAATTTTCACTGTAGAAATCTTTAACTTCTTTGGTTAAACTTATTCCTAAATATTTGAATTTTTATGGTTATTATGAATTAATTTTCTCGTTTCTCTTTTAGTGAGTTTATTAATGTATAAAAAGCCATTTTTGTATGCTTATTTTGTAACCTGTACATTACTGAATTAATTTATCAGTTCTAACAGTTTTTTTGTGGATTGTTTAGGTTTTTTCAGGTAAAACATCATTTCACCTGGAAACATGGATAATTTCACTTCCTCTTTCTCAATTTTGATGCCTTTACCTCTTTCAACTCCCTAATTGTTCTTGCTAATAGTTCCAGTATTATATTGAAAAACAATGGTGAAAGTTGACATCCTTGTCTTGTTCTAGATCTTAAGGGAAATGCTTTCACCTTTTTCCCATTTTGTGTGATATTAGATGCTAGTTTGTCATATAGTGAAATAAACCAATCCCCAAAACATGAAATCATAGCTTTCCCTGATATGTGTAACTAATACAGTACAAAATAATGTAATGTATATGAGTGAAATTGATATTTTGTGATTTGATTATTGCTTAAAGCACTTGTCTCTACTGTTGAGGAATAGTGTTTTTTTTCTATTACTATTTATTGAATTATTTACTTAGTAGAGGGTTAAGATTATGATTATAAAATAAACTAAAAGTATGTCATTGTAAAAATTGAGAAAATAAGAAAGGAAGTCAGAGAAGGGTTGGTAGAAATAGGGTAGGGCAGAAAGTATCACTTTCCTCCTAAATCTGTATATATGAAATATATGAAATTTGTTCCCCTACATGAATTAAAAGACCCTTTATAATTTTGAGATATGTTCCTTCTATATGTAATTTATGAAAGGGTTTTGAATTTGATCAAATTCTACCTCTGTATCTACTGAGAAAAATATATGGCTTTTACTCTTCATTTATTGCATTTATTGATTTGTGAATGCTGAACCATTCTTGCTTCTCTGGGATAAATCCCAGCTGTTGAGATGTATGATCTTTTTTATGTAGCTTTGGATTTGGTTTGCTAGTATTTTGTTGAAAATGTTTGCATCTATGTTTATCAAAGATATAGGTCTCTAGTTTTCTTTTTGTGTTGCTTCTTTTTTTTTAAGATTTATTTATTTATTTGAAAGTCAGAGTTACACAGAGAGAGGCAAGACAGAGAGAGAGAGAGAGAGAGGTTTTCCATCCAATGGTTCACTCCCCAATTGGCTGCAATGGCCAGAGCTGGGCCAATCTGAAGTCAGGAGCCAAGATCTTCCTCTGGATCTCCCATGTGGGTGCAGAGGCCTAAGGACTTGGGCCATTTTCCATTGCTTTCGCAGGCCATAGTAGAGAGCTGGATCAAAAGTGGAGCAGCTAGATTTCAAACTGGCACTCATATGGGATGACAGTGCTTCAGGCCAGGGTGTTAACCTGCTGCACCTCAGCGCTGGCCCCTGTGTTGCTTCTTTGTTTAGTTTTTATTTTTTTCTCAAAGAAACCTTTTACTTAATTAGTGCAAACTTCATAAGTACAACTTTAGGAATATAATGATTCTTCCAACCATACCCACTCTCCCACCCTCATTCTGACCACACCTCCTCCCTCTCCCATTCCCCGTCCATTCTCCATTAAGATTAATTTTCAATTAACTTTATACTCAGAAGATCAACTCTACACTAAGTAAAGATTTCAACAATTTGCACACACACACACACAACAGTTTGAGAACAAGTTTTACAGTTAATTCTCATAAAATAACTCATTGAGGACAGAAGTTCTGCATGGGAAGTAAGTGCACAGTGACTCCTGTTGTTAATTTAACAATTAACACTCTTATGTATGACATAAGTGATAACCCAAGGCTTTAAACATGAGCTGCCAAGACTATGGAAGCCTTTGGAATCCACAATCTCTGTCAGTATTTAGACAAGGCCCTAAGCAAAGTGGAAGTTCACTCCTCCCTTCAGAGAAAAGTATATCTTTCTTTGATGGCCACTTCTTTCCGCTGGGGTTTCTGTCACAGAAATCCTTCATGTAGGATTTTTTTTTGCCACAATGTCTTGGCTTTCCATGCCTGAAATACTCTCACGGGCTTTTCAGCCAGATCAGAATGCCTTAAGGGCTGATTCAGAGGTCAGAGTGCTATTTAAAGTGATTGTCATTCTACAAGTCTGCTGTGTGGACTTCTTCCCATGTTGGAACAATCTCTCCTTTTTAATTCTATCTATTATTATTACCAGACATTTGATCTTATTTATATGATCCCTTTAACACTTAATCATATCTATATAATCCCTTTACACTTAATATTTTCAGTTCAACATTTAATGTCATTTTTAGCACCCAGCTTAATGGGTTTTGGGGTCCCATGGCAAGTTTTAAAATTGTACCCTTGGAGAACTATACAGCTTTACCGTTACAAACTTCCTCCTCTCTCTCTTATTCCCACTCTCTTTTTTACTGAGATTTACTTTCTTTTTTTGTTGTTGTTGTTTTTTTTTGTTTTGTTTTGTTTTGTTTTTGACAGGCAGAGTGGACAGTGAGAGAGAGAGAGACAGAGAGAAAGGTCTTCCTTTGCCATTGGTTGACCCTCCAATGGCTGCCACGGCCGGCGTGCTGCAGCTGGCGCACCGCACCCATCCGAAGGCAAGAGCCAGGTGCTTCTCCTGGTCTCCCATGCGGGTGCAGGGCCCAAGCACTTGGGCCATCCTCCACTGCCTTCCCGGGCCATAGCAGAGAGCTGGCCTGGAAGAGGGGCAACCAGGACAGAATCCGGTGCCCCGGCCGGGACTAGAACCCGGTGTGCTGGCGCCGCAAGGTGGAGGATTGGCCTATTAAGCCGTGGCACCGGCCCTGAGATCTACTTTCAATTGACTTTATACACATATGCTTAACTCTATGTTACGTAAAGTATTTGATAAATAGTATGAACAAGAGAAAGAAAAAAAAAACAACAACAACTGTTCCTCTATAGTCAAGACAAGGGCTGTTCAAGTCACTGCTTCTCAAACTGCCAATTTCATGTCTACAGATTTCCTTTACATGCTATATTACTTATCACAGATCATAGAAAACATGGTGTTTGTCCCTATGGGACTGGCTTATTTCACTAAGTATGATATTTTCCAGCTTCATCTAATTTGTTGTGAATGATTGAATTTCATTTTTTTTACCACTATGTAGTATTCCATAGAGTACATTTCTCATAATTTTTTTATCCAATGTCCAGTTGATAGGCATTTAGGTTGAATCCATGTCTTAGCTATTGTGAATTTAGTTTCAATAAATTAGGGGTGCAGATAACTTTTATTTGCTGATTTCATTTCCCTTGGGTAAATTCCCAGGAATAGGATGGCTGAGTCTATATTGAGAATTCTCAGGTATCTCCAAACTGTCTTCCATAGTGGTTTTACCAGTTTGCATTCCCACCAACAGTGGATTAGGGTACCATTTCCCCCACACCCTTTCCAGCATTTGTTTGTTGATTTCTTTATGAAAGCCGTTCTAACTGGGGTGAGGTAGAACCTCATTGTGGTTTTGATTTGCGTTTCCATGATGGCTTAGTGATCCTGAACATTTTTTCATGTCTCTGTTGGCCATTTGGATTTCTTCTTTTGAAAAAAATGTCTGTTTAAATCCTTTGTCCATGTCTTAACTGGGTTGGTTGTTTTGTTGTTGTGGGATTTCTTGACCTCATTCTATTTTCTGGTTATTAATCCTTTATCAATTGCATAGTTTGCAAATAATTTCTCCCATTCTGTAAGTTGCCTCTTCACTTTCCTGAGTGTTTCTTTTGCAGTAGAGAAGCTTCTCATTTTGATGTAATCCCATATGTTACTTTTGGATTTAATTGCCTGTGCCTTTGGGGTGTTTTTTAAGAACTCTTTGCCTGTTCCAATATCTTGCAGGGTTTCCCCAATATTCTTTCATAATTTGAAGGTAGCAGGTCACAGATTTAGGTCTTTAATCCTTTTGGATAGATTTTTGTGGAAGGTGTAAGGTAGTGGTCCTGCTTCATATTTCTGCATTTGTAAATCCAGTTTTCCCAGCACCATTTGTTGGAGAGGCTGTCCTTGCTCCAGGGATTTGTTCTAGCTCCTTGGTCAAATATAAGTTGGTTGTAGAGGCTTGGATTGATTTTTGATGTTTCTATTCTGTTCCATTGGTCTATCCAACTGTTTTGTAGCAGTACTATACTGTTTTAATTATAACTGCTTTGTAATATGTCTTGAAATTTGGTATTGTGATGCCTTCAGCTTTGTTTTTGTTGTATAATATTGCTTTAGCTATTCAAGGTCTCCTATGTTTCCATATAAATTTTAGCATAATTTTTTTTCTGGATCTGAGAAGAATGTCTTTTATATTTTTATTGGTATTGCATTGAAATTGTAAATTGCTTTTGGGAGAATTGTCATTTTGATGATATTGATTCTTCCAATCCATGAGCATGAAATATTTTTCCATTTTTTTGTATCTTCTGTTTCTTTCTTTAATATTTTGTAGTTCTCATCATTGACATGGACATTTTTGGTTAAATTTATTCCAAAATATTTGATTTTTTGTAGCTATTGTGAATGGGATTGATCTTAGAAATTCTTCCTCATCTGTGACATTGTCTGTGTATACAAAGGCTGTTTTTTTATGTGTATTGATTCTATATCCTGCTACTTTACCAAACTCTTCTATGAGTTCCTATAATCTCTTGGTGGAGTTCTTTGGATCCCCTAAATAAAGAATCATATCGTCTGCAAAGAGGGATAGTTTGACTTCTTCCTTCCCATTTTGTATCCCTTTGATTTCTTTTCCTTGCCTAATGGCTCTGGATAAAACTTCCAACCTACCTAAATTGAGCCATAAAGATAAAGAAAACCTAAACAAACCCATTACCAAGATGGAAACTGAATCAGTAATAATTACCCTTTGTTTAGTTTTGAAATCAGACTGATTTTAGCCTCATAGAAAGTGTTTTCTTCATAGTATTTGTTGAACTCTTTTATTTAGTGTAGGGTTAACCTTATGATCAGTAAGTAAACTGAAAGTTGGTCTTTTTAAAAATTAAGAGTGGGAATGGGAGAGGAAAGAAGAAGAAAGGTTGGAGCATGGGCAGAGGAGGATAGGGTGGGAAGTAACGCTATGCTCCTAAATCTGTACAGATGACATACATGAAACTTTTATAATGTAAATAAAATTTCAAAAAAAGGGTATGCAAGAGTTAAATCTTGCTCAATATTTGCTAAAGTTTGAGGAGTATAGGAACTATTTCCTCTTCAAATATTTAAGTATTTAGAAGTAAAGCCATCAAGTTCCAGAATTTTTCTTGATGGAAGACTTTTGATTACTGCTTCAATTTCATTGCTATGGGCCTATTTAGCTTGTCTATATCTTATTGAGCTAATCTTGGTAGGTTATATGTATCCAGGAATTTATCCATTTCTTCCAGATTTTCTAGTTTATTAGCATATAGTTTTTCATAGTAGTATCTGATGATCCTTTGTATATCAGTGGTATAGGTTGTTCTGCCTCCTTTTTCATCTCTAATTCTATTTATTTGAGTTTTCTCTCTTTTTTCTTCATCTGGCCAGAGGTTTATATATTTTATTTATCTTCTCAAAATACAGCTTTTGTTTTGTTGATTTTTTTGCAATTTTTGGCTTTAATTCCATTTATTATGCTCTGATCTTTATAATTTTTGCCTACTGCTGATGTGGGGTTTTGTTTGTCTTATTTTTCTTTTTTTTATTTTTTATTTTTTATTTTTTATTTTTATTTTTTTTTTTACTTTTTTTTTCTTTTTTTTTTAACTTTTATTTAATGAATATAAATTTCCAGTGTACAGCTTATGGATTACAATGGCTTCCCTCTCCCATAACTTCCCTCCCACCCACAACCCTCCCCTCTCCCGCTCCCTTTCCCTTTCCATTCACATCAAGATTCATTTTCAATTCTCCTTATATACAGAAGATCAATTTAGTATAAAGATTTCAACAGTTTGCACCCACACAGAAACACAAAGTGAAGCATACTGTTTGAGTACTAGTTATAGCATTAAGTCAAAGTGTACAGCACATTAAGGACAGAGATCCCACATGAGGAGCAAGTGCACAGTGGCTCTTGTTGTTGACCCAACAAATTGACACTCTAGTTTATGGCGCCAGTAACCATCCTAGGCTCTTGTCATGAGTTGCCAAGGCTATGGAAGCCTTCCAAGTTTGCCGACTCTGATCATATTTAGACAAGGTCATAAAAGACAGAGTGAGGATAGTAACCAATGATCCTAAGAGTGGCATTGACCAAGTTTGAACAATTATACAGCATTAAGTGGGGAAGAGGACCATCAGTATACACAGGTTGGGAATAGAGCCATTGGTGGTAGAGTAGAGGTTATGATTACAAAGGAATGAGGCCCAAGTGCACTAGACAGGGTCTAGAACAAAGGACAGAGTCATTATTAGAGGAGCTAAGAAAGGTGTTGTCTAAGCTACAAGTAATTTTTCTGATTGAGAGGCAAATAGAACCTGATAGAAGGGGCTTGATAATAATCTGGTGGGCTTTAGGCCTTGTAAGTTCAGAGGCCCAGACCTATCTATCTCTTCACATGGGGTATATCCTAAGGGAGGTGTGAACCTCCTAGGGGAAGGCACTCTGTTGACTTTCATTACTTGGCTGGCCTGGGAGGAGAGCTGGCCAGGTCAAGGCAGGGGGCGTCTGTAACAAGAAATTTAAGTTCTGCCTGCAATGTTGCTGACCCTACTTGACCATCCCCTCAGCTGCAGTGGTCACTTTGGAAGTTGGGCTGAGTGAAGGGCTTTTCAGCTTAGAGCCAATAAGATCTGTGGCTCTGACCTGGGCATCCTTCGAGTCCAGGGCAGGTCCAATTCCAGTGATCCAACTCTTGGCAGAGCTGCCAGGGCTCTTCACAAGCTGACTTCTGCTGAAGCCCAGGCTTACCACATTGAAAGCCACTGCAGTGGACTGGCCTGTTGGGTCTGCTTGAGGGCAGATCACTGTACAGATCAGCCATTAATAGGCCTGCCACCCATTGCTTCTGATGCCAAGCTTTCTTTTCCTCCTGGTTTGTGTTAAAGCAGACCAGAGGATGCAAGTCAAGGGAGCGCCCAAGTCCCATCTTTAATCTTCAGTGACCTGAACTACAAGTCTATAGTCACAGGCATGTTCTGTAGTAGTTTTTCTAAGGTAGACAATGCCCATGAGGAAAATTATATTCTCACTTTAAAACTTTCTTTCCCTTTGGTCTGAAAGGGAGGTTTTTTCTACTTACTGTATACTTCGCTGATGGCGAAGTGAATCTAGCTATGAGATTATTATTTAAGTTCTTATTTTGGCTATGCTATTACAGAAAAATGTTAGCCATCTCTTTTATAAGGTCTAAAGATTAAATTGTGCGTCCTACAGATTCCTTCATAATAGAATTAGTTTCCTAGCTTGAAGAGAATAGAGAAATGAAAGAATAAGTTGGGCTTAGAATAGAGAAATGAGGGAGCAAGTCCTAGATCGCTTGCTGACAATAGCAATATTACATGAATACTTAGCAAACCGTTTCAACCATTAGATAACAACTTAAGAAAACATTTACCAGAAGGTCCAATGCCTTCTATAAATTTTAAGAATCATGTATTTGAAAACACCTCTTAAATATCTAACATGGTGTAGTTTGTTTAACCAGTAAACTTAAGCACAACCATCTAAAATGTTTTTAGTTTCTTTCTACCAACACGTTTAAACCATATGATACACAGATTCAGGTCACACAAATTAAAATGTATCTTTGATTGATTTTAGCAGCTTAAATTTATGGACAATCTTATCTATAAGCCATTTAAAATAAAACTCTTAATAAAATTTCCTATGTGGACATACAATATGTACACACATATAACATAGCATAATAGACCAATATAGCAATTTTAATAATAGCTTTTAAAATCTTTAACTCTTTTTGTAGGTTGCCAATTGATTTGAATTGCTTTTTGTTTTTAGATTACTTTAACACATTGCTTTAACAGAGCATCAGAGTTTAATTCTATGTCAAAGAGAAATTGAGCTTCCTGTGATCTTTTGCTGTGAGGTTTCCTTCCTTTACCTTCTTTCATATTGGTGACCATGTTTCTGTGTTTCTGTGTGTAACACATCTTTAAGCATCTTTTGCAGGGCAGGATGAGTGGCAACAAATTCTTTCAGTTTCTGTTTGCTATGAAAAGTCTTAATTTCACCTTCATTCACAAATGAGAGCTTTGCAGGATATAATATTCTGGGCTGGCAGTTTTTCTCTCTTAGTACCTGGGCTATGTCTCGCCATTCCCTTCTAGCTTGTAGGGTTTCTGATGAGAAGTCTGCTGTGAGTCTAATTGGAGATCCTCTGAGAGTAATCTGACGTTTCTCTCTTGCACCTTTTAGAATCTTTTCTTTATGTTTCACTGTGGTGAGTTTGATTACAATGTGTCGTGGTGAGGATCTCTTTTGGTCATGTTTATTAGGGGTTCTATAAGCTTCCTGTACTAAGATGCCTCTGTCCTTCTCCAAACCTGGGAAATTTTCTGCTAGTATCTCACTGAAAATGCCTTCTAATCCTTTCTCCCTCTCCATGCCTTCAGGAACTCCTAGAACCCGAATGTTGGGTTTTTTAAGAGTATCCTGTAGATTCCCGACAATATTTTTTAGATTTCTAATTTCTTCTTCTTTTCTTTGGTTTGCCTGTTTCCTTTCCTGTTCTCTGTCTTCTAAGTCTGATATTCTCTCTTCTGCTTCGCCCATTCTGTTTTTAAGGCTCTCTAATGTGTTTGTCATTTGATCTATTGAGTTCTTCATTTCATTGTGGTTTTTTGGTCACTATCAGAGTTTCATGTTCTACTAGTTGTTTCATTTCATTTTGATTCCTCCTTAATATTTCATTTTCATGAGAGAGATTTTCTATCTTGTCCATTAAGGATTTCTGTAGTTCAAGAATTTGTTTTTGAGAACTGCTTAATGTTCTTATCAATTTTTTGAGATCTGCTTCTTGGATTTCTTCTATCTCATCATCTTCATAATCTTGAGTGGGGTGTCTTTTTCATTTGGGGGCGTCATAGTGTCTTCCTTGTTCTTGTTAGCTTGGTTTTTGCGTTTGTTGTTTGGCATGTTGGAGATATTTGGTTTCTTCACTGTGGTGTTTTTTCTTGTTACACTATGGCTCTATATTAAGTGGACTGTCTGCTTTCAGTGGAGCCTTAGAGGCTTGAGATGAGTGTGGACTGAGAGCTGTGTTTGGTTCCTCAGGGTTGAGGGTGTGTCAAAGATGACACTCCCAGTTAGGCATGGTAAATCTCTCTCTCTTTTTTTTTTTTTTGATTCAAAAGGGAAGTAATTCCGCACAGCTGAACGTAATTGGAGGTAGTTAGCAGGCGAATGATATACCCACAGGAGCCAGAGATCGGAAGCTCTTTCCCAAGGACCACACAGGGAATCTCTGCTGCCCTCAGTGTGGGCTCCAATTCTCCTGTAGTCTCCCACTGGGTTGCCAAGTTAGATGCTAATCTCCTGTTATTTCACCCCTCCCCCCAGAGTCAGGTTTTTCTGCTAGGCTCAGGGCCGGTGCAGACCTGAGGTCGCCCTGCTTATGACGTATGTCCAAAATGGCACCTGCTCTTTGTCTTGCTCACCTTGGATGGGTGAGCGGAGAGAGAGAAACTCGTGTCCGTATCGTTCACTTTTTTTATTTTTTTCCTCTCTCTCTTCTAGTTAGCCTGGTGAATTTTTCCCCACGGAGTTTCAATCCTCGTTCCCTCTAGTCTCCTCTTTCAGCTTGCCCGCTGGTGTCTCGGGCTATTGAGGTTCAGCTCACCTCGCGTTCCAGCGCTGGTGCGTTGAGTCTGCCGCTGGTGTCCCGAACTTGGGCTTCCACGCTCTCCACGCAGGTCCACTGTGAATCACTAGTTCCGGAAGAGTTTCCTCTGCTGTTTCATCCCCTACTCTTCCTTGACCCTGCAGTATCTCCACTTTTATTAACCTGTGTGTCTTGCTGAACTATCAAAGTGCTCCCTTCCTATTCCGCCATCTTGCTTTTTTTTTCTCTCTGTCTTATTTTTCTAAGTCTTTAAGATGTATCATTAAATCCTTTATATGAGAAATTTCTCTTTTTTCTTAATGTAAGCATTTAATGGTACAAACTTCCCTCTTAATACTGCTTCTGCTGTATCCCATAGGTTTCACTATGTTGTGCTTTCATTTCCATTTATTTCTAGAAAGCTTTAATTTCATTTTTAATTTCTTCAGTGACTCAATCATTCATGTTGCTTAAAAATGACACTTTAAGGAGTATTTGAACAAGACATCTGTCACACTGTGGGTGCAATCTCCTTTCTCTAGCAACTTATTATTAATATAAAATGAGAATTCATATTGGTCTTAGGAATTCATATGTATTCCATGAAACTTCAAGTAAATAAAGAATGTCAATTTTTTTCTTCTAAGAAAATAGTGGCTTGGAATTTGATGGGGAAAATATCTCTTTTATCATAAATAATTATATATTTCACTTGAAGAAATTTCAATTTAATGAAGTCAAGAGTAGACAGCTGAAATAGAAGAATGCTTGAAAGTGAAGAGTAAATGCATGAAACTATTTTTGGCTTTGCCTTAACTCCTGCCCTCTTTTCCATTTACAGCTATTCAAGAGCAAGAAAATGACTCTGTGCCACTATCCTTAAGCCCAGACATTTCCTTAAATAAGTCACAGTTAGACAATTGCCCGAGGGACTCTGGTTGTTATATCTCATCAGGAAATTCAGATAATGGCAAGGAAGATCTGGAGTCTGAAAACCTGCCTGACATGGTCCAGAAGATTAGCATCTCAGAGCCAAGTGTCTGAACATACATTCTCTCAATTTGTCTACAGATGCATCCCATTTTAACTCTTCTGCTAAAAGGTCAAGTAGGAGAGAAAGAGAAATATTGGTAATTACAATCTAAAACCAAATTGTTTTATATGAATGAGAGTAAGTAAGAGTTTACATCTCTAACATTCCAAATTACTGTAAATAAAATGTATATTTATGTTTTAATGCTATGTGTTAATATTTTACTTGCCTGTATTATTAGAAAAGTATAGTGTAAACTTCTGGTTATGTGATATATACTTTATTTGGTTTTATTTTACAAGTACAAAATGATAAAAATAAGCAAAAAAACCTCCCATACTTTCTTATACTTGTCAGTTTTGAATTGATATCTATTATTGAATGAATAGTACTAGAAGGTGTTTCTGTTGAACTAAGCTGTCCAAAATAATGTCTGCACTCATTTTTGTACTTACAGGAAAGTGTGGGTTAATATTGGAGATATTTTGTCCTTATCCACAATGGAGTTTTAGTAAATATTTTTGTTGATAATTTTCACTTTGTTGTCCAATATAAAAGTATAGCTAATTGTCACTCTTTATTTAGAAAAACTGGTTTCCAGTTTTTCCAGTTGCATATATTTTCTTGAAGTGTAAATATTTTTAATTTTAATATACCTTACCATAAATAATAAAAAGAACTCTGTGTATATTGTTTATCTAGACTACTGTTCTTTAAATATTTAAATTTTTAGAGAAAAATTTTCATACAAATTTTTATTGTCAGTTTTCATGTTTTTTAGTGTTAGAGATTTCAAAAATGATTTCAACTTCTACTCATCTCCCCAGATCTATATAATATAATTTCTTAAATACCCCTAAGAAACTTCAAGTTAACATACCCAAGTTCTTACTTTTCTCTACAAATTTACCTCTCCTTTTTAAAAATTCCCAACCTCTCTACTAGTAGGCTCTAAACAGCTGTCATCAAAGCAGAAAATCATTTCTTGCTTCATCTCATTTATATCATCATACAGGTCCAACAAGTAATCCAGTCCTATAATCCTACCACTAGAAATATTTTCATATTCATGGTATTCTATCCACTTCCCTGGTCACCATCTTGCTTTGAGATTCCATGATCTCATGGGTGGAATTTTTAATGCCTTTTCACCTGACCTACCTTCTATCCATCCTCTACTCAGCCTCTAGAAAAATATTTCTATGACCCGCGCCGCGGCTCACTAGGCTAATCCTCCGCCTTGTGGCGTCAGCACACCGGGTTCTAGTCCCGGTCGGGGAACCGATCCTGTCCCGGTTGCCACTCTTCCAGGCCAGCTCTCTGCTGTGGCCAGGGAGTGCAGTGGAGGATGGCCCAAGTCCTGGGGCCCTGCACCCCATGGGAGACCAGGAGAAGCACCTGGCTCCTGCCATCGGATCAGCGCGGTGCGCCGGCCGCAGTGCGCCTACCGCGGCGGCCATTGGAGGGTGAACCAACGGCAAAAGGAAGACCTTTCTCTCTGTCTTCCTCTACTGTCCACTCTGCCTGTCCAAAAAAAAAAAAAAATATTTCTAGCTCTCAAATCAAACCAAGTACTTCCCTACTTGAAGAATTTTTAATATTTATTGATTTATTTGAAAGGCAGAGTGACACACACACAGAGACAGAGAGAGAGAGAGATTCCATCTGCTGGTTCACTTTCCAAATGCCCTCAACAAGAAGAGTTGGACAAATCCAAAGTCAGGAACCAGGAACTCAGAGCCCACTAGTTGAGCAATCATTTGTTGTTTCCCAGGGTACACATTAACAGGAAGCTAGTTTGGAAACATAGGCAGGTCTCAAATCCAGGCATTCCAATATGGGATGTGATATGGGATGCAGGCATTGCAAGTAGTGATTTTACGTGCTATAACACAATGCCCACCCCATGCTCAAGTTTTTTTTTTTTTTAATGGATATTGTCTTTAATATAACATCTAAACTTTCTTCCAAGATGTATAAGGTCTTAGTTAATTTTTGCCTACCAAGTGCATGGTGTCACTCTCATCTATATTCAAGTCTACACTCTTGACATTACAGTTTGCTTGCAGCTCCCCAAATTCGCAATTTCCTTTGTTACCTTTCGTATGTTATTTATTTTCCTGGAGTAGCTGCTGCTATTTTCTACATTGTAATCCTCTCTCTTCTCTGTCTCTAAACTCACCACCAAAGTCACTGTGAAGCCTTTCATGATTCCCACTGGTGCTCTGTTTCTTCTTTCATGGTTACATGCAAGTCATTGATTATAGTGCTTGTCATGTTATACTTTATCTATTTGTGTGACAAGTGCCCTTGCACAAGACTGTGACCTACATGATAGGGATTATTTTGTTTATCCTTGTTAATCACTGGCACCTAACATAGTTTCTGCCACAGAGGGAATGTTTGCTGGAGTGTATTGAATATGATGATTACTTCCCATATAACAGATTTCATGTTCATATTTAAACCATCTACTCAGCCTATAGGTAAATACCTTCCAAAGTGGCCTAATATTTTTGTAGACATACAACAGAACACATTAGGAAAAACCAAATGTTATTTCAAATTTCAACATTGCATTACTAATCTCTAGTATATTTTTCCAGATCCATGAGATTTAACCCCATTTAAACAAATGGCAAACACACATGCCTACCTCTGTTCTTCCCCTTTCACAGCAGGAAATGGTGTTTCAATTTCTTTTTTTTTTTTTTTTATTTGACAGGTGGAGAAATAGACAGTGAGAGAGAGAGACAGAGAGAAAGGTCTTCCCTCTGTTGGTTCACTCCCCAAATGGCCGCTACGGCCGGCGCTGCACTCATCCGAAGCCAGGAGCCAGGTGCTTCTTCCTGGTCTCCCATGCGGGTGCAGAGACCCAAGCACTTGGGCCATCCTCCACTGCCCTCCTGGGCCACAGCAGAGAGATGGACTGGAAGAGGAGCAACCGAGACTAGAACCCGGTGCCCATATGGGATGCCAGTGCCACAGGTGGAGGATTAACCAAGTGAGCCACGGCACCAGCCGCTGGTGTTTCAATTTCAAACATCCAAGATGCTACCTCCATTACAGCCCCACTTTTGCTATGGCCACAACTCATGAGAGATTATTCTAGGAATTCTTGCACAGAACACTTCCAGGGACCAGAATTATTTAAGAAAGAGAAAAATTTAGGGGTCAGCACTGTGGCGTAGCGTGTAAAGCCAGCGCGTGCAGTGCCGGCATCCCATATGGGCACAGGTTCGAGTCCCGGCTGCTCCACTTCCGATCCAGCTCTCTGCTATGGCCTGGGAAAGCAGTAGAAGATGGCCCAAGTCCTTGGGCCCCTGCACCCCTGTGGGAGGGCTGGAGGGAGCTCCTGGCTCTTGGCTTCAGATCAGCGCAGCTCCAGCCGTTGCGGCTATCTGGGGAGTGAACCAGCAGATGGAAGACCTCTCTCTCTCTCTCTCTCTCTCTCTCTCTCTCTCTCTCTCTGCCTCTCCTTCTTTTTATGTATAACTCTGACTTTCAAGTAAATAAATAAAAATCTTAAAAAAAAAAAAAAGAGAGAGAGAAAAATTTAATCAACTTGTTGCCTCCGGTTACTCAAAAGAGTGCTGTTTGTTTGTGGAGATTCCAGGGAATTTGGGGTAGGGACGCCACTAATGAACTAGTTGATTATACAGTGGTGGAAATCCCCTGTAAGCAAACTAAGCCAGAATTGTAGTCTCTTAAAAATGTAGAATTGGGGTACACACTCAGGAATTGCTTTTGAGTAGAAGTGCTTCAGCATCCTTGAGGAGACTGAAGCAGAAGTGGAGTGTGGATTCCCGCAATCAGGGGAGATGGGAGGGAAGTGGGTACACCAGGAAGTTCACGATGCCAGGAAGAGGCCCCATCGCTGAACACACTGTGTGCAATCTACCTGAGTGCTGCTGTCTTCTCTTTACCTAGCCTCAGCTTACTCAGTGTAGGAGAGGGGCATCCACAGACGGAAGATGGGTACTTCTCTTGGCCACATAAAGCTGAATAAAGTGGAATAGAAAGGTAAAAATATAGTTCACCCAAGATTGGGAGTAAGCTGAAGGAATGGACATTTTGCTGCTTTTTCTTGCCAGTCAGGCATGATTCTCGGCTCTTTAAGACTAGGAGTGACTTAGAGAATTGACATCTTGATGATCATATTGACTTTGTGCTTCTGGGTTGAAAGCTAGTGAGATTGTTTACTTACTAATACATGGTACCCAACCCTTGTGCCAGTAAGGTCCTTTGACCCAGATAATTTTCACCAGTTTCCCACTGGAAACAGCCAAGTCTTTTCGTAGGTACACAGTTGTGAACACTTCCTGGTATGCAAAAATTATCTGATCCCAGAGATTTGCTAGATTTGCCAATTCAAATGTGTTGTGACCTGAGGCATAAAAGATCATATCATTTAAATTGTGCTTTCTCCCATTTTTTCACATAAACATGATTATATTTCACCATGATGTATTTTTTTTTCTTTTTGAGGAACTAAATTGTCAAGAGCGTAGTAAAGAAATTAGATAAGTTTAAAAACTTCTAAAAACTTCTAAGATACTCAGGTTTTAGACAACACCCACCTCAATGAGGTTTCAGTCAGCTGCCTTGTAACTTCCTGAGTGAGACCAAATTGATGACATTTCATGTTGAGAAACTTCCGTTACAAGTCTGAGTTCTGAGAAAAATAACGTGAAGAAATTTTAGGTAGTCCATCAGTCCACACGCACACATTTCCAAATCTTCACCACCAAAGAAGATTGTGTGAGTAACTTCCATGCCGATTTCAAGTCCTTCTTCATAAAGTGGGAAGTTATGCTAAAAGTATGTGAAGGTTCACAGCAAAATGAATAGGGACTAAATACAGGTAAAAGAACAGTAGCTTCTGAATTTGGTTAGGGTTTTTTGGCTACAGAAATAAGAAAGAAGTTAGCCTAATTTTATGCTACCTCCTAATTAACTGCTGAATTGCTCTGATCTCCTTCACTCTTTAACTGAATACCTAGCCTGGAGGGCATGGAGTTGACCATCTGGTTTGAGAACTGTTTAACATTGGGTAGGTATCTATCTTCAGTGTTTATTATTTTTAAATTTTATTTATTTATTTTTATCTATTTGAAAGGGAGAATGAGACAGAGAGAGGAGACAGAGAAAGAGCTGTCATCTACTGGCTTACTTCTCCAAATGCCCACACCAGCCAAGGCTGGGCCAGACTCAATCCAGGAGCCTGAAACTTGGTCCAGGTCTCCCACATGGGTGCAGAAAGCCAAGCCCTTAAGCCATCATCTACTGCCTCCTGGTGTACACATTAGCAGGAAGCTGGAATTGGAAGTGGAGTCAGGCGGTGCATCTTGGCACTCGGATAGGATATGCAGGCATCTCAAGGGGCATATTAACCATTGTATCTAATGCTTGCTTCTCTTTTTAAGTTTAATCTACAAAATTGTGTCAATTAAGGAGATGATGTGCATAAAGCACTCAATGCAAAGCATATGGTATGTACATAAAAACCACTACCTTTATTCTATCTACTACTTCATTTTCACCCACTGATCTCTGAACATAAAATGAAAGCAGTGCATGTACTACCATAATGAAGGCATGAACTTACAGTAATTATTTCTTAGGACATAAATTGTCTAAAGGTTAGGACCATTGTGTTGGCAGAAGCAACGACAGAGAGTCAGCCACTTTAACAGAATTCTCAGAGAAACCTTACTGTGGTGACAGAATATTTCTTCGTTTACTCCTGGTCCATTTAGTAGGGGCTCTGCAGTATTTAGCTTGGATTCTTTGTGCTTGGCACCTGATAGGAGTAATCATTTTTGAAAAATGAATGATTGAGTATATCCATGGATCTACATTAATGAAGGAATAAATAAGAGAATGGGGGCTACTATTGCTATTACTACACATATTAGACCCTAATCACTTATGTGTTTTTGGGTAGAAGCTGATTAAGGTATAAGAAATAGAGAAACCCCCTGAAAGGCTCCCTAAATGTAGATAGATATTTGTATATTTATCAAGCCTGTGGGCATTCAGGCAAATGATCTGTTCTGGAAAATCAGAGTGTAAAAAGAGGCTGAACTTACCATTGGATCTTTCATTCTTCCCTCTTCATCATTGCAAACTTCCAACATTTGAATTATCAGTAGGTCTGTGTGATGTATATTATAAATTAAGAAGCCATGAGACAAGAATGTAAAAAAAAAAAATGGCATTAGTGTTTTCAGTGGTCTCTTTTGACCTCCGGGGTACATGGCAGAACACCACTGCCCAACAGGGTAGGAGTGTGAACCTGATCCATAAAGCTAACAGTATCGTTTCTTGCAGAGTTCTCGGGCACCATGCCAAGGGAATGGGCAGGAATCATTCCATTTGCTGAGTAAAATGGGGTGAAAAGCACTTCTGGCACATTTTGTCCATATAAATGATACTTGTTTGCAATTCATCAACTCTTTCTCTCCTTTATATCCATATGCAATGTAAATGATCATCTTTCTCTGAAGCTCTATAATGATGCACAACTCAGAAATGTGATAGAATCAGCTAAAAGAGAGCAGATGGGAGTTTTTTCCTCAATATGCATATTCATAAAAAATAGAGAACTCAACAAAAGGAGATACATAAGTACTATGCCTGGGGGCTGCATGGACTTATGTATGACGGTAAGTTGGTTTTCTGCAACTCTTTATTCTTCAAACCTTTACTCATTCTTTCTCGCAGCAATCATTGAAAATGCTCTGGGAGAAAAACTGTCTCTCCCTGTAAAAACAAATATATTTCCCTTTAGGTTTTTATTGCACCTTAGAATCCGCCATTCAGGAAGCAATGGTTAAATATTTTACTAGAGAAATATAATCAGAAGGCAAACCATGTGAAATAGTGAGGTTTTAAGTGTTCCTTTCAAACACTGAAATGCACACTGCTGTACTGAGAAATTGTATGGGGAAAAGGGTGAACAGATTGAACTGTGGCTATCAATTTTTTTTAAAAAAATACATGATTACACAGAGGCTAAGGAGGTTTATGTCAATGTACTGATGAAACAGCAATGCTGCCAGAAATATTGAAAAATACCACCAAAAAATAAAAGATATTAAATGATAAAAAAAAAAAAACTTTTAAATTCCAAGAAAGCACAACATCATTCAAAAGACAGTTGTGGATTTTGGTAGCATAACCAAAGGAGTAGGATTCACACCAAAATGACAGGTTGCTCACTCCCTGTCTCCCTCTAACCCACTGTCCATGTGGGACACCCTCCATCCACTCAGGGAGGTTTGCTGCGTGGCCTCCATGGAGGATCCGTGCCCATAGGGTTTCTGTTGGGCTCTGTGAGCAGGAAGTCCTATCAGAACCCTGGAGTGGGGGGAGGTTGGGCACGTGTTTTCTAGGAGGTCACTCTGTGCTGCCTGTCCCCCTTAGTCAAAGGTCCTCTGAAGGGACGTTTTGCATGACGCTTTCCTTCAGAATCTGGTAAACACTGCTTTCCCAAGGCCCAACCTTCACTCACCACGCTGTAGCTACAGCCCCCATTGCGGGCCAGCACTCATTAATCCCTCGTTAACTCAGTGCTTTCTACCTCACCCACTCCCACCCTTTGTCAATAAGCCCCTTTATAAATAAGTCTTCCTTGAATTGTGCTAACCCGATTGTCTCACCAGTTTCTCATAGAGTACCAGGCTGCTACACTGATCCACCCGCCATCTCTTAGACTCCAGTTACTTAGGTTACTTTTCAGGTGTGGTGAGCACTGCTGTGTGACTCCAGGATAGTTATTTACAAGGTTTCTGTAAACCTATATAGTATGGTATTTCTGCCTCGATCCCTGCTGACAGTCATGGAGCTTCAAGAACAAAAGAGAAAAGAGTAAAGCATTTGCACCAACACCAAAATGCATAGCTTGTCCCTTCTCTACCCTTTCAGTTCCTTCTTCATTTGTTCCACAGGGTCCACATCCACAGTTTGGTTTTTTTCCAAGTGGCTAAGAATTCCTGGAATTGGAATGACTGACAGTGCATACATGGAGATTTTCATGGAATAATTCAGACCAACCTAACTGCAAGGAACATATATTCTCTTCCTTACCAGTAACAAAACCCATAATTACTTTGCTTTGCAATATCAGGTCATTTCAGCCAGGACAACACACAAATACCCACATTTAATAGTCATCTACCAACTATGTAACAGAATAGAACAGAGCAAGTGCACATTTTAGCTGCTTACTACTTAATCAGGAATATTTGATACTAATAGTATTTTTGGAGTGTGTATATATATATATATATATGAAATAGCTCATCAATACTGAAATCATACTAGTAACTTTTCCAAAATTCATGAATTCTAAGTTATATTTCACCTACAATATCACTCAATAACATGGGTCTTTCACACACAAAGCTTTAGACCTCTTAATCTAAAAAGAGGTTATTGTAAAATATGGATGCCCAGATAATTTGCATGATTAATGAAAATATGTTTTAGAATATTAAACATTTAAGATGTTAGCATTTAGTAGGCTTTCTGACAGAAGTTAAAAGACTATTAGAATGACTGATGAATTGCTACAGTACATTAGGCCTCAGAACCAGGAACAAGCTAGAGGACATTTATGTAACTTCTTAGCATTCTTATTTTTTCCTTTCCACCCCCCCTCCAACTAAGCTGTCCTTCTGTGACCTTGGCTCAGTTTTAAATGGCTAAGCACAGGACTTTGCAACGTTTTGAGAAACTTACAAATTTCCTGGAACGGTATTAACAGAGAATGAAAGAAAGGAACTGTATTAGCCAGGGCTTTGCACACAGTATCTGACACACAGTCGGAGATTAATAAAGATGTGTTTAAGGAGTGAAACACCTCTTTCAAAGTTATGATGGTCTCATGTCCATACAATGAAAAAAGAAAGTGAAATAAAAAATTCCTCCCTGGTCAGTGGCAAGGTCACTGTCAGTTAAGTTGTTCATGGCTAGGAGATGTAGACACACACACCTTCTCAGCATTTGTGAGGAATTGTGTTTCAAAATGAAGCTCCACCTGCTGAAGTCATGCTAAAGCCCCTTTGCCTTTGATTGTAACAGAGCTTGTCGGGACCCATTTGGTCTGTTACTTCCTCCTCTTGTTACACTTAGAGATGAAATATATCAGAAAAATCTGTCAGGGAGGTGTTTATATCCCCGCTGGGTAAAAAGTAAAATAGCATTGAAAAGGTAGGACCACAAGAAAGACCAAAATAAATTCTTAAGGTAGGAGCAATAAGCTGCTTAATGGCCTTGCTTTGAGGGAGACAATTAACATTACTTTAATTTATGTGAAGTATTATCGCCAAGTTATGAGCTAGCTCCTGCTCTGAGCCCTACTTGCCAAGACCTGCTTCTTTGGCACCTTTTCCTGTAGAGTGTTATTTAGTTTATAGTTCTCCAACACTCACATATCACACAGAATCTTTAATCCTGCATCAGTGAGCATGGAGAAAATTGTGGTATTATACATCACTTAAAATCCCATACTTAGTCAATAATGCAAACAGTGGACAGAGCGACGATTTGGCTGAATAATTGCCCCTAGTGACAGAAATCGCTAAATCAGGGAATCTCATAAATTTTAGTTGATTTGGGTAAAGGGTCTTTGCTGGTGTGATTGAGTTCAGAATCTTAAGATAGGGAGATTACCCAGATTATGTGATTGGGCCCTAAATGAAATCATAAAAAGAGAGAAGTTGTGATTTTTAAAAATCTTATTAAAACAGTATACACCCCAAGAAATACACTTAAGTGTATAGATCAACGTGTTTTTTGTCATCTGATCACTCTGAAAACCAACACTTAAATTAAGGACAAACCATTACTAGAACCTCAAGAGTCTTCACTATTTCACTGACTCCATTTCTTTTTTAATAATATTTGAAATTAAAGTATATTCTCACCTGCATAGTATGATTCAGTGAAACCCTATTTATAACTATATACCAAATGATCTGACATCTATACAATTTTTGTTCTCTATATATACATGTTACTGCCACAAATAAGAAAAAATGTGATTATTTTGTGTGTGTGTCTGGCTTATTTCACTTACCATAATGATCTTCAGTTGCATCCATGTTGTTGCAAATATTGGGATTTCATTCTTTTTTGGCCAAGTATCCTATTATGTATGTGTGTGTGTGTGTGTGTGTATATATATATATATATATATATATATGACATTTTCTTTATCCAGTAATCATTGATGGGCATCTAGGTTGATTCTATATTTTAGCTTGTGTGAATTGAGCATCTATAAACATGGAAGTGCAGGTAACTCTTTAACACACTGCTTTCATTTCCTTGGGCTATAGTCCCAGGAGTAGAATAACTGGGTCCTATGGTAGATATATTTTTAGTTTCTGAAAAATTCCATACTGTATTATGTAATTATTATACAAGATTATGTGACCACCAACAGTGTATTACAGGACTTTTTTCCACATCATAACTATTATTTGTTATTTTTTGATTTTTGAAATGTAACCATTCTAACTGGTGTGAGATGATATCTCATTGTACTTTTCATTTGCATTTCCCTGATGGCTAGTGATCCTGAGCATTTCTTATGTGTTTGTTGGCCATTTGTATTTCCTCTTTTGAAAATCTTGTGTTCATGTCCTTTGTCCATTTCTTAGCTGAGTTGTTTATTTTGTTATTGTTGAGTTTCTTGAGTTCCATATATATTCTGGATATTAAGCCTTTATTGGCAAATAGTTTCTCTCTTTCTTGTTTAATTTCTCTGGCTAAAACTTTCAGAAGTATACTGAATAGCAGTGTGAATGTGAATCTCCTTGCCTGGGTCTAGATCTTAGTGGAAATGCTTCCAACTGTTCCCCATTCAATATGTTGCTGGTTGTGAGTTTGTCATACATTGCCTTGAATGTGTTGAGAAATGTATTTTATGTCCAATTTGCTTATGGTTTCCATCATGAAAGAATCTTCTATTTTATCAAATGTTTTCTCTGCATCTATGGATATAACATATGGATTTTATTATTCAATTTGTTAATATCATGTTTTTATTGATTTGTGAATGTTGAACTATCCCTGAACACAGGGATAAATCTCACTTGGTCCAGGTGAATGATCTTTCTGAAGTATTGTTGGGTTTGATTAGATAGCTAGCATTTTATTGAGGATTTTTGCATCTATGGTCATAAGAGATATTTGTTAATAGTTCTCTTCCTTATTATATGTTTTTCTGGTTTGGGGAGTAAAGTGATGCTTGGTCTCATAACAGGAGTTTGGGAGGATTCTCTCTCTTTCAGGTGTTTAGAATAGTTTGATAAGAATTGGAATTAGTTCTTTAAAACTTTGGTAGAATTCATCAGTGAACTCATTCCATCCTAGACTTTTCTTTGTGGGGGGGCAGTCTTTATTGCTGATTCAATCTCCATCTTAGGTTTTCTGTCTTCATGATTCAAATTTGGAGGACTGTATTGTTCAGAAAACTATCCATTTCTTCTAGATTTTCCAATTTATTGGCATATAGCTATTTTTAGTAATTTCTGATGATTCTTTTTATTTCAGTGGATCTGTTGCAACATCTCCTTTTTCATCTCTGGTTTTATTGACTTGGATATTCTTCCTTTTTTTGGTTAATTTGGCAAAAAGCCTATCAGTTTTTCTTTTTTCAAAAAATAGCTCCTAATTTCACTGATTTTTTTAAATCATTTTTTGGTTTTAATTTTCTTTATTTGATAATATTCAGTATTTCTTTCCTCCTACTAATTTTGGCTTTGGTTTGTTCTTGCTTTCCTAAGTCCTTGAGATGCATTATTAGATCATTTATATGATGCTGGTCCAATTTCTTGACGTAAGCTCTAATTACTATAAACATGCCTCTAAATACTGCTTTGGCTCTATCCCATAAGTTCTGAATATATTGTGTTGTCATCTTCATTCATTTCTAGGAATTATTTTTTAAGATTTTGTTTATTTTATTTGAGAGGTAGAGTTACAGAAAGTGAGAGGAAGAGACAGAGAGAAAGATCTTCCTTCTGTCAGTTCACTCCTCAAATGCCTGCAACAGCCAGAGCTGAGCCAATCCAAAGCCAGGAGCCAGGTGCTTCTTCCCGGTCTCCCACGTGGATACAGGGGCCCAAGGACTTGGGCCATCTTCCACTGCTTTCCCTGGCCATATCAGAGAGCTGGATGGGAAGAGGGACAGCCGGGACTAGAACCAGCTCCCATATGGGATGCTGGCGCCACAGGCAGAGGATTAACCTACTGTGCCACGGCGCCAGCCCCTAATTTTTTATTTCTTTTATGACCCAATGTTCATTCAGGAGCATGTTATTCAGTCACCAAATGTTTGCTTATGTTCTCAGGTTTCTTGAATTGTTATTTTGCAGCTTCATTTCTTTGTGGTCAGAGGAGATGCAAGGTATGATTATGACTTTTTTTAAATTTGCTGAGACTTGTTTTATGGCCTAGCATATGGTGTATCTTAGAGAAAGGTTCATGCACTGATGAGAAGAATGTGCGTTCTGCAACTGTGGGATGAAAAGTTCTGTAGATATAAGTGACATCCATTTGGTCCATTGTGTCAATTAGCTCTGTTGTTTCTTTGCTAAATTTCTGTCTAGTTAATCTGTCCATTGATGAAAGTACAGTGTTGAAGTCCCAAATTACTATGATTCTGGAGTCTTTGTCTCCATTAACATATCTTTTAAATAGTGAGATGCCCTAGAATTGGGTGCATATTCAAAGCTAGTTAGGACTAAGGAATTCTCCTTCTGTTAAATCTGCTAGTGGTGGGGCATGGCAGCCTCCTCTCAACTTGACTGGGAAGATGATGCTTCCCAGCCAGGCCCCAGCTGTGTATACACAGCAGTAGCTGGTGCCATGAGGCCTGCAGATGCGTATCTGTCCTCTCTTTTCACTGTTCCACAGAATCTTTGGTCTTTTTTTATATATATAATTTTTTTTTATTTGACAGAGTTAGACTGTGAGAGAGAAAGACAGAGAGAAAGGTCTTCCCTCTGTTGGTTCACCCCCCAAATGGCCACTACGGCTGGCACACCGCGCGGATCCAAAGCCAGGAGCCAGGTGCTTGCCCCTGGTCTCCCATGCGGGTGCAGGGGCCCAAGCACCTGGGCCATCCTCCACTGCCCTCCCGGGCCACGGCAGAGAGCTGGACTGAAAGAGGAGCAATCCGGACTAGAACCTGGCGCCCATATGGGGTGCCGGCGCCGCAGGCAGAGGATTAGCTAAGTGAGCCACGGCGCCGGCCCCTCTGGTCTGTTTTGTCCATTCTCCACTGACATTTTCTGTCCTTCAGAACCCCAGGAAAAGAGTTTCTTCCTTTGTTTTTCTGGTATCGCTCTGTGACTGAGATCAGTGTGACTTCTCCCTATGCAGCCATCCAAGCATACTTGAAATACAGAGAAACAAAGGCAATTCGAAGACAAATAAAGACAGATTAGAAAATGTGGCTCTCAGAAGAGAGGGAGATGGTATATTCCATGTCTTAAATGAAAAAAAAAAATTCCAACCAAGAATATTGTATCTAGTGAAGCTATCATTTAAAAGCAAAGGAGAACTAAAGCATTTTCCAGATAAACAAAAACAAAGAATTTACCACCATCAGACCAACTTAACAAGAAAAACCAGAAACCACTGAATTCACTAACAGAGCTGGTAGAAAGATTGTCCAATTAACAAATGGCAGGTCTTAGTTCTTAACTATCAATACTAACCTTGAATGTAAATGGATTAAACTCTCCAACAAGAAGACTTAGTTTGGCTGAATGGATTAAAAAACTGAAGCCCCACTATATGTTGCCTACAAGAAAGTCAACTTCACAAACAAGATATACATAGACTTAAAGTGAAGGGATAGAAAAAGATATACCAGGCAAGTAGAAACCAAAAACTAGCAGGAGTAGCCACACAGATGTCACATAAAACAGACTTTAAATCAAAAACTATAAAAAGAGATAAAGAAGGACATGATATTTTGATAAAAGATCAATTCAGCAAGAAGACATAATAATCATAAATATATATATGTACCCAACACAAGATTTCTCAGATATATACAGCAAATACTGTTAAACCTAAGCAGCTGATGACTTCAACACCCAATCTCATCAATGTACAGATCATCCAGAAAGATAATCAATACAGATTTTTCAGGTTGAAACATACTGTTGGGCAAATGGACCTACCAGGCTTGTACAGGACATTTCATTCAATTGCTACAGAATACACATTCTTCTCATCAGCACAAGGAACATTTCTCTAGGATAGAACACATATGGGACCACAAATCAAGTATCAGCAAATTTAAAAAGATTGAAAGTTAATATATTGGAAAATCTCAAAGAAATGGATAAACTTCTGGATACATATAACCTACCAAGATTAAGTCACAAAGATACAGACAGCTTAAACAAATCCATGAAAAACAATGGGATTGAAACAATAATCAAAAGTCTCCCTCCCCCCCCCAAAAAAAAAGTCTCCCATCAAGAAAAAGTCCAGGACCTGATGATTTTAGTACTGAATTCTAAAATCATTCAAAAAGGAAGTAATTCCAATATTTTTCAAAATATTCCAAACTATTGAACAGGATGGTACTCTGCCACACTCTTTGTATGAAGCCAACATCACTGTAATACCAAAACCAAAGACATGACATGGAAAGAAAACTGCTGACCTGTTTCCTTAGTGAACATGGATGCAAAGATTCTAAACAAAATACCAGCAAATCCAATCTGAAACCACATCAAAAAAGATCATATATCACAATTAAATGGGATTTATCCCAGAAGTTGAAGAGTGGTTTAGCATTCATAAATCATTAATTATCATAAATAAGATCAAAAGAATGAAGAACAAAAAACTTATGGTCCTCTCAACAGATTCAGAGAAAGCATTTGATAAGGTTGAACACCCCTTCATGATAAAAATTATCAACAAATTAGGTATAGAATAAGCATTCCTCAAAATTATAGATGCTATTTATGACAAACCAACAGCCAGTATCATAATGGGGGAAAGCTCAAAGCACTTCCCCTGAGATCTGGAACAAGACAAGGCTGTCTACTTTCTCCATTCTTATTCAATATAGTACTGGAAGATTTAGCAAGAGCAATATAAATGACTAGAAAGAAATAAAGGGCATCAAAATTGGAAACAGGAAGTCTTATTATCCATGTTTGCAGTTAACATGATGTTGCACATGGAAAACCCTAAACACTCCATCAAAAAGCTGTAAGAATTGATGAGCTAATTCAGCACAGTTGCAGGTTACAAAATAAACATAGGCAAAACAGTAGCTTTTTATATGCTAACGATGAACTCACTGAAAGGGAAACCAAGAAAGAAATCCCATTCACAACATCACACACAAAGAAAATCAAATATCAGCAATAAATCTAACCTAAGAAGTGAAAGTTCTCTAGGATGAAAATTACCAATCTTTGATGAAAGAAATAATCAAGCACACACAAAAAAAATGGAAAGCTATTCCTTGTTCATAGACTGCAGCAATATCATTAAAATGTCTACAACACCTAAAGCAATCTACAATGAAACCTCATCAAAATAATAGTGACATTCTTTACATAACTAGGAAAAAATTTCTAAAATTCATAAAAAAACACAAAAGACCCAGAATAGCCTAAATGATCCTAATCAACAAAAATCAAGCTGGAAACATCACAATACCTGATTTAGAAGAAAACTTTGAAGAAATAGTACTTAAAACAGTTTGGTACTGACATTACAACTGATATATAGATCAATGGAAGGGAATAGAGACACTAGAGATTAAACCATGTACATACAGCCAACTGATTTTTTTAAAAACAAAAATGGTTAGACCATACAGCAGAATAAAGATAATCTCTTCAACAAATGGTACTGGCAAAACTGAATATATTATATATAATATAATATATATATATATATATATATATATATATATATATATAAATGAAACTCTACTATTTGCAGCAAAACAGATACAATTGGAGGACATTGTGTTGAATGAAATAACCTGGGCCCAGAACAACGAATACCACATGTTCTCCCTTATATTTGGGAGATAAAATTTTAAAAAAGAAGAGAAAGAAAAGAAAAGAAAAAGAAATGCCTGGGTATTTCTGCAGTATTGCTATATATATTCTTTTGTGAAACTTTGTCTTATACCACTGTCAAACCAATTGTTAAGAATGCTATAATATTAGAGTTTTAGTGATCTATGGTTACTTTAAAATATATTGTATATGATGAAATAGTCATTTTTTCCATTTGATTTTTATTTATAGCCATTGTCTACATTCCCAATAAACTTTATTTTTTTGCTTTTTTACTTGTTAAACTTTTTATTTGGTGAAGTGTTAAGCCTTTTTACTATAATGTAAACTTTAAAAATGCCGGAAAAACTAGAAAAAGACAAAAATGGGTGACAAAATATATACTTTAGGCCTTTAAGAAAGATTTCACTCTTAATAAAGCCAAAATCAGGGTGTTTTTGTTCTGCAAGAAGATTTCAAATTTCCATTATGTTATTTAATCCTATAGCAATTATGGTTTAGATAGGGATAGAAAAAAGCACGCTCTTATGTGGAAATGAAAAGCTTGCATGTAAATAAATCCCCATGGAATATGCTGTAGTGATGATACAAGAAGCTCATGTGGAAGCAGCATTTTCAGATACATTATTTCAGAACTACATGATTCTGGAAATTAAAAACACTGGTTCCCCTTCTTTCCAGTTTCAGCAATAAGAGTCCATATATGTGAGATTCAGGAGCTATAATTTTGTAGGAGCAGAATTTAAGCCGTTTCACAGGAAAGGTTTGTATTCTTTGTTCTTGTGGTCAAACATTTGAGACATTGATAGGGAGAATTATATTCAAGGGTAGTGCAGACAATATTCAACATCTTTATATTCTGGAGAACAGAATTTGTAAATTATGGAAGTTTTCTTATAGTTTCAAAAGCAACTACTTCTACAATAAAGGTTACTTAATTAAAACTTACCCAACTGAAACACCCATTTATCTGAAACAAATGTTTATGCCATCCACATCAACAACTCTTCACATGAGTAGCTAACAATAAACAATGGAATGGTGCCCAATGAATATCAATTAAAACAAATTGCTCCTAATACACTTTGCCCTAAAAAATACACATTTCCACATAGGCATATACTCACAGGCACACATGTGCACACACCCTTACACACACACACATAGAAAGCTTTGCTGTTGTAACCTCTTTAAAAGGTCAATTAGCATGGCTTGAATCATAAAGATTTTATTTTCTTTTTAACCTTGAAGCCCCAGTTTTAGCCACTGATAAGCCATGAGTTTCAGTTAGGACCAGCTACTTGATGGCAAGTACTCAGAATGCTTAGAAAGGCCTAGGGCACAATGCATTGCTGAATCTTCTGCTCAGAGTTATCAAGAATTTTAAGGCAGCAATAAATAGCATAAACACAAAACCTTATGTGGTCCTTGTGAGAGCACAACCATGGCTTTTCCATGGCCATAAAGCCAGCCCTGGCTTCAGACATTCCTTATCAATACATTGTGTATGAATTTTCCCAAAGACTACCCTGTACATATAGGAAAATGACAACAATCTGCCTAAAAGTTAAATTATAATCATATATTCCTTTCATAGGCCTGTATCAAGTATAAAAGCATTCTTGGGTACCAATTAAAATTCTTTTATAATCAAAGTTTGTCATGCTTACTTGATTCTGCTTTTCCCTGGTCTACTCAGCTTTAATCACACAGCTTATGAGGCAGAGAAAATGCTATGTGTTCATCAAACTGTGTGTATTAGCCTCCTGGGCATATTCCCAGCCTTTGTGCATTTGATTGAGTCCATGTGACTAGTTCTGCCCAAAAATAACACCTGTCCCATAAGATGTCCTTTGAGATCCACAACCTCACCTCACCGTGTTTTCCTTATTCTTTCGTGGGCTCCCCTCACTTCTCTACTTACATGGCTGGAAGTAAGGTACTCTGAAGTTGGAGCTTCCCAGGAAAGAGCCTGAATATGGAACAGAACCATTCAGGGTTGCTGTTACACCTATAGTGAAGTGCCACGCAGATTATATCTTATTGTTTTAGAGAGTATAATAATCTGAGGCAGGGATTTGGCCCGAGAGGAGTTACCAAGCTTGTTGGATAATTCTGACACATATGGACATTGGACAACCTTTTGAGAAAGTTCTGGACCCCACTTTACAGTGGACTATAAAACAATGTGCCAGTCAACAGCTTTGCATTAACCAGTAGGAAAGTTTACATTTTCATCATAGTGTGCATTTAGAAATTTTAATGCACTTTTTCATACATATTATTGGAGGATTCCAGAATTATCTGAAGATTTCAAAACCCATAGCAATGAATTCTCATACATACAATGATCAATAGCAACAATGATCCTTTCCCAAGCATCTCCTCAAATTTCACAAATCATCATATATCTGCTAGTAGGATTTGCAGACTTCAGAAATTCAAACTACTCAAGACAGTATTTAATGAAAATCTTAGAATCTGGCCGGCGCCGTGGCTCAACAGGCTAATCCTCCGCCTTGCGGTGCCGGCACACCGGGTTCTAGTCCCGGTCTGGGCACCGGTCCTGTCCCGGTTGCCCCTCTTCCAGGCCAGCTCTCTGCTGTGGCCAGGGAGTGCAGTGGAGGATGGCCCAAGTGCTTGGGTCCTGCACCCCATGGGAGACCAGGAGAAGCACCTGGCTCCTGCCATCGGAACAGCGCGGTGCGCCGGCCGCAGCGCGCTACCGCGGCGGCCATTAGAGGGTGAACCAACGGCAAAGGAAGACCTTTCTCTCTGTCTCTCTCTCACTGTCCACTCTGCCTGTCAAAAAAAAAAAAAAAAAAAAAAAAAAAAAGAAAAAAAAAAAGAAAATCTTAGAATCTGGACTCAGACTAAGAATCTGGCAACACTGATCCTAGGAAACCCTGAGCCTGCTTTTTTTTTTTCTGTATGGACAAGATGAGATGGCCAGTGTACTTAGAAAATGGCAAGTGTTCTTTTCTCTTTGGCTGTAGAATGTTAGCATTTATGGGAAAAAGCCAATTGAGTACTTACTGGATCTGTGTAATCAAGCATAATTGTCATCATGTGACTGGCAGTTATTGGAAGCTCCTGCGTGAGACAATGCCAGAACCAGTATGCAAAGAACTACCTACACCGTAGATAGTAAAATGAAAATAACTTTTTCTGCAGCCCAGGCAATCAGCATGATGTTGGGACAACCCATGAACTTCGGAATGTGAGAGATTTGGGAGGAGACCTAGTCTCAGCACATAGGTGCTTCAGGTTATTAAGCATCTAAGATCCAGATTATCTGAATATAAAAGCGATGCTAATGCCCACATTACATTGCAGAACTGTTATGAAGCTTAAGCAAGTAAGGCACCTCGCATGATTTCTGCAAGATATACCTCTGCCCAGTTCATGATTTGAATGAGTACTATTATACGTATTAATTTCTTAAAGAATTAAAAATAAAAAACCACTTACATCAGGTCTTCTGAAGCTTGTCATAAAGAATCTCGAAAAACAAGGAAATTCTTATACTCAGATGTTTTGAAGACGAAGATGGTCAAGCATTCATCATCAGCCATTTCCCCTCACAGCCAGACATAGGCTCATCTTCCAAACAACGCTTCAATTGTCCAAACATGGATAAGCTGCAGGAAATGATAATTCATTAAATATTTATGAAATATTGAACTATCATATTCACACCCAGGGAGTTTAATGAGAGAAATTACTTCTTCATTTTGAATCTTTAAAAGGACTCTAGGGATTATTAGTCATATAGATTCATCTAGGATAGCCCTTTTCTATTTATATTACCTCTATAAATGTTTTATTTACTGTACTTTGAGAGGTCCAGAATGGTTTTCCTTATAAGAAAGCCCCAAAATTCTTCAAAGTAAGGGGATATATTTTTAATTTTTTTTTGTAAGATTTATTTTATTTATTTGAAAGACAGAGTTACAGAGAGAGGTAGAGAGAGAGAGGTCTTCCATCCACTGGTTCACTCCCCAGATGGCCGCAACGGGGCAGAGTTGCACAGATCCGAAGCCAGGAGCCAGGAGCTTCTTCCGGGTCTCCTATGTGGGTGCAGGGGCCCAAGGACTTGGGCCATCTCCCACTGCTTTCTCAGGCCACACCAGAGAGTTGGATTGGAAGAGGAGCAGCCGGGACTAGAACTGGCACCCATATGGGATGCCGGTGCTTCAGGCTAGGACTTTAACCCACTGCACCACAGTGCTGGCCCCTTTAATGGCTTTTTAAAACTATGTTTTCTTGATATGAATCAGACATCACATTCATTAATATTTATAAAAATCTCTTTGCTCAGTAATTTTAAATTTACCTAATGTGTTAATATGTACTGCAATTTTTATAAAGAAAAAAATTTAGTCATCTAATAAATTTGTTATTTGAGATGAATTACATTCATTTTAAATTTTAAAATGTCCTACACCTACCTAAAATCCTGGGCTGAACTCTCTGACAGTAACTAAAAAACTGGCTAACACACTTTAGTGTAGTTTAGTATACTAGTAAAATACTTATTTCTGAATTAAAGGTTGTTCCTTGGATTAGAAAGTTTCAGAAATAGATAACATTTGTTGATTTTACTGTGAGCTTCCGACAGACAAGGTATCTATTGCCCTAGAAAATATTTTTTAAAGATTTATTTATTTTGAAAGGTAGAATTAGAGAGAGAAGGAGAGACAGAGATCATCCACCCACTAGTTCACTCCTCAGATGGCCACAACAGCCAGGCCTGTGCCAGGCAAAAGCCAGAAGCCTGCAATTTCCTCCGGGTCTCCCACATGGGTGCAGGGGCTCAAGTACTTAGGCCATCTCCCCCTGCTTTCCCAGGCACATTAGCAAGGAGCTGGATTGGAAGTATAGTAGCCAGGACTCGAACTGGTGCTCAGTAGTACAGCAGGCCGCAGCTTAACATGTTGTGATACAGCACTGCCCCCTCCAGAAAATACTAATGGAACATTTTCTGGATAAATAAAACTCCATCGGATGTGTGGAATAAAGAAACATAAGACACATTAGTGTTTTCTCTCATCCTTTCTTTAATCTAGCTGGAAAGACAGGACAAATACCAGCGAATAGCAACCTAACCTTTTCACAAAAGAAGTGTCATGGTTCTAAACCAGTAGAGTAAAGCAATTGCAGAGTTCAGGGGAGGAAGATAGTCTTAAAGGCTGCGAGATTTGGATATTTGCCTTCTAAAATGACATATTCTTGCTTCCAGTGTGCAATTTTTGTATGGTTTTTCTCCATGATCTAATTTTAAAAGAGTGAAAGACACCACATAGATACTTAGTAGAAAATTATATATGAAATAAGCTGGTCGTGAAGGAGCAGCTATTTAGCTGTATGCAGTATAACTTAGTAGAAGTATTGTCAGCAAAAGAGAAACTCAGACGCACTAGCACAATGGATTTCCTTTTACTATATTAACCTAAATGACTCAGTTACACATTCTGTTTTCATTGAATTTTTTTAAATTTTTTTTATTTTTTATTTTTTTGACATGCAGAGTTAGTGAGAGAGAAACAGAGAGAAAGGTCTTCCTTTTTCCGTTGGTTCACTCCCCAAATGGCCGCTACAGCTGGCACGTTGTGGCTGGTGCTCTGCGCCGATCTGGAGCCAGGAGTCAGGTGCTTCCTCCTGGTCTCCCATGCGGGTGCAGGGCCCAAGCACTTGGGCCATCCTCCACTGCCTTCCCAGGCCACAGCAGAGAGCTGGACTGGAAGAGGAGCAACCAGGACAGAATCCGGCGCCCCAACCAGGACTAGAACCCGGGGTGCGGGTGCCACAGGTGGAGGATTAGCCTAGTGAGCCGTGGTGCCGACTCTCATTGAGTTTTTGACAAATTATTTGCATTTCAGTGATTAATAGGAAACATCTAGCCTGTACATTTTTATAAGGCTTTTTTTGTCAAATAAAGGAGAAATCTTCATGGATAACTTATGGAATGATTGATTTGGGGGCTACCTGTTAGATAGTAAGTTAGAATCCCAAAATATGACCTTAGACCTGAAAAGCGTTTCCATCTAGCTGGGAAGTCAGAACTGAATATGTATTACAATGATAAAAAGTAGGCATGAATTAAAGGCTAAATGAGCTAATGAGACACAAATGTGTAAGTAATTACACTATGCCCAAACCAAAAGGAACCATTCCCATCCTAATGCTGATTTATGAACCTGGGAATGATACTGATGTATCCTCTTATTAATTTCAAATTTTCAAAATCTGTATTATTTTCAATAATACCAGATAGGTAGGGAAGATATTTCGGAGGAAAGAGGATTCCTAAACATTAGTTACAGAAGTTTCATAAATAACTGTTCTTACCAAATTGTATACTGGATGCTTGGATGCCTCTAATTCCTCAAGGGAGTGGTACTCCCATCTTCATAGAATCAGACGTCAAAATTAGAGAGGTTCTTTTTCCAGTGCCATCGTATTATAGGGGAGAGTTGAGACCTAGAGAGGGGAAGACATCTCTTTATCCATTGTCAGCCATGTTTCCAAGTAAGAGCCATTCACGTTTTCATTGAGATCTTTAGAATTAACCCCAGCATTTTTTCTTCACCCATGCTTTTTTGTCATAGGTGGAACACATGACATTGGAAAAACTTAGATATTTTCCAAAATGTTAATGACTGAAGTTAGGGTTTGGCAAGAAAAAGCAACTTCTTTCACCATTATAAATCTTCTAAATTTGTGTTTCCTAAATATCATATGACTTCTACACAGGAAAAAAAAAAAGTAAAGTCACAATACTTTATCTCCCATTGATCTTAAGTAGCAACAAAATTTTAAAATATCTGTAATGTAACATCTGTGATTTAGAATCATTATGACAGCACTATGCTTCTGAGAGAAAGCTTTACAAATATTTCTCTTTTTTTTTTTGACAGGCAGAGTGGACAGTGAGAGAGAGAGACAGAGAGAAAGGTCTTCCTTTTGCCGTTGGTTCACTCTCCAAAACAAATATTTCTTACAGCTTCATATGAAATATAGGATTCATGCCAGCCAACTTAAAGAAAAATCATTCTTTCTATAAGGTGTATTGAATACCATCAGAGCTTTGTAAAACAACATTTTGATTAGCAAAGCAAACATGAGTTAAAATTGGCAACACTGTGTACTATGGCTTTAACCAAATCAAGACCAACTGGGTGATAAGAAGTAAAATACCAGTAAGAAAGATTCATTCCACTCTCTGTACTTTGATTAGGATTCTGGATCCTCAAATTTAAGATTCATTTTTTTCCCCAGGACTTATCATTTTTTTGACAGTCAGAGTTAGAGAGAGAGAGAGAGAAAGGTCTTCCTTTTCCGTTGGTTCACCCCCTCAAATGGCCATTATGGCTGGCGCGCTTCACCGATCCGAAGCCAGGAGCCAGGTGCTTCCTCCTGGTCTCCCATACAGGTACAGGGCCCAAGCACTTGGGCCATCCTCCACTGCCTTCCTGGGCCACAGCAGAGAGCTGGACTGGAAGAGGAGCAACCAGGATAGAATCCGGCGCCCCGACCAGGTCTAGAACCCAGGGTGCCGGCACCATTAGGCGGAGGATTAGCCAACTGAGCCATGGCGCCGGCCCCCCCAGGACTTATCATTGCCTGATGATAATTACAAAGGTGTGGTAATCAAAGGCCTTGAATCAAACATACATGGTAGATCTGCTGCACTGCAAGAAGCATTCGTTGCAAGCTGGCAGGGCAGGATGTGCTTGCCTTTCAACTGGCAAAGCAGTCTTCTCGGCTGGCACAGAACTAACTCTGCCTTCAATCTTCCTGAGCTATGCCCTGCTAGAGTAATTTGGCTAATTGAAAATGTCTGTCTTTGGAGAAATCTTTCATCATGTTAGTGTCATTTGTAGGTTGCTGAGGAAGATCTCCAAGGCAACAGTGCTGTCTGGCTGCCTAAAAAGTCCCCAGTGATCAACAGTCCCATCTAAAGAGGCCACTTAGACAAGAGGCCATCCAGTACATGCCAGCCATGCTTGATTGCCAAACAGCACACACAAGCAAAGTGTTTTTGAGAGCATCCAAAGCCTCCAGGAAAGCAGACAGTGTAGATGGGAGATTCCCAGCCCAACCTGGACAGTGCCAGTTATCTCATGAAGTAGTGTGGAATTGTAACAGCCTTAAAAGGAGAATTGCCCAAACAGCTGTTTTGTTTTTAATTTTAAATTGAGGCCTGTGCCGCGGCTCAATAGGCTAATCCTCCGCCTGCAGTGCCCGCACCACGGGTTCTAGTCCTGGTCGGGGCACCGGATTCTGTCCCGGTTGCTCCTCTTCCTATCCAGCTCTCTGCTGTGGCCCGGGAAGGCAGTGGAGGATGGCCCAAGTGCTTGAGCCCTGCACCCGCATGGGAGACCAGGAGAAGCACCTGGCTCCTGGCTTTGGATCAGCGTGGTGCGCCGGCCGCAATGTGCTGGCCATAGCGGCCACTTGGGGGGTGAACCAACGGAAAAGGAAGACCTTTCTCTCCTCTCTCTCTCTCTCTCTCTCTCTGTCTAGCTCTTCCTGTCAAAAAAAATTTTTTTAATTGAAATCTATGTTGCCAGCCACCTGGGGAGAATAAATTGGAAAAATAAAGAGAATCAACATAGAAATTCTTTCACAATGAAAACAGAATTAAACCTTAGGACATGATGTATTAGAAGATGTGGGTAAAGTGATTTTTAACAAAATCTAAATGAGTGCAGTATAGGTTTTCAATGTTTTATTTCCTAGTCATTTTATCTATTTTAAAATTATATTTCCATGGCATTTTGAATGTTTTTCACATTCTAAGAGTTTCATTCATTTTTGATAAACATTTAATAGTATATATTTATGTAATACAGTATGATATTTCAAGACACATGCAGTATGTGCTGATCAAATCATGGTAATTAGCGTTTCTCCCTCTGATCATTTCTTTATCTCTGGAGCCTCTGACTTTCTCTCTTCTAGTTATTCATAAAACATATAATAGTTTGGGGCTGGCATTGTGGCATAGCAGGTTAAGCTGCTGCCTGCAATGCTAGTATCTCCTATGGACACCAGTTTTTGTCCCAGCTGCTCCACTTCTGATCCAGTTCCCTGCTAATGCAGCTGGGAAAGCAATGGAAGATGGTCCAAGTACTTGGGCTCCTACCACCCACATGGCAGATCTGGATGGTGTTTCATTAAGGCCATTTGGAGAGTGAATCAACGGATGGAAGATTCTCTCTCTCTCTCTCTCACTCACACACACACACACACACACTCTGTGGTTCATGTAATTCTGCCTTTCAAATAAATAAAATCAATCTTTTCATATATACATATATATGTTATTGTGACCTACAGTCAAAACACTGTGCTAAAGAGTATTTGCCTTAATCTTTGAAGCATCAACCTGCTATTAGAAAATGACTATGACCCAATTGGAATAAGATCGAAGTTGGGGAACCCAAAAGGCTTCCATAGCCTTGGCAACTCATGACTAGAGCCTAGGGAGATTACTGACACCATAAACAAGAGTGTCAAATTGTTAAGTCAACAACAGGAGTCACTGTGTACTTACATCTCATGTGGGATCTGTCCTTAATGTGTTGTCCAATGTGAAGTAATGCTATAACTAGTACTGAAACAGTATTTTACACTTCGTGTTTCTGTGTGGGTGCAAACTGATGAAATCCTTACTTAGTATGTACTGAATCGATCTTCTGTATATAAAGATAATTGGAAAATGAATCTTGATGTGAATGGAATGGGAGAGGGAGCAGGAGATGGGAGGGGTGCGAGTGGGAGGGAAATTATGGGGAGGGGGAGCCAATGTAAGCCATAAACTGTACTTTGGAAATTTATATTTACTAAATAAAAAAAGAAAAAGAAAAAAAGAAAATGATTAAGTCTTTAATTTTTGTTCTGAGTGGGAGAGGAAACTACATACTGACTGTATCTACCCAAATAAAATTTCACCAACATACATCAAGTGAATTTAACAAACCAAGAAGATAGCACCCGTGGGAAAAAGCAATCAGTCTGTGAGAAGACAAATCCAGTTTGTCTTGTTCTTGCCACTGTGGCCCAGCTCAGCCGCTTTTCCCGTGTCTCTGAGTCCCAGATCTAATCACAGTCTCTCTATGCTCTGTGGCTCCTTTCCCATGACGCACTCTAGCTTTGCCTCTTTACCTCTCACCTGACCATGCTCGGAACTCAAGCGTGCCTCCCTGCTTTGTGTGCCTAGCTGCTTCAAAGTTTCCCCAACTGCCTGAAACTAGCAGCTGGGACAGTAGTAAATACTTAGAATTCTTTTATCAATCACCTCAGGGGCTCCCACCACACAGCCCATTCTTTGGGATTTGGGTTTAGGCCAGATGTGCCTCTCCACAAAGCTGTTCTAAAGGATCTAGAATATGCATTGATGAGCCCTCTGTTCTATGTCCTGGGATGAGCCTATCTATTTAAAAGTGCTCCTCAGTTTGGCAGAGCAGCTTCTAAAATGTATTTATAAGTAAATACTTTGGAATGTCTGTCCTAATGGATGCTATCTTTTACAGAATGGTTTAAGTCACAGACCTACTCCAAGTATGTATCCAGATCACAAAGAACTTGCAGAATTTTACTGAACCAACAGATTGGTGTCTCATTTGGTTATAGCTGGAAGGGAACATGGAGATTATATAACCCAATGTTTTACTTCATAGGTGATAAATGGAGATATTAAATAGCTATTTTCCTAATCCTTATACAGCAAGAAAGAGCCTGACTGGGACTCCTCCTTACTGCCAAGCTGACAAGATCCCAATCAACCCACCCAACAAACTCATTAGTACTAACATTCAGTGAAGAAATGAGGCTCCGATAGGTCCAATAATTTGGTTGCAGTGTTAACAGCTAGTAACAGAACGGTGGCACATGGATTTAATATGTGTTTTCTCAGATTCATGTAGATTTC
Source organism: Lepus europaeus (assembly GCF_033115175.1). NCBI lineage: Eukaryota > Metazoa > Chordata > Mammalia > Lagomorpha > Leporidae > Lepus > Lepus europaeus. The sequence continues at coordinate 32,712,461 of NC_084828.1, forward strand.
AACTTGCCCACAGTCATTATTTATCAGTTTCATTGAGAATTGGTTTAGAGGTATAGTTTCTTAATCCAAGATCATATTCCTTTCCTATACCATGGGAGGAGAGTCACCCTTCTCATCCTAAATCCAAACCATTAAGGGTCAAGCATAGAGGCCAAAATAGACATCTAAATAACACTGGGAGAATACAATATTTTAAAAATGCACTCCTCTTTATTTAAAACAATTATGGAATGATACAATTTTACTATGTATTTTCTTCTAATCTTATTTAAATTAGAAAATTAGCCTGAATACTTGCAAATTGTTTTGGTACAGTGCAATATTTCAACACAAATATACTACACCAATCAATCAAGCCAGCTAAGTAGCTTTTCCATTTCTTTATGTTTTCCTTGTAGTTGAAGATTACCAGCTCCTCTCTTAGCTCTTTATACAGTACAAAATATACTTCTGTGAACTGTACTGTTTCCTCTGTGCTATGGAATACTAAAACCTGTGACTTCTCTCTGATTGTGTTTTGGTACCTGCTATCCTATCTCCCTCTATCTGCTCCCACCTCTTTTCAACCTCTAAGATCAACTGAATTTTTCCAAACTTCCACATATGAGTGAAAACATAATTTTTGTTTGTTGTGTCTGGTTTAATATACTTAATGATCTCCAGTTTTTTTTCATTTTGTTACAAATATCAGGATTTTATTTTTTATGACTGAATAATATTTCAATGTGTATATACCCCATGTTTCCTTTATCCACTCATCAACTGATGGTTTTCTAGGTAGACTTTGTATCTTGGTTACTGTAAATAATGCTGTAATGAATATGAGAATACAAGTATCTTTTTCATATGCTGATTCATTCTCTTTGAATGATAGCTGGGATAGCTAGGTTTATGGTACACCTATTTTGAGTTTTTTGAGCACCTTCCATACTGTTCATCATAGTGGATGTACTAACTTTCATTCATACCAAGAGTGTATAAAAGGATCCTTTTCTCTATATCTTCTCCAGTATTTGTCATTTTTTTGTTTTGTTTTTTGATAGTAAACATTCTAATGAGAGTGAGATGATACCTCACTGAGATTTTGATTTGTATTTCCTGGTTGCTTAGTAGTGCTGGGCATTTTTCATGTATTTGTTCATCATTTGTATTTCTTCTGAGAAATGACAATTCGGATCCTTTGCCCATTCATTAACTGAATTGTTTGCTTCCTGTTGTTGTTGTTGAGTTTTTTGCTCCTCACATAGTCTACATATTAGCCATTTGTCAGATGAACAATTTGCGAATAATTCCTCCACTCTGTCAGTTGTCACTTTGCTGTATGGATTGTTTGCTTTGCTGTGTACCTACTTCTTACTGCAATATAATATCATTTGTTTTTTTCCTGTGCTTTTTTCCCTTGTGCTCATCTAAAAAAAAATCATTGCCCATTCCAATATTTTGAAATGCTTCCATCCATTCACAATAAAAAAAATTGACAAAATTAGGTATAGAAAGAACGAACCTCAACTTAATAAATGCCATCATCATATTGAACATCATATGAACATTATATTGAATCAACATCATATTAAATGGTGAAAAGTTGAAAGAATTTACTCTGAGATCTAGAAAATCAGATAAGATGTCCATTCTCACCACTTTTATTCAGCATAGTGCAAGAAGTTTTAGCCAGAGAAAGAAATAAAAGGCATATATATGAAGGAAAAGAGCATGTCGCATTATTCCTGTATAGAGATGACATGATTCTCTATATGGAGAAATGTAAACTCCATCAAGAGATTATTAGAACTAATAAATAAATTCACAAAATTATCAGATATAAAATCAACATAAAAATAACAATAGCATTTTCTTACACCAATAATGATTTCATTGAGAGAGAAATGATTAGAGTAATCCCACTCATAATAATTTCAAATAACATAAATAACTTAGAGTAAATTTAACCACACATGTGAAAGATCTCAACAATGAAAATGACAAACACTGATGAAATAAATTGAAGAAGACACACAAAAATGGAATGACCTTCCAGTTCATGGATTGGAATAATTAATATAATTAAAATGTCCAGATTACCCAAAGTAATTTACAGACATAATACAATCCCCATCAAAATATCATTCTAAACTGAACTGAACAGAATAATCATAAAATTTATATGTAAGTACAAAAGATCTTGAATAGCCAAGGCCATCTTGACAAAATGAACAAAGCAGGAAGCATCAAAATCCCAGACCTGAAGCAATACTACAGAAATATTGTAAGCAAAACAGCATGGTACTGACATAAAAAACAGAAACACAGATCAATGGAACAGAATATAGGTCCCAGAAATTGATCTATATATCTACAGCCAACTGATCTTTGACAAAGTACCAAAAACAGATATTAAAGAAAGGAGTCTCTTCAATAAATGAGCTGGGGAAACTGAATATCCATCTGTAAAATACTGGAGCTTTAAAGCCACCTACAAACACATACACACTCCTCACCCAATAAAAAATCAACTAAAAATGGAACCAGGTATAAATGTAGGGTGGGCATTTGGCCTAGTGGTCAAGCTGCCCCTGTCCCAAACTAGAGTATATCTGTTGGAATCCCAGCTCTGGTTGTTGATCCCAGCTCCTGCTAATGCAGACTATGGAAGGTAATGGCTCAAGTAGTTTAGTCCCTGCCACTAAATTGGGAGATGTGGTTTGAGGTTTCCAGCTCCTGGTTTCAGTGAGGCCCACCCGTAACCATTTTGGGCACTGGGGAATGAATTAGCAAACAGGGCCTTCCTGTCCATCCCTCTGTTTCTCTGCCGGACTGCCTCTCAAATTACAACAAAGCAAATTTCCATGAAATCATTAGCTGAACTCTTAAGTTCACTGACAGAGATGTTGAAGGATATTTATGACAAATAGTTCAGACTCTACCAACTTTGTCCAGGAAACTCAGTAACAATTATCCATAGCAACAAAATAATAACACAAAGCAGCAGCAATAAAAACCTAGGAGGGAGCTGACTTCCAGAGCTGGATGTGTCTGGTTTAAAAAAAAAAAAATCTAGTTTTGAAGATACAAGAAGCTTTGGCATGAAAAGAAAGAGGAAATTATGCCCTATACTGTCAGTAGAAACTGTCTTTGAAGAGGTCAAAAATATTATATCTCTGGGCTGCTGGGCCGGCGCCGTGGCTCAATAGGCTAATCCTCCACCTAGTGGCGCCGGCACACCGGGTTCTAGTCCCAGTTGGGGAGCCGGATTCTGTCCCGGTTGCCCCTCTTCCAGGCCAGCTCTCTGCCGTGGCCAGGGAGTACAGTGGAGGATGGCCCAAGTACGTGGGCCCTGCACCCCATGGGAGACCAGGAGAAGCACCTGGCTCCTGCCATCGGATCAGCACAGTGCACCGGCCGCGGCGGCCATTGGAGGGTGAACCAATGGCAAAGGAAGACCTTTCTCTCTGTCTCTCTCTCTCTCACTGTCCACTCTGCCTGTCAATATATATATATATATATATATATATATATATATATATATATATATTATATCTCCGGGCTGCTGCTGTGGTGTAGTGGGTGAGGCCACCACATGCAGTACCGGCATCCCATCCGGTCACTGGTTCGGGTCCTGGCTACTCCACTTACAATCCAGCTCTCTGCTATAGCCTTGGAAGGCAGTAGAGGATGGCCCGAATGCTGGGGCCACTGCACCTGCATGGGAGACCTAGAGGAAGCTCCTGATGCCTGGCTTCAGAACAGCCCAGCTCTGGCCATTGTGGCCATTTGGAGAGTGAACCAGCAGATGGAAAACCTCTCTCTTCCTCTCTCTCTCTGCCTCTGCCTCTCTGTAACTCTACCTTTCAAATAATAAATAAGTGAATCTTTAAAAAGTGTATTATGTCTCACTAAGTAATGACTATTAGTAAAGAAAAACTATTATACAAATAGAAAATTGTGATTTGAAAGGTGTATAAAACCTAAAATAAAAAAAAAAACTAGGATGATCCAATAGCTGATTTTAAAATTGCATAATCATTGAATCTGAATCTACTTAAATTAGTAAGGGTGAGTCCCAAAAAGAAAAAAACAAAAAACAAAAAAAAGATCTAAATCTCTCCTGTCTCTGTAACTCCGACTTTCAAGTAAATAATTTTTTTGGAATTTGGAATTTTTAAATTATTTATTTATTTATTTATTTATTTTGAAAGACTTACAGGAATAAAGAGAGACACAGAGGGGGAGGGAGGGAGGGAGAGAGAGACAGAGAGACAGATCTTCCAACTGCTGGCTCACTGCCCTAGATAGCCAAACAGCCAGCAATGGGCCAGGCTGAAGCCAAGAGCTTCATCCGGGTCTCTCGTGTGGGTGGCAGGAGCCCAAGCACTTGGATCCATCTTCTACTGCCTTCCCCAGGCCATTAGCAGAGAGCTGGATCAGAAGTGGAGAAGAAAGGACACCAGCTGGTGTCCATATGGGTGCTGGCATTGCAGGTGGCAGTTTTACCCGCTGGGTCACAATGTCAACCCCAAATAAAATAAATCTTCAAAAAAATGAGCAGTGCCGCAGAGCCCTGCAGCACACCCTCATAATTTACACAGCCGGGGGAACTCAAGGAGGAGAGGAGAGACTGAGTAGAAAGACTATTTGAAGAACTAGGAATCAGATTTTCCAAAATTTTATGAAAAATATTAATCTGTACACTCCCAAAACTTCATAAACTCAATATATAATAAACTTAATGAGATACATGCAAAGGTACAATGAAAGGTAATTGTCAAACTCTAAGAACAGAGAACCCTGTAATCAGCAAAGGAAACATCCATCAAGTGCAAAATTTCCTCAGAATGATGGGGAACTTCTCATATAAGAAAGCATGTATTCTGGATGACAGTGATAAGAATTGTTCAGTGCGCTAAAAAAAAATACTGACAAACAAGAATTATATATACAACAATACTATAAAAAATGGAAGAAGCAATACAGTTTTATTAAAAAATAAACTATATAAGATCTATTTTATAATAAACATTGAAAGAAATTTTTCAGGTTGAAATGAGGGACACTACACAGTAACTGAAATACTCAAGAAAAATAAATAAGAGTACTGGTAAAGACAAATAAATATAAATAAATATAAAGAAAACTGTGCAAATGTTTTTTTCTGTAATTTTTTTTCCCATTTGATTTAAAAGATAAGTGTATATTGAGTTGCTGAGTTCCTTACATAGTTTGGATATCAGTCCCTGATTTGCAAGTATTTTCTCTCAATTCATGGGTTGTTTCCTCACTCCAGTAATCACCCTCTGTTGTGTAGAAGCTCTAGTTTTATTCAAGACTATTTGTTCATCTTTGCTTGTGTTGTTGTGCTTTTGTAGTCTATCCAAGAAATCACTTCCCAGACCAATGTTGTGGAATTTTCCTCCATGTTTTCTTCCAGTAATTTTACAGTTTCAGGTCTTATGTTGAAATCTCTTATCCATTTTAAATTGGTTTTTGTAAATGGTATAATATAAGGTCCAATTTCATTCTTGTACATGTGAGTAACTAGCTTTCTCAACACCAATCATTGAAGAGATTGCTCTTCACCTATTGTGTTTCTTGACACCTTGGTCAAAAAATATTGAAAATTATTGGATTTATTTATGGTATTTCAATTCTAATCAATTTGATATGATTCCTATTTTTATATCAGTACCATGCTGTTTTGATTACAATAGCATTATAATATATGTTGAAGGCAAGTGAGTGTGAAGCCTACACCTTTGTTCTTTTTGCTCAAGATTGAATTGACTATTTGGGAGTCTTTTCTAGTCCCATACAAATTTTAGGACTCTTTTAAAATTTCTGTGAAAAGTACCATTGGAATTTTGATAGAGATTACATAGTTCTGTACATTACACTGACTAGGGATGACATGTTTACAATATTATCTCTTTACGATCCATGAACATGAGATATTTTTCCATGTATTTGTGTCTTCTTCAATTTTTTTCATCAATGTTTTCTATTTTCAGTGTAAAGATCTTTCACTTCCTTGGCTAAATTTATTCCAAGGAATATTTTTATGCTGTTGTAAATATGATTTTCTTAACTTCTTTTTCTGAAAGTTTATTGTTAGTACATAGAAATGTTCTGAGTTTGGAGGTTGATTTTGTATTCTGCAATATTTCTGAGTTTACCAATTCTGACAGTTTTTGGGGGGTAGTATTTAGGATATTCTATATTTAAAACCATGTTGTTATGGGTTAATCTGAGCCAAAATTTAATATTTCAGCTCTTGCCATTTACATAGATAAGAATTCTAAGCACTGCCTCAAGAGAGACATGTAACATGGTAAGGTTTAAGATTTGCTTAGAGAGTGAGAGAAATACATAGGAACATGAAGGTTTTATTAAGGGAAAGTGAGTCAGAAAGAGTAAATGGAGAGTTTCATACCAATCATTTCCAGGGGGCAGGCCAGAGGCTTAAAAGCAAGAGGGTGCACGGGTGGAAGAGCAGCAGGCAAGTGAAGGGGGGTGGGGGGGCCTCAGTGCTCTCCAGCCTTTTATTCACTTCCAAAATGGGAGTGGTTACATAGTCTGATTAACAGGTGGGCGGATCATGTGGAGGTAAGGGGGTGTGGCCTCCAGTTCATGGACTTTTTTATTATTTGTTTTTATTTTATTTTTTTTTAAAGGAAAAGGTTTATTGGTGGGGGAAACCTGACAGACCAGAGGGAAGGGGTGAAGAAGAAAAAGAGAGATCAAGAGAGAGAGAGAGAGAGACACATGTTCAGGAACAGGTCCTGTTAAATCTTTGCTGGGGGGGTGTGGACAGGGAAGTAGTAACAGCGAATTCCATTAGTGGGGTCAGAGCTGACACTGGTGGTTGGACTATGAGGTTTAGGACCAAAGCCTATGTGCAATGTGGCGACAGGGGCCAGGATACTGCAGGGGCCAGGACCTAAGATGGTGTCTAGGCATAGATAGCACCAGAAATAAGATGGTGCCATTTTACTAACATTCCCCCCTTTTGTTTTTTATAAAGCAGGCATTGTATGGGATTGCATTAGCCCCAAATGTCCAGAAGTGGTGAAGGAGCGATGATTTGTCTTTAGAGCTACTTCCTGCGGACATGGGGGGAACAAGTTACTCTCAGCTGGCATGGAGTGATGTCTCAAGCTGCTGTCTCCTGGGCTGGGAGCCAACAGCTCATGGACTTAATCCTATCATCCTGTCTAGTCTCATATCAATGTCATCAGTAAACAAAGAAAATTTCACACTTCTGTTCCTTTATGGATGCCTTTTATTTCTTTTTCTTGTCTAGTTTCTCTGGCTAGGACTTCCAGTACTAGGTTGAGTAGAAATGCTAATAGTGGGTACTGATATGATGGTGTAGTGGGTAAAGCAACCACCTGTGATGTCAGCATCCCATATGGGAACCTCTTCAAGTCACACCTGCTCCACTTCTGAACCTGTTCTCTGATAATGGCCTGGGAAAAGAAGTGACAATAGTCCAAGTGCTTGGTCCCCTGCCGCCCACTGTGGGAGACCCAGAAGAAGTTCCTGGCATCTGGCTTTGGCCTGGACCAGCCTTGGCCATTGCAACTATCTGAAGAGTGAACCAGTGGATGTAAGATATTTCACTCTCTCTGTCTATCTCTCCTTCTCTCTGTAATTCTGTCAAAAAACAAAATAAATCTTTAACAGCAACAATAACAAAATTGAAAACAAAATTATTTTAAAAATAGTAATGTTATATACTCCTAGGGTCTGATGTGTGTATTCATTTCTTCTGTATCTTAGAGAAAAATCTTTAACTTCTTTAAAATTTATTTTATTTATTTATTTATTTTGACAGGCAGAGTGGACAGTGAGAGAGAGAGAGACAGATAGAAAGGTCTTCCTTTTGCCATTGGTTCACCCTCCAATGGCCGCTGCAGCTGGCGTGCTGTGGCCAGCGCATCATGCTGATCCGAAGGCAGGAGCCAGGTGCTTCTCCTGGTCTCTCATGCGGGTGCAGGGCCCAAGGACTTGGGCCATCCTCCACTGCACTCTCTGGCCATAGCAGAGAGCTGGCCTGGAAGAGGGGCAACCAGGACAGAATCTGGCGCCCCGGCGCCCAATTAGGACTAGAACCCGGGATGCCGGTGCCGCAGGTGGAGGATTAGCCTATTGAGCCACAGTGCTGGCCAAAATCTTTAACTTTTTACCATTGAGTATGATGTTAGCAACTCAATAGCAAGAAAACAAATAATATGATTTAAACATCAGAAAAGGATATGAATAGTGTCTTCTCAAAGGAGTACGTACTAATGGCTAATGAAAAAATTCTCAACATTTCTAGTAATCAGGAAAATACAAATCATTTTTTAATTTGCTATTTATTTATTTGACATGTAGTGTGAGAGAGATGCAAACAGATATAGCTCTTATATGTTGATTTATTTCCCAAATGTCTACATATCTTGGGAGCTACATCAGACCAAAGCCAAGAGCTAAGGACATTCAATCCAGATCTCCTACATAGGTGGCAAGGACCCATTTAGTTGAACAATGCTTTACGCCAGTGTCTGCCTTAGCAGGGAGCTGGCATGAGGAGCCTGAATTGGGAATTAACTCCAGGTACTTGATGTTAAACATAGGCATTTAAATCTTCAAACTAGATGATGGCTGTCAAAAGATAGATTTTTAAATCTTAAAAGTTTATTTGGGAGGCAGAGAGAAAGCATGCGCTGCCATCAGGTGCCACATGCCCTAAATGCCTGCAATGATGCCTACTGGAGCCAAAGCTGTGAGTTGGAATCTTAACCCAGGTCTCCCACAAGGGTGGCAGGGACCCAACTACTTGAGCTATAACTACTCCTTCCAGGGTGCACAATAGTAAGAAGCTGAAATTGGGAGCTGTGTTGTTGGATTCAGTTGGCTAGTATTTTGTTAAAGACTTTTGTATCTATGTTCATCAGGGAAATTGGTCTAGAATTCTCTTTTCTCTGTTGTATCTTTCTCTGGTTAGGAATTAAGGTGATGCTGGCTTCATTGAAGGAATGCAGGAGGATTCCCTCCATTTCAATTGTTTTGAATAGCTTGAGAAGAATTGGAATTAGTTCTTCTTTAAATAAGAATGTGAATAGGATAGGGAAGGAGAACAAGGGTACAAGGGTACAAGTGTGGGTTGAAGGGTGGGTAGGGTGGGAACAATCACTATGCTCCTAAAGTTGTGTTTATGAAATGTATCAAGTTTCTATACCTTAAATAAAATGTTTCTGGGAGAAAAAAAATAAATGTCTGGTAGAATTCAGTAGTAAAGCCATCCGGTCCTGGGCTTTTCTTTGTTGGGAGGGTCTTCATTAGTGATTCAATCTCCATCTTGGTTATTTGTCTGTCTAGGTTCTCTATGTGTTCATGGCAAATTTTTGATAAGTTGTATGTGTCCAGGAATCTTTCCTTTTCTTCCAGGTTTCCTGATTTATTGGCATATGGCTCTTGATGGTGCTTCCCAGTGATTCTTTTTATTTTTGTGGTACCTTATGTTACATATCCATTTCCATCTCTGATTTTATTGATATGGGTCATCTCTTTTTTTGATTAGTAGAGTCAATGGTGTATCAATTTTAGTTATTTTTTAAAAAAAATCTCTGGAGGCCAGTGGAGGATGGTCCAAGTGCTTGGGCCCTGCACCCACATGGGGGACCAGGAGGAGGTGCCTGGCTTCTGGCTTCAGATCGGCACAGCGTACCAGCCGTAGCAATCATTTGGGGGTTTAACCAATGGAGGGAAGACCTTTCTCTCTGTCTCTCTCTCTCTCTCTCTCACTGTCTAACTCTGCCTGTCAATAAATAAATAAATAAATAAAAATTTAAAAAAGCTCTTCATTTCACTTATTTTTGTATTTTTTTGGTTTCAATTTTGTTTAGTCCCTAATTTTAATTATTTATTTCCTCCTATTAATTTTGGATTTGGTTTGTTGTTATTTTTCTAGGTCTTGAGATGCATTGATAGCTCGTTTATTTGAGCCTTTCCAATTTGTTGATATAGGTACCAATTGTTATAAACTTCCCTCTTAATATTGCTTTTGCTGTATCCCAAAATTTTAATATGTTGTATTGTTGTCTTCATTTGTTTTCAGAAATTTTTTGATTTCTTCTATGAGCCACTGTTCTTTCAGGAGCATGTTGCTCAGTCTCCATGTGTTTGCATATGTCGGGTGGGAGGGAAGTTATGGGAGGGGGAAGCCATTGTAATCCATAAGCTGTACACTGGAAATTTATATTCATTAAATAAAAGTTAAAAAAAAAAAAGAGATTCTTGAGTTGTTGATTTCCAGCTTCATTCCACTGTGGTCAGAGCAGATGCATGCTATGATTTCGATGTTTTTTAATTTGCTGACTTGCTTTATGGCCTGGCATGTAGTTGATCCTAGAGAAAGTTCCATGCACTGCTAAGAAAAATGTGTATTCTGCCACTGGGGGATTGTAGATATCTGTTAGGTCCATTTGGTCTCTGATGTCAATTGACTCTGTTGTTTCTTTGCTGATTTTCTTTCTGGTTGCTTGTCCATTGATGAAAGAAGGGGTTGAAGTCCAGTATTATGATTGTGTTGGAGTCTATGTCTCCCTTTAGATCAATTAATGTTTCTTTGAAGTAGCCAGGTGCCCTGTAAGTGGGTACATATACATTTATTATAGTCACATCTTCCTGTTGAATTGATTCTGTAATCATTACATATTACACTTCTTTGTCTCTTTTGAGTTTTTGTGTTAAAGTCTATTTTATCTGATATTACCATAGCTACATGAGAACTTTTTTGGTTTCTGTTAGCATGGAATATCTTTTTCCATCCTTTCACTTTTAGTCTGCAAGTATCTTTGTAGGTAAGACAGATTTCTTGTAAGCAGAAAACAGATGGTTTTGTCTTTTTTTAATCCATTAGGCCAGTCTGTATCTTTTAACTGGAGATTTGAGGCCATTTACCTTCAAGATTTTTGTTGAGAATAATGGTTTGGCTTTGCCATTTTTTCATAAATATTCCTATTGTTTACTTTGGATTTCCTTTTCACTTTTACTGGGGGAATTTCTGCCTTCACATTCTTTCATAGTGATGACTGTATTTCTCTGTTTCTTAAGTGCATTTTATAAGGCTGGGTGAAAAGTGACAAATTCTTTTAAGTTCCCTTTGTTACAGAGGGTCTTTAATTCACCTTTATTCATAAATGAGAGCTTTGCAGCATATAGTATTCTAGGTTGACAGGGGTTTTTTCTTTTAAGACTTGGATGATGTCTCAGCATTCTCTCCTAACCTGTAGGGTTTCTGATGAGAATTCAGCTGTGAGTTCAATTGGAATCCTCTGAAAGTAATTTGGCATTTCTCTTCAGCACATTTTCTTTATGTTTTACCTTGGAACATTTGATTACAGTGTGTCATGGTGAAGAGTTTTTCTGGTTGTGTCTATTTGGAGTTCTATGTGCTTCCTGTACTTTGATGTCACTTTCTTTCTCCAAATTGGGGAAGTTTTCTGTAATTATTTCACTAAAAAGGACTTCTAATCCATTCTCCCCACACTTTCAGGAACACCTAAGACCCCATATTTTGGGTTGTTTAGTAGTACCCCATAAATCTCCAACACTGTTTTGTAAGTTTTCTAATTTCTTCCTTTTTGTGGTCTGACCTAAAATTTCCAGAGATTCATCCTCTCAGATATTCTTTCTTATGCCTCACCAAGTCTATTGTTTCAGCTTTACATTGCACTTTTAATTTGATCTATTAAATTCTTCATTTCTAACATTTCATTTTGATTTTCTCTTTAAAATTAATTTCATGGGAAAAAGTTTCAATCATGTAATGTATGGTTTTCTTTAATTTGTGGATTTGCTTCTGATTGTTTTTGATTAATCCTGTGATTAATGTCTTGAATTTCTTTTCAGGCATTTCATCAACCCCTTTATCTTCACATTCTAGTATTGAAATATTGTGTACCTTTAGGGGAATTATATTATATTCCTTATTCTTGTTTCTTGAATTTCTGCATTTATTTTTAGGCATTTGTGAAGATACTTACTGTTTTTTCTTCTGCTGGCTTTTACCTTTGAGCTACTCCTCTATGGCTTTGTGGAGTGTCTGTTCTTTCAGTGAATACCCAGATGTGTGTGCTAGCTTGGGCCAGGGAACTCTGTTCAGTACTCCAGAGTAAGAGGAGTACTCAGGATGTAACACCCTGATTCAGTGTGGTAGACTTTTTTTTTTTTATCAGAGGGGAGAGTTTGATCAGCTCTGTTGGCATAGTCTCACCCTCACCTCCTCTCTTTCAAGGCACTAGCCCCAGTGGGTGCAATATTCATGTGTGCTGCCATAAGAACCACACAAAGGATCCATCCAGGCCTCATTGTGAGCATGGATCCCACAGCAATGACCCGTGCCAGGCAATCAGGGAGCTCTGAGCATGTGGAGCTGCCCACAGAGTTCCCAGAGACTATCCACCCTGCACCCTCTCATACAGCCACAGTTTCCCCACAGTCCCAGCACACAACGCTCCCACAGTCACAGGGCACCATCTATCTACTCCACCTTGCAAGTCCATCCCATCCAAGAGAGGCAGAGATGCTCCCAAAGCCAGGGGCCTATGGGTTCTCCTCCCAGGCTGTTTGAGCTCCAGAGCCTTTGATGTGTTGGGATGTCTGGGGAAGCTCACAGTCCTAGGTGGGTGTCCAGACCCCTGTCAATCCTCCCAGCCAGACTAAGGTGTTTCCTCTCATTTGGTTGCCAGGAGCATGGACACAAGCTAGCACAGCTGTTAGGTATGCCTGCTCTCTCAAACAATTGCAGGGTGCCATTGTCAGGGGGCTTGGGGGAGAGAAATTCACCCCTTTTTTCCCTCTAGGTTGTCAGGTACGCTGCCCCACAGGATTTTTAGTCAGGCTTACACCAAGCTCTCCCCACAGCTATATCACCAGTGGCCTGCGCTGCTGAATTCTGGCCTCACCTCACTCTCCAAAGCTGGCACTGAGACTCCAGCTGCTAAGGTCCTGTGTCGTGTCATGCTCGGGCTGCCTGTCCACACCCTCTACTTAGATCCACAACGCCACTCTTCCTTCTGTGGAATTTCCACTACAGTTTTCTCCCTAGCTCTTCCCTGAGATTGTATCACCATATTTTTTTTAAACTATCTTCTCCTAGTCTAGACCAGTAAGCTCCCTCCTATTCTGCCATATTGGAATCTCTCCCCAAATGTATTTTAAAACAAATACTGTTACTAAAGAAAAGGAATACTTAAATAATTAAACAAATGGTCAGAAGATAAATATAAGCTTCCAATAACCATATAAAACTAGGCCAAAAAGACATACAGGGTTCTACACAACTACAGAATACACATATTCTTAAAATTCCTGAATATTAAAATAATCTAAATTTCAAAATAGGCAAAGGATTTGAACAGACATTTATCTGAAGAAGATATATAGGTGGTCCAAAAGCACATGAAACTTGCTCAATATCTGTAGCCACTAGGGAAATGCAAATAAAAACCTATAAGCACCAACTGCGATGCAAAGAATAAAAAAGACAGTTGATCATCAATGTTGTTAAGAACATGGAATAATTAAAACCCTGTGTATAGTAGGAACTGAAATGATCCAGCTGCATTGGAAAATAGCATGACAATTCTATGAAAGGAGCTCTGTTAGTGCTAATGGTAGAGTTATTGTATGATGCAGCAATTTTTCTACATGATATGCACCCAAGGAAACTGGAAAAAAAATCTCCATGCACAAGAATTTCAAAGTAATATTATTCCTGCCTGTCAAAAAAATAAAAAAATAAAAAATAAATAAATAAATTTTAAAAAGTAATATTTATAATACCCAAAAAGTGGAAGTGTCCTAAAGGTCCATTGATAGATGAATTTAAAAATGGCATATTCTTGCAATGAAGATCATTTGGCTATAAAAGGAAATCAAGTGCTGATGTCATAATAGGGATTAACAATGAAAATACTGTAGTAAAAGAAGGAACCCAGATATGATACAATAGGTTGTATAATTCCACTTAAATGAATTGTTCAGATGAATCATAAACACTAAAGACCTTGGATTTCACACTTTCAAAGATAAATTTTATAGTGTGTAACTATCTCAATAATATTGGCATTAAAACTACTAACAATTGACTTCTATTTCAATATATTCTAACTTAATTATTGCAGGATGTGATCTACAATTTTGAGAATTTTCAAAGCATTTCAAATAATTCTATTGTGCAGTGAAGTTTGAAACCTACTGGTCTCAATTTTGGATGCCCACTGGAATCACCTAGGGAGGTTTTCAAATGTCAGTGCTTATGTCCTGCCCCACTGATTCTGATTTAATTGGTCTGTAATGCAGTCTGAGCAAAAGAATTCTTTAACTCCTGATTCACATCAGTTTCAAAGTTGAAAAGCACTAGTTCTAGTCTTGCTATCCACTCTAAATTTTCGGTCCAGTTCTTCTTTCTAATGACTTATTTTTAACATGCCACATGAACCTCAAACCTAGTCTGCTCAAAAAATAATTCATCAGCATCTTTCCAAAACTTGATCCTCTACCAGTGTTCCATCATCCACTCCAAATCCAACTAAATCCAAAAAAGACTTTTAACTCTTTCCTTTTCCTCATACTTCACTTGAAGTCATTCAGTCCCATCAACATTAGTGTTAAAAGCTACCTCTCAAGTTTACCTCTTCCCTGTTATCGCCACTGCCTCTGCTTGTGCTCATCTTTCACAGAAACATTATCAGTTGCATTCTAACTAAAGTCCACGGCTCCATACTTGATCTCTTCCACTTCATTCCCCAGAATGCCTCTTAGAACATTCTGTAATGCAAATCTAGTCATGCCATTCCCCAATTTAAAATCTTTCTCTGGCTCTCAAATATGTCCTGATTAAAATTCTAACATTTATTTTGATTTTAAATTATCTGTTCCTGCCTATTGCTCCAATCTTATCTTTCATCATTCCTCCACTCTTACCTTATGATCCAATTCTCTGCTGATGGGAGACTCCTCTCAATTTTTCCAAAGTTCTTTACTTTCATACGTTTTCAAGTAGTCCACAACCACCTTCCCTTATCTGACTCCCTTTATTGAAATCCTTACTCACCTTTCAGAAGCTAGCTCAAATAGTCACCTTTTTTAAAAAGACATCATGAATACCCTGGTATGCGTTAAATTCCTTACACTGTGTTCCTATATCATCCTGGGAATTTTTCTACTATAGAACTTTTCCTTTTTGCATACTTATCTGCTTACTGTCTCTAAGAAGCTGTATGCTCTTTGGGGCAGACATTGCAACCCCAGTGCTGAGAGGAGAACCCACATATATCAAGTGCTTAATAACCAAAAATATGCAATAAGGAAATGGATAACATGTGTGTTTGTTTTCAGTATACATATATATATATATATATATATATATACAATAGTAATTAATGATGAGTACCTTTCAATACTATACACACACATACACTATATATATAATTACAAAACAGAATATACTCTTGTATGTATGCATTTATGTATATGTATATATGTACATGTATATATAAGAAATGTACACATATACATTGTATACAGTCTCTGACTTATAGTTCGACTGGATTATTCAAATATAGGATGATGCAAGAGTATTCAGTTGAAACCATGCTAAAAACATTGAATTTTGATCTTTTCTCAAGCTAATGATGTGCAGTAAAATATCATTTTTTTAGAAAACTTTTTTTTAAGATTTATATATTTATTTGAAAGGCAGAGTTACAGAGAGGCAGAAGTGGGTGGTGGGGAGAAGAGTGAGAGAGATTTTACATCCACTGGTTCACTCCCCAAATGGCCGCAATGGCAGGAGCTGGGAAGACCTGAAACCAGGAGCAGGAGCCAGGAGCTTCCTCTGGGTTTCCCACATAGGTACCCAAGGACTTGGATCATCTTCCACTGCTTTCCCAGGCCACTTGCAGGAAGCTGGATCAGAAGTGGAGCAGTTGGGACTCAAACCAGTGCCCATGTGGGATGTCGATGCTGCAGGCAGAGGCTTAACTTTCTATGCCACAGCATTGGCCCCTAAAATACTCTTTTAATACTAAGTAATGCCATGGCTCCCAGGCACCCCAGTGATCATGAGGCAAAGCAACTGATACTCTATTGTCTACTCTGTTACTAAGCTATGGTGTTGGGTAGGTTAGGTATCTTAAGTGAATTTTCAATCCAAGACATTTTCAATGGTTTAACAGGATATAACTCCTTTTTAAGTAAAAGAGCATTTGCACAAGAATTACACAGATACTAAAAACAGTGTTTCTCTAGGACATGAGAATATGGTTCCTAAGGTTCTTCCCTCTTATTTAGATATTTTTGTGTTTTCCATGTGAATGTATATTATTTCACAACAAAAATATTTTTAATGAATGATGTGTACTATTTTCCCTACTGATCATTCCTGCTGAGATTTTATCCTATGATTCAAACAGATGAGAATTAGTTGTCTCGCCTTTCTTTTCTTCTGTACACCAGTCTTGAATTAGGCATAAAAACCCTTTGTCAATCTGATCACAGCTGAAGAAATCAGAATATGGGACCTATCAGTACTGGCAGAGTTTTGCAGAGTAGGTATAGCACAGGGGGTTTCACCTTTTATCACTCTCCTCCTTTTGTAGTCTCTAAAGATGTTACCAAAATAAAATTAATTTGGAACAGAATAGAAATGAACTGAGTGAGTAATTTGAATTTCTCATGCTTTGAGTCATTATGACCATCATTTACAAGTTACAGTTAACTAATTTCATATGCCTTAATGTAGAATATATTATAGAGGGAGAGGGGAGAAAAAGTTACATGTTTACCTTTTCTAGTGCTAAGTATGAGAAATCCATCCATCTATCCATACATACATAGTGAAATACATACATAAATACATACATACATAGTGAAACTAAAAAAGATTATAAGACTCAAATGTGTATTTGAGAATAAACACTGTATTGCTCAAACACTGTTTAGTCAAAAATTATGATTTTATCTTCAGAGTAGCAAATGTTGACTGGGAAAAAATGTTCCTTATTAAAGCAGTTAAAATTATGTTGTGGGTAACATAAGGTTCAAGTACCATTTTAGAGTGAGATGTGCTATTCCCATGATTATATCATTAATCTGACTAAGGCATATGGGCATTAAGTCTGAATATTATGAACTATATTGTATTATCATTGAGAAGACTTTCATGTTTGCAAAATTCAGAATGCACTATAAAACTGCTGGTAAAACCACGATTCCAAAAAAATTTTAGATAACAGAACAATATAAACAAAACAAACCAGTGCTAAATTATAATTCTCTGTTTGATAATTTTAAGTTATAGCCTAATTGTCTTTCAGCTCCTCTCTGGAGATTTCCAGGGTCAGAAACCGAAGTTAAATAAAAAATGTTATCATGCACATGATGATGATGGATGAGGAAAATAAAGGAAAACCTTACAGAAAAAATTAGAACACAGAGGAACAATTTAGTTTAAGTAAACAGGAAATTGGAATAGAAAGGAAAAAATAATGATTCTTGCCTTATTCACAATGCGTGGATTCGAGGGTTGTTTGCATGATATACACCTCAGGCTTTTAAAGGTGACAATGGCCTTGATGCCTCCTCATTTCTATTTATACCTCTTCTCCTATGTAAGTATTCCTGACATATTCTTAAGTTAGGACATGTGTAAGGAGTCTTTAAAAAGTTCATGTAAAATACATATTATGGAAAAATTACGCATGGATTTAAAAATTTTTGCACCAAAATAAATTTATTTTTAATTCTTATTTTTCCATGAGGTTTCTAAACTCTCTTTGTATTCTCTGTGTCCTCCCTTCCTCCTTTCAGGTAGTTGGGTTTAAATGTAGACTAGAGGTTGATGTTCTAAAATCTGAGGATATTTCTTGTAATTCTTTGAGAAGAATTGGAGTTATTTCTTACTTAAATGTTTTGTTGAATACAGCTTGGAAACCAGCAGATGTAGGACTTTACATGGATAGGAGACTGAATTACTACTTTGATCTGGCTACTCACTGTTGATCTGCTTAGATTTTCTATTTCATCTTGAATGAATCTTTGTAGTTTAAAGGAGTCCAGGAATTTATTCATTGCTTCTAAATTTTCCAGTTTGCTAGTATATAATTACTCATGATAGATTCTTTTTTTTTTAAATATTTATTTGAAAGTCAGAGTTACACAGAGAAGCAGAGGAAGAGAGAGAGGTCTTCCATCTGCTGGTTCACTCCCCAATTGGCTGCAATGGCCAGAGTTAAGCCAATCCAAAGCCAGGAGCCAGGAACTTCTTCCGAGTCTCCCATGTGGGTGCAGGGGCCCAAGGATTTGGGCCATCTTCTACTGCTTTCTAGGCCATAACAGAGAGCTGGAAAGGAAGTGGAGCAGCCAGGACTCAAACCGGTGCCCACATGGGATGCCAGCACTGCAAGCGGCGGCTTTACCCGCTACACCACAGCACTGGCCCCTTCATGACAGCTTCTTACAATCTTTTGTATTTGTGTTCTCAGTTTTGTGTTTCCTTTTCAATATTTCGTTTTCTAATTTTAATTATTTGGGTTTTTTCTTTTTTTCTTTGTTAGTATAGCTATCTGTTGTATTAAAAAAAAGAAATGAAAAAGAAGGAACTCTTCCAAATTCGTTCCACAAAGTTGTTATTACCCTGATACCAAAACCAGAAAAGAACACAACAAAAAAGAAAGTTGCAAACCAGTATCCCTAATAAACATGAATGCAAAACTTCTTGATAAAATACCAGCAAATCAAATCTAACAGCACATCAAAACATCAACATCATGACTAAGTATGATTTAGCCCAATATATAAGGATGCTTCAAAAAACCAAAATCAATAAAAGTAATATATCATATTAATAGAATAAAAGGCAAAAACTGTAGGATCATCTCCAAAGAGGCAAAAAAAAAATGCATTTCATAAGATTAAATAGCAGTTAACAATAAAAACTCTCAAAAATCAAGAATATAAGGAACATACAACAACATAATGAAGGGTATACCTGCCTCCAACATCATATTCCTTGGGGAGAGGCTGAAAGCATTTCCGTTCTGATATTTGGAACAAAACAAGAATATCCATTTTCAAACTCATGGTCAACATCACCCATAAGCAACACTTTCAGCTCATATTTAACTCATATTCAATAATTGGAAGTGTTAGCAAGAGCAGTTAGACAATAAAAATTTTTAACAATGGCATCCAAGTGGGAAAGAGGAAGCCTTTGGGTCTTTTGTGGTTCCATATTAATTAAATGAATTCACAAACACTGTTTTTAGATGACACAATGTTACATACAGAAAAACCTAAAGACTTCACCAAAATACTGCTATTACTGATTAAACAAACAGTAAATTAGCAGAATACAACAGAATTGTACAAATATCTACAATAATCTATATGTCAATACTGAACTTGCTGAAAAAAAATTTGGAAAAGTGAAATCCCATTCACAAATCTGAGAATGAATTTCAACCAAGGAAGTGAAAAATCTCCACTATTCAAATTACAAATCACTGACGAAAGAAACTGAAAAGGGTACATACCAAAATATGAAAAGAGATTCTATGTTCATGACTTGGGATAATTAATACTGGTAAAATTTTGTCCATGTTATCCAAAGTCGTCTAGAGATTCAAAGCAATTTCTATCAGAATACCAATGATGTCCTCACAGAACCGGACAAAACAATCAAAAACTCATATGGAACAACAAAGGACCCCAAAAAGACAAAGAAATCTTGAGCAAAAAGAACAAAGCTGGAGGCATCACAATATCTGACTTCAAAACAGTGTGGTGCTGGCATAAAAATCAACACAGAGACAAATGGAACACAATAGAGAGTCCAGAAATAAATCCACACCTGTTCAGTCAATAGATTTCCCCAACAATGCCAAAAACATAATTGGAGAAAAGAAAGTGTCTTTAATAAATGGTACTGAGAAATTCTATATTCATATTTAGAGGAATGAAACTTGTGTTCTACCTTCTACCCCATACAAAAATCAACTCAAAAATTTGACCTGAAACTATAAAACTACAAGGGAAAAAATAGGAAAACGTTTTCAAGACGTTGATATAGGTATATGTTTTGGATAAGACCCAAAAGCACAGGCAACAGAAATAAAAATAGACAAATGGCATTATATCAAACTCAGAAGCTTCTGCACAGCAAAAGAAATGATTAGCAGGGTGAGAGATAACAATGGGTTAATATCCAGGATATATAAGGAATCCAAACAACTCAAGGGACACACACTAATATTCTGATCTTAAAATGGTGAAATGAGAGTGGATGTTTAGCGCCGTGGTTAATGTGCCACTTGGAATGCCTGTATCCCATGTTGCAGTGCCAGGATTCAAGTCCACTGTCCATTTCCTCTTCCAGCTTCCTGCCAATGTGCACCTTGGAAAGAAGCAGTGATGTGGATTGAGATCCAGGGTCTTGGCTTTGCCTTAACCCAGCCTTGTCCCTTGTGGGAATTTGGAAAGTTAACCAGCAGATGAAGATTTCTCTGTGTCTTTCTGTCTCTGTCTTCCTGCCTTTCAAATAAATAGAAATATTTTTAAGGGCCAAATAAGATGAATAGACAGTTTTTGATAAAGATACACAAATGGGCAATAAACATTTGAAGAATATTTCATAACACTAATCGTCAGGGAAATACCAATCCTAACTACAACATGATATTTCACCCTTTGCATTAGTCCATTTTTTATCACCATAATCACTCTATTTAGTCTGACTTTGTTAAGACAATAAGCTTATTTGGTTCACAATTTTGGTGATTCCGAATCCAGAGAATACGGCTTAAGATCCGGCAAGGACCCTGGTTTTTGGTGCATAATCTTATGGTGGCCAGCAATAGTGGAGCACAAGCAGGATCAAGGATTACATGGCAAAGGGGGAAGTGAAGGGGCTGAGTGGGACCTGGATTAGGATTTTATAAAAACACTCTCACCAGAGCTGGCCAGGGGCCACACAAGAACTACTTCAATCCCTACTGAGAGCACCCAAAGTGACCAGAGGACCTCCTACTAGGTTCCAGTGCTTAAAGGTTCCACATTTCCTCCCATTACCTCCACCCTCGGGAACAAGTTCCCAATCAAAAGTTCCAAGCCATAGCACCCCAGCTAAAATGCCTTTTATCAAAAAGACAAAATAAAAAAAAACATTCTGGCAAGGACATATAGAAGGGAAACTTTTTTTTTTTTTCTGACAGATAGAGTTAGACAGTGAGAGAGAGAGACAGAGAGAAAGCTCTTCCTTCCATTGGTTCACCCCACAAATGGCCGCCATGGCCGAAGCTACGCCAATCCGAAGCCAGGAGCGTCCTCCCAGTCTCCCATGCGGGCACAGGGGCCCAAGCACTGGGGCCATCCTCCAGTGCCCTCCCGGGCCAAAGCAGAGAGCTGGACTGGAAGAGGAGCAACCGGGACTAGAACCTGGCGCCCATATGGGATGCTGGCACCACAGGCGGAGGATTAACCAAGTGAGCCTTGGCGCCGGCCTGAAAGGGAAATTCTTAAATACTGTTGGTGATGTAAATTTGAACAGTCATTATGATAAACAGTAGGGAGGTTCTTCAAAAAACAAAAATAAGACTACCACATGATCCAAAGATGTCAGTGGTGGATAGCTAGAGATGCAAGTGTGATGTGTTTCCACTTGTCTTGTCCCGCACTTTGCGCTTTTGGCATGGAAGAATTCAGGACACCTGTAGAATTCAGAGTAATCAGTACATTCATTTGCAGATGATTTGTTCCTCTCAAACCAGCCTGAGTCTATATATGAGCATGACTAGAATGATCTTAAGGCCACGAAGCTGAAAGTAAACTAACAAAATCAAAGAATTCCAAATATATATGATCCAACTTCCATAGTGACTGATCTTACCTGTGGGTGAGAATAATTCTAAAAAGTTTCGTTCATAATGTAATTAATTTACATAAGCAGTAGGGGTTACCTAGATTGGTTTCTTAGGAGAACTGTGAAACAGAAAGACTCTAAGAAAATGAAATGGGGGGCTGGCGCTGTGGTGCAGCAGGTTAACCACCCTGTCCTGAAGCGCTGGCATCCCATATAGGCGCCGGTTTGAGTCCCAGCTGCTCTACTTCCAATCCAGCTCTCTGCTATGGCCTGGGAAAGCAGTAGTAGATGGCCCAAATCCTTGGGCCCCTGCACCCACATGAGAGACCCAGAAGAAGCTCCTGGCTCCTGGCTTCGGATTGGTGCAGCTCCAGCCGTTGCAACCAATTGGAGTGAACCATTGGATGGAAGACCTTTCTCTCTCTGCCTCTCCTCTCTATGTGTAAATCTGACTTTCAAATAAATAAGTAAATCTTAAAAAAAAAGAAAATGAAATGTAAAATGTATCTGTCCAAGGTCCTGGGACTCAGGATACAGCCCAGCAAGTATACTAAGAAAAGGCTGATGGGCCTGCTCTGTGGCTCAGTGGGTTAAAACCCTGCCCCCAGCATTGGCATCACATATGAGCACCAGTTCCAGTCCCAGCTGCTCCACTTCCTTTCCAGTTCCATGTAACTGCACCTGGGAAAGCAGCAAAGGAAGACCCAAGTCCTTGGCCCCTGCACCCATGTGGGAGACTAGGAACAAGTTCCTGGCTACAGGCTTCAAAATGGCTCAGCTCCGGCTATTGTGGCCATCTGGTGAGTGAACCTGTGGATGAAAGATTTTTCATTCTGTGTTTCTACCTCTCTCTGTAAATCTGTCTTTCAAATAAATAAAATAAATCCTCAAAAAAAAAAAAAGGTGAATGAAGATTCAGTATCCTTGTGTTCCAGTCCTAGCTTGTTACTTGCTACAAATGACAAAGGGTTACCTTCTAAAGAATTATTCCATATTTTTCGACAAGCCTAAACTGAACTGCAGAATACCTCATTTGATGCCATCAGGTTAAAACATAAAATTTGGAGAGCTCTAACAATTGCTGACTACCATACACATAAAGAATATTAGTATTATTCTTATAGAAATAAAGTAAGTTGAGATTGTGTTGGTTGTGTATATTCAACATAATCAGATTTATTTACTTTAGGCAGCTCAGCTTCTTTTGAAACTTTTTAAAGTATTATGTCTATACTGAAAATTGCACAAATCAGTGTATCAACTGATGAATTATCAAAAAGTTAGCACATCCATAAAATCCCCATTGGGTCATGAAATAGAAGTTGCCAGGACCTTAAGTTTCCCTTTGTTCTTACTCCAATTCCTCAATCTCCTCCTCTTTCCCAAAAGTTATCACTGTCCTGACAGCTTTTGTCATAGATAACTTCTGTCACCTTTTAAACTTTCTCAAATAGTATTATACAACATAGTCTCTCATGTTTGATTCCTTTTCAATGTAACTTTTGTGAGTTTGGTCTCTGTTGTATATAGCAGCAGTTTTCATTATTTTTTTTTGCTCCATAGTATTTATATCTGTATCTACTAACACACTAGATAATTGCTATTTATAATTTATGTATCCATTTTCTATAAGTGGGCATTAAGTCATTTCCAGTTTGGATGAATGGCATACTGCTATGAACTTTGATTTGGTGTATCTTTTTGTGTATTTCTATTGAATAAGTATCACAAGTGAAATGCCTGAGTCATAGGGCTACTAAATAGTCAAATTTAGTAAATCATGCCTGTTTCCCCAGTAGTTTTAATAATTTTTACTTCAACCATTTTGTGAAGGAGTTCTAGACGCTCTGCATCCTTTCAGGACATGGTGATGTCAGCCTTTCTCATTTTTGCTATTTTTGCTTGCAATTTTCTGAATTACATCCGCTTTATCTTTACTACCCGTTGAATTCCTTATTTAGTAGAGGATTAAGCTTGGGATTATAAAATAAACTGAAAGTATGGCATTGTTAAAATTAAAAGAAAAAATAAGAAAGGAAAGAAGAGGGAGAGTTGGAGAATGGGTGGGAGGGAGAGCAGAGAAGGAAGTACCATTATGCTCTTAAATCTGTGTGTAAGAAATACATGAAACTTGTTCACATAATATAAATTTAAATGCTATTAGAGTAGAATTCCAGTTCTCTGGTAGAACTATTCCTTGTAATCTTATAGAATTATCTTTTCTCTATGGGGACAACTTGTCTTTTTCCCTGCGTGAGATACTTCAGTGGTTAAAGATTAGGTTGTGGTTACGTACAGTTGTAGTCTCATTTAATATATTTTTCCACTGGAAAATTGTCTCTGCAAGTTTACCTTAAAGTAAATTTGAAAAAAAAAAAAAACTGAAATTTTTTCAAGAATACTATACAAAGAAAAATCGGCATGGAAGCTCTCCCTTGAGGTAGTTTACAAAACACTTCTATTTTAGCTTCCTTATTTCTTCAAATCTTTTTGGCTAATGATACAAAAAAAATGATAAAAATTAATTCACAACAGCACTTGAAAGCCAGGTGGTATACTACCACAAACCAGGAAAGCAAAGAATTCCTGGAAGACATTACAGAGCAAGTGAGAACAGATTGACACTGAAACCTAAGAAGGCTGGGAAACTATATAAACCCATACAGACAAAGGCTCAAAATAGATGAGTTTATCAAGCACTAACACACACAAAGAACAAAAGGCATAGAGTTTGGGAGGTGGAGCTGGCCCGTGAGGAGCTATCCAAGCCAATAATTGAATAATGAGAAAAAAAATAAGCTGTACAAGGAATCTTCTCATCCCCATGTTACTGAATCTCCCATTGGCACCCAAGATGAAGAGCTCAAGTACAGTGATGTACACAGAGAATTCTGCTTCCAGGACAAAGTTTTGGAGTGAAATTCAGCCATTTCAAAAACATGGCACACACAAAGGGGAGTCCCCTGGCTATTTATTACCTCCCTTAAATGTGGAGATGGAATGGGAGGAAAATGGGAACTTCTGAGTCTACTTTTAAAAGTAAAGGGTTTGGGCCGGCGCCACAGCTCACTAAGCTAATCCTCCGCCTGCGGCGCCGGCACACCGGGTTCTAGTCCCGGTCAGGGGGCCGGATTCTGTCCCGGTTGCTCCTCTTCCAGGCCAGCTCTCTGCTGTGGCCCCGGGAGTGCAGTGGAGGATGGCCCAAATCCTTGGGCCCTGCACCCCATGGGAGACCAGGAGAAGCACCTGGCTCCTGGCTTCAGATCAGCGTGATGTGCTGGCCGCAGCGGCCATTGGAGGGTGAACCAATGGCAAAAAGGAAGACCTTTCTCTCTGTCTCTCTCTCTCTCTCTCACTGTCCACTCTGCCTGTCAAAAAAAATATAAAAAAAGTAAGGAGTTTAGACCGGTGCTGTGGCTCACTTGGCTAATCCTCCACCTGCAGCACCGACATCCCATATGGGCGCCGGGTTCTAGTCCTGGTTGCTGCTCTTCTAGTCCAGCTCTCTGCTGTGGCCCGGGAGGCCAGTGGAGGATGGCCCAAGTGTTTGGGCTCCTGCACCTGCATGGGAGACCAGGACGAAGCAACAGCCGCAGTGGCCATTTGTGGTGTGAACCAACAGAAGGAAAACCTTTCTCTCTGTCTCTCTCACTGTCTGTAATTCTATCTGTCAAATAAAAAAAAATTAAAAAAGTAAAGGGTTGTTGTGACCGGAGAAATGTAGAGGAAATAATAAGAAAAGGATTAAGAGTCCTCCTGTGGGCTTCTTCCTTCTGGAAGAACCTTCTCCTATGCCTTGAGTGACCAATTTCCCATGCAAACTGGAATAATTTTGAGCATGACCATAGAGGCTTCTAGAGTTAAACCTTTAAATTAAGACTTATAAAGTGATAAAAGACATGCAGTTATGCCTATCTATACCACCATTCTTCCACATATATGAATAGAGAGAGAGCAATCATATTTCCTCATGTTTGATGATTTGATCAACTGTGCTTGCTTGTTAATCAATTGTACAGAAGGAAGCTTCTGAATAAAAAAGGAAAGAAAAATAAATTTTGTTGGGTATATTGTTTTGCAATTATATTTCTAAATCCTTATGCTGTGTTAATGTGAAGATTATTTATAAATGAAATTACATGGCTCAAGGACCTGTTCTAAAATATTCGAGTGCAGAGTTGGGTTAGGTGGAGAGGTAGATGAAACTGAATCGGCAATGTGTTAATAGTTGTTGGAGCTATGTGACCCATACAAGGAGGCTTACTGTACTATCAGCACTACTTTCGGACATCCATGAACATTTTCGCAATAAAAATGTAAAGTGTCAATATAAGAACTTTCAAAATTTGAACTCCCCAGAAATAGAAAATGACAACCAAAAAGTTTGGGAAAGCAGAAGGAGTAATAAATGATTTAGAGACTACAGAAGCTAAGTCCCAAGCCTGAAGTGAGTAAATCTGAAAAAATAATTCAATTTTTCAAGTTCTCTCCAAAAACTCTTGAATGGGGCAGATCATTCACATGCAGAAGTAGAAGTGAATGCGAGCTAAAAATGGGAAGCCAGGTTGAACGTCCATTTGAAAAGCAATTAGACTTCTGGGTTTCTTCTCACCTGCTCAGCCAAAAGTTTGTGCCTCTTTCACATGTGCCAAAAATCAGATTTAACTGGTGTCCACAGTGCATTTCTGAATTAAGAGATACCAACATAAGGCCTCAGAATCAAGTATTCCATGTTGAAAACATAGAAACTGAAGAAACATGTATGCGTTTTATATTGAAATTCCTAGTTCTTTTTTCCCTACTAGTTTGAAGGATATTGTAGTCAGTCATATGCCATCTATGCAGGAGATTATTTATCTGAAGAATCTAAGGTAGTCAGAGAAAGATGTAGATATTGACTTTAGATCTCCAGTGGAATGGCCTGATAAGACTCCTTTTCAATTTAACCCACAATCAATAAGTCACACAACTATACAAGCATTTCCATCAGTTTTTATTCCATAACATTAATAGTATCTAAGCGTATACTCAAATATCAGCAGACCTTTAAGGAAAATATCTTACATGAAAGACAATTCCATACAAGTCAACAGCAATACATAACTTGAAGGACAAAGAACTTATGCAAGAATATGGAAAGAAAATGTTATTATTCTCAGAAGGAAATAAAAGAAACAATTTCATTCATGAAAGAATTGCCAGCTCTACAAAAAGAATAGCCATTGTATAAGAAAGAGACCTTTGAAATTCTAAACATTAAAGTGGAAATAAAAAGTTAACTAAAAATGTTAACAAATTAAAAAAAAAGATTTATCAATTTATATGAAAGGCAGAGTTATCAGAGAGAGAGACAGAGAAAGAGATCCTCCATCACTGGTTCACTTCCCAAAAGGCCACAATGGCCAGAGCTTGGCTCATTCTAAACCAGGAGCTGGGAGGTTCATCCAGGTCTCCCCATGGATGGCAGGGGCCCAACCACTTGGGCCATCTTCTGCTGCTTTCCCAGGCACATTAGCAGGGAGGTTTATCAGAAGTGGAGCAGTGGGACTCGATCTGGCACCCCAATGGGATGCTGGTATAACAAGTGGTAGCTTTACCCTCTATGCCACTATACTGGCCTTGAAAAGATATTTTAAGAGCTCCATCTAAAAGAGAAAAGACAGGGCTGGCACTGTGGTATAGCAGGTAAGCTGTTGCCTATAGTGCCGGCATCCCATAAGGACACTGGTTTGAGTCCTGCCTGCTCCTCTTCCGATCCAGCTCCCTGCTATGCCCTGGGAAAACAGTCGAAGATGGTCCAAGTCCTTGGGCCCCAACACCCATGTGGGAGACCTGGAGGAAGCTCCTGGCTCCTGGCTTCAGAACAGCACAGTTCTGGCCGTTGTGGCCATCTGGGGAGTGAACCCGTGGATGGAAGACATCTCTCTCT
This sequence comes from Lepus europaeus, assembly GCF_033115175.1. Taxonomy (NCBI): domain Eukaryota; kingdom Metazoa; phylum Chordata; class Mammalia; order Lagomorpha; family Leporidae; genus Lepus; species Lepus europaeus. The sequence goes on from NC_084828.1 coordinate 32,740,294, forward strand.
CTCTCTCTCTCTCTCTCTCTCTCTCTTCTTTCTCTGCCTCTGCCTCTCTGTAATTATGCCTTTCAAATAAAATGAATAAATCTTTTTAAAAAATAGAAAAGACAGGAAAATTTTAGAATCACTAATGGAGACACAGTATGCACAAAATAGGAGACACTACAGGCTACTGAAGAAAATAAATATTTTTCAATAAGCTTTCCTGATTTGAAGCATTGTTTAATTTGAATGGTTCATTGCAATGTCACACTAATTAATTAATCATTGTGAACTTTCAAAATACTGGAAACAGGGAAAGATTTTGTAAGAGTTTCAGAGGAAAATAAATGATCCTGAAACATTGGAATAAAAATGTTTTACTCTTCTCTCCAGAAGCATTAGTTACAAGAAAACATAACAATAGTCCCTTTTAAAGTTATGTGAAGCACTAACATGAGAACTGATGAGCATTGTGTTGTAGTAATTGTCCTGCATTTTCTGTGACTCAGAATCTAATGTATAAATAAATTCCTCAAAAAATAAATAAAAGGAAGGCAAAGTAACAGAGAGAGGCAGAGAAACAGAAAGAGATGTTTCATCTGCTGGTTCACTCCCCAAACACCCACAGAGGTCAGGACTGGGCCAGGTCAAAGCTAGGAGCACAAAACTCCATCTGGGTCTCCCACAGGGTTTTCAGGGACCCCAGAACTCTAGCCATCATCTGCTTTCTCTCAGGTTGCATTGTCCAGAAGCTGGATCAGAAGTGGAGGAGCCAGGTATCAAACAGGAGCTGTGATGTAGAATGCAGGCATCCTAAGCGCAGTCTCAACACCAGCTCATTCATCAGAACACCAGCACCAGGATATTCTTTACATATTGTGGATACTATCCTACTGTCATATATGTTGAAAATGTCTTTTATCATTCTGAGGTTTTTGGTTGCATTTCACTTTTCAAATAAAATCTTCTGCAATGTAAAATTAAAAAAAAATCTGTAAGTAGATTATACCTAAACTAGATTTGTATATCTAGCCAAAATATCAAAGTAAAAATAGAATAAAGTAAAATAGATCTCTTTAGTTAAAAAGATGAAGCAAAAGGCATTTTCATTTTAATGCATTTGTTTCATGTGTTGCATTTAAGAGGCAGAGAGACAGAGAAAGACATTGAGAGAGACAGAAAGAGAAAACTCCCATCTTCTGGCTCACTCCCCAAATGCCTATAATGGGCTCAGCAGGGGACCAAATTAGGGAGGTGGGAACTCGGTGCAGGTCTCCCATGTATGTGGCAGGAACTCAATAAATTGAATATTCACCTTCTGCTTCTGCATATGTACAAACAGAAAGCTGGAATCAGGGACCAGTGCCAGGTATCCAGGCACTTGCATATGAAACATCGACCATGACATCTTAACCAGCATCTATGCCACCAGGTTAAATGTCTTCCCAAGACATGTTTAGAAGCACAAGTTATTGAACGGTTAGCCTCCAATGTCCCCTTCTCAAAAATCCATAGATCATATGCTCTATAACAATGAGGAATGAAAACCAAGAAGGTGGAATATTTGGTATCAACTCAAAGTAAGATCTGAAAAGAATTCCAGGAAAGCAACCTAAAACTGATATAGCAAAAACTCAGTCCAGAATGGAGCTGGTGAAACTGGAGAAGAGATATCATTCTCATATTTTAGTTAAGCAAACAAAACCATTGAGTGGTATATATTCAGGAAATTCGCAAAAAGAATTTTTATAAAAAGAGACACCAATCCCACAGGAAGTAGATATCACTAGTACCTCATTGTCTTCTCTCAGATGTTCACATTCTAATATCCTTGCAGTTAGACAAGAACACGTGACTTCCTTGGGCCATTTAATTGTGAGCAACAGTGACAGTCACTTCTGGTCTATAGCGATGAGGCGCCCCAGGATTGTCTACTCCATTCTATTTCACCTTTGCCTTGGAGATTATTACTGAAGTGGTACTGATACGTAACCAGAACATTCTGGACTGTTGGGTGCATTTATGAAATGCAACTGCCCTGGAAAGTCATCAGAAGTTTCCATTTTCCATGCATTTTCTGACATACTCATGGGTGGAGAGCATGTGTGTTGATGAATGGAAATATTGGGTGCTAAGAGAGCAAAATTTCTCTCTTCAACAGTAGAAAGTCAATAAATAGTGCATAAAATTCAAAGAAATGCTGATAGAAGTATGTCTTGCTTTCAGCTTTGGGTCTTATTTCCTGTTTTAGTACAAAGGGATGGTATGTTTAAACAAGTGCAACAAATGCAGACAAATTAAGAACATCTATTGAGTTTTATTTTTGAAAGTTCAGCTACAAAAGTTCTTTGACATTGGTCAAAGTCCTTTAGGTGAAGGTACTTGACTGGCTTCCCTCATTCCTCATGATAGTAGTGGTAGAGACACAGTGGGAAGTATTGCTGGCACTCAGGTACCTGTTTCCCTACCAAATCTCTTTATCACCGTTAGCTCAAGGAAGTGTCTTTATTTGAAGTGAGTGTATACAATCCTCTTAAACTGAGATTAGAATTGAGACTATAGGTTCCTCAATTTGGCATGCTCTGCTTTTTGGAACGAAGACTGTAATCTGGGACCAATGTTGTGGCATAGTAGTTATAGCTGCTGCCTGTGACACTGGCATCCCACATGGGTGCCAGTTAGTGTCCTGGCTACTCCACTACCAATCTATCTCCCTGCTAATGGATCGGAGGATGGTCCAAGGGTTTGGGTCCAAGCTACCCATGTGGGAGACTTGTATGAAACTCCTGGCTCCTGGCTTTGACCTGGCCCAACACTGGCTATTACAGCCATCTGGGGAGTGAACCAACAGATGGAAGATTGCACTCTCTCTCTCTCTCTCTCTCTCTCTCATGCTCTTTCATGCTCTCACTCTTGCTGTTGCTCTTGCTCTGTGTGTGTGTGTGTGTGCCTTCCTCTCTATGTAATTATTTCAAAATAAATAAACAGATATTTAAAAAAAGACTGTGATCTCTGAGCCTGTGAAATGAATTCTTCCCTATGATGTTAACTGAACAGCAAGAGCCAGTGTGCAGTGTGAGAAGGATGCACTGGGAGATAATGCCTGGGGTCCCAACACTTTTCAGTTGCTGGTCTTATGAGGTCTGCATTTCATGTTTAAGCTAACTCAATTTATGTTCATACATGGGGCCAAAAGGCATGACTGGTAAAACTATGCTTATCAACTGGGACATCCAAAGGCACCTTATTTCTTTCCTACGTACATAAAAATACATACTCCTTAGGTACTTAGTGGGAAAGACCTCAACTAGTATCTCTTCTTTGCCTTGACACTTCTATGTCTCTGATTTCTGTGCACATCTTAGAACAAGTCTCCAGGTCATCTTTAACAGGCATAGAAAACTGTGTCCAGGGAGCATTGTGGAACTAATAAGAGGATCACACTTTTTCAAATGGAAGGTGTCTCCACAGTGTCTCCACGGCGGCCCTATACTCATAGCACAAGGTTTTAAAGGATGTGGGGAAAAGTATCACCTCTCTCTCATATTTATTTCTTAGTAGAGGAGACTAACATCAATTATCTGCTCTCCACTTCTAGAAATGTCTGGAATCCTTTGCTGACAGGTCAGCCCAGGTTTATAGCATCTCACTCTCAGGGAAGACAAAAGGAAAGTCAAATGCATTATCCTACCAAGAGGATGTAAGCTAATAAAGAAAAATGATGAATCGATATTTGTGAGCAACACAAGCCTGCATTAGCTCCAGAGTGTAAACCACTTTGTAGAGACAGCACTTCTGCATACACTCCGTCATTCTTGATTTCGCAAATGTGAGCTTTCTTCTTTCTCAGCTAACAGCCAAAATAATTAACACAGAGTTTACATGAACTGGGAAAGTGCTGTGTTGAGAAAAAACAAGAAATTGTACAAACCCTGTGGCCAAGCATTTGCTACCAGAAATAGAACTGTGAACATCAGTCTGATTGGAGATGCTGCTGTGTGCAGTAGAGGTGATGGAGGCCCAGAAATCAACTCTATGCTTCCCACGTTCACACCCAAGGCCAGGTTCCCAGGCTATCTCAACAGCAGAGATAAACAGAATAGGACTGGCTTTTGGTCAGAAACCCAAGATGAAATATAAATGAATTATTTAAATCAACAACATTGAGGAATGTATTAAAATTTTTTAAAGTATTTTCTTTGATACTAATAGCTCAATATTTTAAGCTTGATTAACTTTGGTTGACTTTTGTAATTAAAAGGGACCCATGAGGCCTATATGGTGGCATAATAGATTAAGCCACATCCTGCAGCACCAGCATCCCATATGGGCACCGGTTCCACTTCTGAACCAGCTCCCTGTTAATGCACCTGGGAAAGCAGTGGAAGATGGTCCAAAGTGCTTGACAGACCCAGAAGAAGCTCCCACACCCATGTGGAAGACCTGGAAGAAGCTCTTGGCTCCTGGCTTTGGATTGACCCAGCTCTGGCCATTGAAGCCACTTGAGTGAACCAGCAGATCGAAGATCTTTCTCATTCTCTAACTCTGCCTTTAAAATAAATAAATCTTAAAAAAAAAAAGGAAGAAAGGGACCCATAGTTCCTCCTATTTGCTTACCCTCAGGAAGGTTAAGTGCTTGGTTCAGCACCAGCAACTAGTGAAGGCAGAAGAGAGCATCAGAGTCAGAGCTCCTCGGCTCCTAGTTCATGCTCCTTCCTCACACTCTGCTTCTGACAGTGTGTAAGAATAAGAGTCCCCATATGATAACAGGAATAATGTCACCCGTGAGAAGACTGGTGGTCTCCCAGGAAGATCCACGTGCCACTTGTAAGAAAGCAGTTTTTCTATTCCACTGTGGGACATGAGAGACTTCTTTCTGAACTCTACTTGAAAGGTGTGCTTGTGTGAACTTCCAGCAAACAGCTAAAGCAAATGTATTATTTCAACAGGATAAAGTCATAGCACAAGTAAAATCAGGTGATTTCATTTGCAAATTTTACCCTCTGGAATCTAAATATCTTAATCATCCTTAAACAAGAACAACAATAACAACAACAACAAAATCAAGCTTCTTGTCACCACAATTGAACTGCAAGTCCATTACTGAATCAATATTCCCACTAACAAATATCCCTTCTGGAGGAGCCTTGCTACACAAATTAAAACAGTTTTGGGAGGGGGAGTGGTAATTCTGGGAAGCATGTGGGGAAGAATGACCTCAAAGCAGAATTGGTTTGATAGATAACAAACTCTGCACTGGCTGGGTAGAGTGTGGTTGGTCTGGGGGGTGGGGAGTGGGGGTAGGATGGCATACAGTTTAATGAGATTTTTAATAAAAGAAAGACATTTTAGCTTCAGCACAAAGGAAAAAATGATCAAATGGATTTTTCCCTCAAATAAATACGGTTATGCTACATTTTCATGGTCAATAGTATTCCATTTGTAGGTGCCCCTTGTCTCAGAAACCAATTTGGCTTATCTGTTCTCTCCTCCTTACATATATCTCAAAAGCTGTAACAGATTCGGGGAAATAGATGACCCAGTCACAACCGCTCACTTCTCCAGGGACTTGCCTTTAAATTGACCTTGAGCTTCACAGACCAAAAAAGAGCATTTGTGTACCTCAGGACAGCATTACATCTGGAAAAATAAATTAATAAAGTGGAAGGATAGGCAGAGTTGGCCAAAACAAATAAATACTCATTGAGACAGGCGAACTGATAGATCAGAATGCGGCACCCACTCCTTCCAGGGCATAAGTGGTTACAGGAAATGTCTATTTAGATTAATGTCATGCCAGCATCAGTCTTTTACAAGAAACTTTAAAACATGAACTTGCCCAACTTTTTATGTGGCTTTGTGTTCTCTGCTCTTTTAGTTTGAAGATATTTTTGGTCCTGGGGAGAGAAAGAAATAATAGCCTGGGGTTCAGTCAAATGGTACATGCATCAGAGAAAATCTTAATGTTTACTATGAATTTTAATGTACTCAGATATCAACTTTTCTCCAAGTCTTTGGTCTGTAGAAAGGAAAACACATACAACTGTATTGTGATATTAGTGGGATTATGGGCTACCCATGAATAAAGTGAAACCAAGTTCTCTATGACGGATGACATCGATAAAAACCACTGTTAAACATAGGAGGTAAATTTGCACATTTAGTACACAATGGCTTGTGTAAGATGTGCCTGTTTTTAAATCTCCAACTGCCACCTACTGATGATGGCTATTTTTTAAGTGCTAGAAAGAAAAAGCAAGCCTAATGTTTGATTTTGCTACATCAGTCTGAAAGCAACTCATAACCAGAATTTTGAAAGGCAAAACAAAGATATAATAATTATAGCTCAGACTAATCTAGTGCTTTCTAAGTGTTGTGAATAGTGTGACAAGGTAAAGATGAGTAGAAATTCTGTGATATTTCTCTCATGGGAAGGTGGTGTTTATTACTGTTTCTCTGCTCTGACCAGTCAAATATGGCAAAAGTATGTCGTGTTAGATCTGGACCCAGCCCCTAACAAGCTGTCAGCTCTTGTTTCATCTCCCTTAAAACACTCTTGGGGATCCTGAGGGCTCACATATTAAATATGATTATACTGAGAGACCCTCTTGAAGAGGAGATCTGGTCAACCTCTCTAGCCTTCCAGTCTATCTACCACAGGACACACATGTGAGTGAAGTCACTTGGATCCTCCCAGCTAGCTCATCAGTTTGCTAAATGCCACCAAGTGACTTCAGAGACATCATGAAACAGTGTTTTTTTTTTTTTTTCTTCCAAAGCCACTTAAATTTTAGTGGAGACATCAGCAAACATACTGTGCAGTCTCGTTACCTTTCTTCACCCACCTAACCCTTATAGCATTCTAGTCATGTAAATAATGCTGCTTCCCCATTTCACTGGGAAGCCTGAAGCAATGCCAAGACGCACGAGAAGAAGTAAGCTGCTCAGAGTCACATCGGTAGTAAAGGACAGAGCAAGGATTGAGCTCAGGCAGTCTGATGCCAGAGCCTACGCTCTCAGCCATGACAGCTCCATCAATCCTGGAAAACTTAAGTCAAACTAGCAATCAATGCATATTCATGGAGTGCTTGAAAGCACTGAGAGGTATAATGTGGTAGGGGAGGCGAGACCACAGATACTTGTATAGCAATCCAATCTAATAAAAAGAGAAGCTTTCCTTCACTGTCAATCCGAAGTGAACAACCTTCCATGACCCATCCCCACCTCCTCTCCAGATGTCTATTTCAGCTCGCCAGTTATTCCCCTTATGACCCCTCACCCCGGAAGCATCTTGTTCATTTGTTACTTAGTTGCTGATTATCTCTATGCTCTCCCTCAGAATGTAAACTTGGTGGAGTTCCACAATATGATCTTGAATGGCCAGCTTTATTTTATTCAGTAAAAAGTTACTAACCAAATGTTGCTAACATCTTCTCTCATTCTTATTAGGCTAAGCATTAAGCTTTAAAATGCCAAAGGCCTTCAGAATAAAATATTTACATGTTGAAAGAAAAAAGAGTCCAGGAAGATTCTCTGGGGCCATCCTTCCCTTTGCAGGGAATGTGGGCCGTGTCCTTAAATTTGAACTCTGTGGGTGAGATTCATACTGTCTCTAAGTACCCAAAACACTGGTGTAGGAATTTGTGTGTCTTTATCCTGACAGTTAACTTTTTACAAGTTTTACCATCTTATCTTCAGATCAAAAAGTATAAAGAGTTGTTATTTTGAAAAGACTGTTTCTCAACTTTTTTTCACTGCCATCCATCAAGAAATACATTTTTCATAGAAATTCAGTATGTGAGCTCCCAAACACAGCAAAAAAAAAAAAAAAAAAAAAAAGAAAGAAAGAAACAGAAGTTGCATGAAACAGCATTTCCTTAATTTCATGCAGGACAGTCTGATGTTTTTTATTTTATTCTACTTCGTATGCTGGTCTTGACCGCCAAAATTGATTTCACAACTCTCTTGTGGAAGGCACAATTATAGACAATTGAGCCATATTTCTACTTAGTCTAGCTCTCTGATGGATGAGGTGTTAGACTCGTGAGAGGAGAAGGTATGGCATGTTGGCAGATGAGTGGAGACATATTTTAGGGCAGTTGTGTGCTTGCGAGCTTGCCAATCACACTGTGTTGCAGTTACTTGCCCATCCTCCTCTAAGTCCCACTCAGAAAACGCATAGCAGTATTACACAAGATAGGACTTTGTGCATGTGAGCATGCATATCCGTTTGTGAGCCCACGGGCTTCAGTGGGGGCAGAGTCAAGAGGGTGAGGAGTATGACCGTTTGATCTTTCACAAAGGAAGTTCTTTGAGAGCACATCCTGTGGTGAATCTACAAATTACTTACAGAACTTCACACAGCATCCCGTGGGTACGCTGAATGGGGAGGCAGCCAGTACAAGCAAAAAGATCACTGTACTCAGAATCAAAAGAAACGGAAGTCCTAGTTCCACGACTTGGCCAAGTTACCCAAACTCTTTGAGCTTCTACTCCTTATTCTCTAACATGATGGCAAAATAATAAAAAATAAAAATTAATAAAAAATTTGTCCACAAAATAGGGTTAGACTGAAGAGCAAATGAAATGACTATATAAAAAAAAAAATGACTACATAGACCAAGGGGTTCTCTATTGTCTTCCTCTTAAAGTAGCTCTCAATAGTTAAGAAGAATTTCAATTAAGCTAGCAGTTACTTGTAAATAATCCATACTATACAGCCCTCAAAATTCACATTTCAAACATTTAACTCACTGTCATTTTGTCTTTATAGCTCATTCACTCTGTCCTCTCAAGAGAGAAATGACTTTAATTCCTTCAAAATTTTGCTAGCAACTAGCAGCACCTTGGGATGGAGACAAGTGGAGTTGATTAGTGAGACGGAATGAAGGCAATAGAGAAGAGAATTAATGACACAAGCAGCTTTAGTCTGATGGAAAAAGCTGGTCTTTGGAGTCAGGAAAACTATTGTTTAAATTTCAGATCCTTAATTCACCACCATGAGTTATAGACTGAATTATCTCCCCAAAACTGATATGTTGAAACAGGGTCTTTAAAGAGGTAATTAATTTAAAATGGGGTCATTAATATGGCCCTAAACCAATATGACTGATATCTTTATTGGAAGAGGAGTTTAAAACCCAGACACATACAGAGGGAAGACCAGGCAAAAATACAGGGAGAACATAGTCTTCTATAAGCCAAGGAGAGAGGCCTCAGGCAGGAGTCAACTTTGCAAGACACCTACATCTCAGACTTTCAGCCTCCAGAACTGTGAGAAAATACATTGCTGTTGTTGAAGCCACTTAGGCGGTGGCACTTTGTGATGAAAGCCCAAGCAAACCAATAAACTATGTAATCAAGGTATAAGAATTAAATTTGATTAAATGTCTAGTATAAATTATTACAGGCATTTATTTTATCTTTACTTTTTGAGAGAGAAGGAAGAGTTTTCCATGAGCTTCGTGTGCAAAATAATAGATTTTGAGAAATAGGCTGCATGCCTGCACTGTGAAATTGAGCAGCATCTTCATAACAGTAGCCTAAATTCTCTTGTTTGTTCCAGTCATGTTGAAAAAACCTTCTTGTTCTTCTTGGTAGGTATATCATTTTGAGTAAAGAAGAATCTTATGGCTGCAAAATATGATTACACAATGCATAAAAACACTTCCATCAATGACAAGCCAACCACATATGAGACAATGGTTCCATGGGATTATAATGAAGTTGAACAATTCCTGAAACTTAGTGACATGGTGGCCATCAAAGCTCACTATAGGAGAAGTGAACCAGAGGATGGACTCTCTCTCTCTCTCTCTCATTTCACTCTGCCTTTCAAATAAAAAAATAAATCTCAGAAATCCAAGATGGCTAGATAGGACATAGCCTCGCTAACTTCAGCTGCTCTGAGATATGAAAAGAACAAAGGAAGAATACATTTCCAAGGGTTTGACTCACAGAGATTTTCAGTGAAGACATGGAAATAAACAACCAAGAACCTGTGGGAAAAAGAGGAGAGAATACATAGACACCTCTGCAGCCAGCCACGTGGCACAGGCAGCTGCCAGCTGTGAGCTGCCATCTTACCACATCAAGGTAGGAGGAAATAGCTGCACGCCCTGCCATTCACAGTTTTAGTTGGGAGGGACTTCCGTGGTCACCTATTGACATTTACTTGGAGCAGACTGGGGTCTGAGCATGTGCCAGGCTTGGAGCTGGGAAGCTGCCTTGCTTCCGTCCCCTTCCCGACTCCTGCAGAGTGCCATACTTGGCAGCAAAAACTCCCACAGTGCCTCTGTTTTCCTACCAGCATCATTGTCAGAGTCAGGGCAATGTGTGGGGCAATGGACAGGTCCCCTGCACCCTGAAACTGTGGGAAGTTTGGGGCATTATTGCTAGAGCTATCCTCACGCACTCTACATGAGCAGTGGGGATTCACCTTAGCTTCTGGGGACTAACACCAGAAGCTGCCCATAAAAAAAAAATCTTCTCCTCACCCTGGGAGATCTGAATCATAATCCCACTATACCCTGCAACACCAGGACTGCAACAATTCAGTCTAAATTTCTCAGTGCCATTGGAATCTACTCAGTGAAAGAACCTGCCTCCAGAGTAAAATCTCCTGAATACCTTGTACTCACCCTGTAGGACTGGAACAGGGTTCTCTACACATCCTCTAGTCCTAGGACTAGGGCTGTTGGTATTATAAGCTGCAGCTCCAGTTGGACTCTCTTAGCAGGACCTGATGAAGGCTTCAGCCATATCACGCAGTCCTAGATGCCACAAATTCTGGCATCACTCAAGCTTGCGGTAGAAGGGGCAACCCCCCTTGTCTCCCTCAGCACCAAGAACACAGCCCTAGCTATCATATTCAAAAGGAAGACTGACATTGAACCCTCTGTGGACCAAAGATATACACCCAAAGAAGCATCTCAAAGCCCCACTTCTAAAGCTAAGAACTGCAGCAGACTAGTCAACAGTGTCAATACAGACCCAGCTGACTGTGATTAAGAAAAAAGAACTCACTTAGAGACTACATTGCTGGGTTCACCAAGAACCAAAGCCAAATCAACAAGTCAAGTGATACTCTGCATTCCAGCTAAACCATAAACTCTCTTACAATAAAACCTACTCCACAAAGAAGAAAGACAAATAGACCAGAATTGCAGATGTCAATATAGAACCACAGGACACATGAAGAAGCAAGGTAGCAAGCACGATGCCTCCAAACGAACCCAATATTCCTCCAGAATTGGATCCTGAACTGAAAGAATTATGAAATGACAGATACAGAAAGCAAAATAATGATTGTAAGGAAACTCAATGAGATTCAAGAGGATACAGATAGATTAAGGAAATGAGGAAATCAATAAGTGAAATAATGAAAATATTACTAAGGAGATAGAACTCATGAAGAAGAACCAAATAGAAATCTTAGAGATGAATTCTTCAATCAGTGAAATAAAAAATACAATTGAGGGGCTGGCATTGTGGCGTAATGGATAAAGCTTCCTCCTGCAGTGCCAGCATCTTTTATGCCCCAGTTCGAGTCCCGGCTGCTCCACTTCCGATCCAGCTCTCTGCTACGGCCTGGGAAAGCAGTAGAAGATGGCCCAAGTCCTTGGGCCCCTGCACCCATGTGAAAAACCTGTAAGAAGCTCTAGGTTCCTGGTTTAAGATCAGCCCAGCTGCTGCCTTTGTGACCATTTGGGGAGTAAAACAACAGATGGAAGACTGATTCTCTCTCTTTCTCTTTCTCTCTCTCTCTGTCTCTCTCTCTCTCTCCCTTTTTCTCTGTCTTTGCCTCTTCCTCTCCTTTCAAATAAACAAATAAATCTTTTTAAGATAAAGAAGGATATTATATTTTTGATAAAAGGTTCAATTCAGCAAGAAGACATAACTATCATAAAACTATATGCACCCAACACAAAACCACACAGATATATACAGCAAGTAGTATTAGACCTAAAGGGAGGGACAGATTCCAATACAATAATAGTGGGTGACGTCAGCACCTCACTCTCATCAATGCACAGACCATCCAGACAGAAATCAAAGATATATTGGAATTGAAACACACTGTCAAGCAAATGGACCTAACAGACTTTTACAGGACATTTCACCCAAAAGCTACAGAATACACTTTCTTCTCATCAGCACCTGGAACATTTTCTAGGCTAGACCACATATTAGGACACAAATTCAGTCTCAACAAATTTACAAAGGTTGAAATCATGCCATGTATCTTCTCAGATCATGAAGAAATTAAATTAGAAATCAACATAAGAACAAGATAACCTTCATAAATACTTGGAAATAAAACAACATGCTACTGAATGATGAATGTGTCATTGAAGCAGTTAGAAAAGAATTCAAAAAAACTTTCTTGAAATAAATGAAAATGAAAACACAGCATAGCAAAACCTGTGGGATACATTAAAAGCAGTATTAAGAGGTATCTTTATAGCATTAAGTGCTTACATTAAAAGAAGAAAAATGTCTCAAATTAAAGATGTAATGATGCATCTGGAAGACTTAGAAATACAAGAACAAGCCAAACCCAAAATCAGGAAATGAGAAATAATAAAGATCAGGACAGAAATAAATTAAATTGAAACAAAAATACATATCGATAAAACAAAAAGTTGTGTTTCTGAGAAGATAAACAAAATAGTTAAACATCTAGCCAGACTGACAAAGAAAAAATCAAATAAATAACATTAGAGATGAAAAAGGAGATGTTACGACCAATCCCACTATCGAGGGAGGATGAAGACAAGGGCAATCTCAATTCTTGTCATACTTCAAAGAAAAATTTCCAAATGGACAGGAACAACGAGCAAAGCAAGAGTCATTGAAAGTGAGAAACCTGCTACAGCAGTCAGGAGGGGAGCTCCAATGGAGAGCTGTGAAAGTAGCTAACTAGTGTCTGCCATTTGTAAGCATGAAGAGGCTCTCTCTGATTGGCCCCTTTCTGAAAATCAAACCTATATTTAACCAATCAAAAGAGGAGTAGAATAACAGCTAATCGGAAGGCAAGGATTACTATTCTGTCTAGCTTTAGTAAAACTATGTGCACTTAACTGAACTAACTGCCTTTTGACTAGCCTAACTGCCCATTAACCAGTCTAACTCTTCATCCCGCTGAAATACAAATGATGATAAGAAACTACTATTAAGAACTATATGCTAATAAACTTGAATACCTCAAAGAAATCGATAAGTTCCTGGATTCAAATGACCTACCAAGGTTAAATCAAGAAGATACAGACAATCTAAACAGACCCATAACAAGAAATGAGATGAAAACAGTAATATAAAGTCTTCCATCAAGAGAAAGTCCAGGAACTGATGGTTTTACCTCTGAATTCTACAAAACATTCAAAGATTAAATAACTCCAATACTCTTCAAACTATTCCAATATATTGAACAGGATGGAATTCAGCCAAACTCTTTTTATGAAGCCAGCATTACTTTTATATCAAAACAAAACAAAGACACAAAACAAAAAGAAAACTATGGACCTATATCCTTAGTGAACATAGATGTAAATACTAGCAAATCCGATCCAAAACCACATCAAAAAGGTCATACATCATGGTCAATTGGGATTTATCCCAGAAATACAAGGGTGATTCAATATTCACAAATCAATAAATGTCATAAATCACATCAGTACAATGAAGAAAGCAACTATATAGTCATTTCAATAAATGCAGAGAAAGCATTTGATAAGATTCAACACCCTTCATGATAAACAACCCCTCACGAATTAGGTATACAAGGAAAATTTCTCCAAATTACAAAGGCTATATATTATAAACTGACAGGGAATATCATATTGAATGGGGAAAAACTGAAAGCATTTCCCCTGAGATCTGGAAGAAAACAAGGATGCCCACTTTTGCCAGTCTTTTTCAATGTAGTATTAGTAGTTTTAGCAATAAAAATTAGGGCGGAGAAAGAAATAAAGGGCATCAAAATTGGAAAACAGCTAATCACATTATCCATGTTTGCAGATAACATAATGTTGCACATGGAAAAACCTAAACATTCCATTAAAAAGCTGGTAGAACTGATGAGCTATTTCAATAAAGATGCAGCTTACAAAATAAACACAAAAATAGTAGTTTTTTGCATGTTAATGAACACACAGAAAAATAAATCAAGAAAGAAATCCCATTCACAATAGCCACAAAAAAATATCTAATATTTAGAAATGAATTTAACCAAAAAGTGAAAGATCTAAAATAACCAAAAATTGATGAAAGAAATAATCACAGACACATAAAAGTGGAAAGATATTTCTTACGCATGGCTAGAAGAATATATTTCATTAAAATGTCAATAATAATACCTAAAACAATCTACAGATTCAATGAAATCTCTATCAAAATATCAATGACATTCTTTACAGAATTAGAAAAATCAATCCTAAAGTTCATATGGAATGGAAAAATATCCAGAATTGTCAAAGTGATCCTGGACAAGAAAAATCAACCTGAAGCATGAAAATATTGGACTTCAAAGAATATTACAAAACTATAGTAATTGAAACAGCATAACATTAGCATAGAAATTAATACATGGATCAATGAAACAGAACAGAGAGCTCAGAAATTAATCTACATACATAGAGCTAATTGATTTTTGACAAAATTGCTCAGACCATATAGTGAATTAAGGATAATCACATCAACAAATGGCTCTGGCAAAACTGGATGTATAAATGTAGAAAAATACAATTAGATCCACACCTCTTACCATACATAAAAGTCATCTAAAGATGAATTTAAAATATAAATCTAAGACCTGAGACTATAAAGTTGCTGGAAGAAAACAGGGAAAACACTCCAATACATTGATATAAGAGATTTCTTGGACAAGATCTCCAAAACACAGGCAACAAAAACAAAACTAAACAAATGGGACTTTATCAAACTCAGAAGCTTTTGCAAGCCAAGAAAATGATCAACAAAGTAAAGAGATATCCAGTAGAATGGGAAAAATATTTCGAAGCTTCCTATTTGACAAGATTGATATCCTTAATATATCAGCAACTTAAAAAAACTCAGCATCAAGCAAGCAAGCAAACAAACAAACAAAAAAACCAATCCAGTTGAGAAATGGGCAAAGGACTTCAATAGACAGTTGTCAAAAGAAGAAATACAAAAGGCCAAGGAATATATGAAAAATATGCTCAACATCACTAGCTAATAGGGCAATGAAAATGAAAACTACAATGTCACCTCACCCCATCAGAATGGCTAAAATCAAAAACACAAAGAGTAACAAATGCTGATAAGGATGTAGACAAAAGGGAACACGTATACATTGTGGGAATGTTAGTATCAGCCACTATGGAAAACAGTGTGAAGATTTCTTAAAGAAAGTGGAAATAAATTTGCCGTATGATCTAGCAATTCCACCACTGGGTATGTACCCATAAGACTTGAACACAATGTATCAAAGAGATACCTGCACTATCATGTTTATAGCAGTACTGTTCACAATAGCCAAAATTTAGAATCAATCAAGGTGTCCATCATCCAATGAATGGATAAAGAAAATGTGGTACATGCATACAGTGGAATATTATTCAGCTATAACAAAAGAATGAAATTCTACCATTTGTGGCAGCTGAAGGACATCATGTTGAGTGAAATAAGCTTGACCCAGAAAGACAAATACCACATGTTCTCCCTAATATGTAGAAGCTAAAATTTAGAAAACAAACAAAAAGAAACGTCTGTGTGTATCAGTATTGCTGCAAATATAGTTTTGTAAAACTTTGCTTTATACCACTGTCAAATCAATGGTTGATAATGTTATTCACTAGTATAGTTTTTTTTTTAATTTTTATTTATTTGACAGGTAGAGTTATAGACAGTGAGAGAGAGACAGAGAAAGGTCTTCCTTCCATTGGTTCACTCCCCTAATGGCTACAACAGCTGATGCTGCGCCAATCCGAAGCCAGGAGCCAGGTGCTTCCTCCTGGTCTCCCATGTGGGTGCAGGGACCCAAGTACTTGGGCCATCCTCTGCTGCCCTCCTGGGCCACAGCAGAGAGCTGTACTGGAAGAGGAGCAACCAGGACTAGTACCTTGCACCCCAACCGAGACTAGAACCCGGGGTACGGACACTGCAGGTGTAGGATTAGCCAAGTGATCATGGCGCTGGCCCTACACTAGTATAGTTTTAATGATTTATGATTACTTTCAAATTCATTGTGAAATGGTCATTTTTACATTCAATTATTGCTTATAACTATTGTCTATATTCCCACTGAACTAGAGTCTTTCTGTTTGTCTCCGGTTAAGCTTTTTATTTTTACTATAATATATTAAAACATGATATCTCGGCTGGCGCTGTGGCTCAACAGGCTAATCCTCCGCCTTGCGGAGCCGGCACACCGGGTTCTAGTCCCGGTCAGGGGGCCGGATTCTATCCCGGTTGCCCCTCTTCCAGGCCAGCTCTCTGCTATGGCCCGGGAAGGCAGTGGAGGATGGCCCAAGTGCTTGGGCCCTGCACCCACATGGGAGACCAGGAGAAGCACCTGGCTCCTGGCTTCGGATCAGTGCAATGCGCTAGCCGCAGCAGCCATTAGAGGGTGAACCAACGGCAAAAAGGAAGACCTTCCTCTCTGTCTCTCTCTTTCTCACTATCCACTCTGCCTGTCAAAAAAAAAAAAAGATATCTCAAAAACTAAAAAAAAAAAAAAGAAAAGGAATAAGGGAGGAGGGTGGGAGAGAAAAAGGGGGAATGAGGAAGGGACTATCATTATGTTGTTTGAATTGTATCTACAAATCACATTGAATCTGTTAAAAAATTAAAATAAAACATGTCTAAAAAACACTTGGGCCCCTGCACCCATGTGGGAGACCTGGATGAAGCTCCTGACTCCTAGCTTTGGCCTGGCACAGCCCTGGCTGTTGCGACCATTTAGGGAATGAGCCAGTAGATAGAAGACTCTCTCTCTCTCTCTCTCTCTCTGGGTGTGTGTGTAACTCTTTCAAATAAATAAACTTTAAAAAAAAAGTATTTGCAAAGCAGACTTCGAAAGGACCTTCAGGAGCTGTTCCAGCAGAAATAGTTGTTCTTAGAAGAGATCACAGCTCCCGCTGTGAAGCTTCCTCTGGAGTTCTTCCAGTGAGTCAAGATGTGTAGGTGGAAGACAGTGATCCTGATGATTCTGACTCTGGGTAGATCTAGGCTAATGTGTGCATTTGTGTCTTAGTATTTAACAAAATAGTTTTAAAAGTAGATATATTAGCAGAAAGAAACTTATAAAGATATAAAGAAAGAAAATATTATATAGCTGCACAATCTGTGCTTTAAGCTAGGTGTTCTTACAGAAGATTCTAATTTAAAAGCAAAGTTATTTATAAAGTAAAAAAGTTCAGGTTAGTTAAGGTGATATATTTTCATAACTGCAATGCAGTCTCAGTCTGCAGTGTTAATAAAGCTTGCAGTAGTGTACAGTAAGTCCTACGCCTTCACGGTCCCTCATTACTCACTCCTTGCAACAGCCAGAACAACTTCCAGTCCTGCAAACTCCACTATATAATGGCAAATACTCTGCACAGGTATACTACTTTTTTATCTTTTGTATTATATCTTTATTGTGCATTCTCTATGTTTAGATCCAAAAATAATTGCTATTGTGGTATAATTGCCTCCAGGAATTAATACAGTGCATGCTCTGAAGGTTTGTAAACTAGGAGCAATAGACTATACCATATAATCTGAGTGTGTAGTAGGCTCCACCATTAAGGTTTGAGCAAATACCCTATATGATGTTTACACAATGACAAAATCACCTGGGAATGAATTTTTTATAAATTATCCCCACCATTCAATGACACCAAAGTAAATTATAACTTTATTTCACCACAGCTCTTTTCTAGATACTAGCCTGGTAGTTTATGAAGAGCTGGGTACTAAGGAAGACCTCTCTGTCACCCCCTCAATCACTAAATTAAGAAAGACAGCTTCAGGGCAGGGTACCACTTCAATCAATGACAATTCCATCCATCTAGTGGAAGATTCTGAGAGAAGTGCAGGTGATTTCTTCATAGAGATTGAGCATTGCACTTGCCACAGAAAATAGGCTTGTGAAACCTTCATCTTAGTGTCCAAAAGTTTCTATGTTCCATAAAAAAGGGAAACTCCAAGACTTTTGATAGTGTAATATAAATGCCTGAGAACTGAAATGCCAATGGGCATACATACATCCACACACCAAAATCTGAGCTGTGTATATTGATGGGTTTGCAGATTTTTAAAAATAATCTTTATCTTTTTCAGAACCTTCTAAATATTCTAAATTATCATATATTAAATTTGCAACCAAAAGAAAAACTTTGAATATTTTGGCAAATATAACTTAGAATTATATTGCTTTTGATTTATTAAATGATGTCTGGATTGGTCTACAAGTATGTAGATAAATAAATAACTGAGTTGCCATGAATAACTTGAGAACAAAAGCTAATTCACAAAATGACCCTGTTCTCCCTCTTGTGTGCTGAATGAAATGAGTCATTGTGAAAATTCATGGAGAGCCTTATGGTACATTCTTCTTCACAGTGGCTCAGCCAGAGCACTGCCACATTTTGCTCTGTAATGATTCCTTCACCCTCTAATATATGACTGCAGACGAGCCTTGGAGGCCATGTGACAACGCCCCAAAGAATCTGCATAAATCCATATCTTTAAATCTTCTCTTGCTATGGCAGGGAGTTGCCATTCAGTTCTTTGAAACCAAAATTTTACTGGGGATTGTTGTGTGTTATCATCCCAGACTGTCCTTCCACACTCCAGATTTTGATAATGTGAAAAGAGGAGGCAGATGCTGGGATAATAAATGGTCAGTATTCTTTTAGCAAAAACATACCTATAAGTTTCATAATGGTTTCTGACACATCTTTTAGATATCAGTGAATTTTAAGCAATATTTCCAAGATACGGAATTCACAAAATGTATTTTGCACAGCAATGGATCATATGACAAATAAAGAATCTATAGAGGCACTTCTTGGAAAAGCAAAGGCTTATTTCAGCTTATAGTTTGAAGGTTACAGTTCAGCATCTAGTGGGCCCATAGTCTGGCATCCATGGAGGCTGGTCATGGAAGGTGAGGAGGAATGATGACATGGTAAGCGAAGAAGGAGAGAGAGCGACTGTACAGAACTTGAACTCAAATAATCAACACTGTCACAAGAACCACCCTCCAAGGGCACATCCCCAGTGATCTAAATCTCCCTACCAGACCCACCTCTCAGATGCCATAATTAGATCAATTCTCCAGGCTCAATCCATCAGCCATTAATATTAAGACAACAGAGATTAAACATCTTGCTGACTTTTTATTCTTTTTTTTTTTTTTGACAGGCAGAGTGATAGTGAGAGAGAGACAGAGAGAAAGGTCTTCCTTTTTGCCGTTGGTTCACCCTCCAATGGCCGCTGCGGCCGGCGCATCGCGCTGATCCTAAGCCAGGAGCCAGGTGCTTCTCCTGGTCTCCCATGTGGGTGCAGGGCCCAAGGACTTGGGCCATCCTCCACTGCCTTCCCGGGCCATAGCAGAGAGCTGGCCTGGAAGAGAGGCAACCGGGACAGAATCCGGCACCCCGACCGGGACTAGAACCCGGTGTGCCGGCGCCGCAAGGTGGAGGATTAGCCTGTTAAGCCACGGCGCCGGCCCTGGCTGACTTTTTAAAGAGCTGTTTTATTTATTTAATAGGCAGGATGGCAGAGAGAGAGAGAGAGAGAGAGAGAAAGGGGGGGGGGGAGAGGAGAATCTTCCATCTGCTGATTCACTCCCCAAATGGCTGAAATGGCCAGGGATTGGCTAGACTGAAACCAGGAACCTGGAACTCCATTAGCATCACCCACGTGGGTGTCAGAGACTCAAGTATTGAGTCCATCTTTCCCTGCTCTCCTAGGCTCATAAGCAGGCAGCTGGATTGGAAGTGGAGCAGCCTGAGACTCCAAACAGTGTTCAAAAGGGGCACTGTAATTGCAGGCAGCACTTAACACACTCTGCCACAATGCTGGACCCCAATCTGAATGAGTTTTAAGTAGGCAAATCCTACTCAACCTATAACTCCCTATAACTTTAGAACTATGTTTTTTTCTTGTACACACATGCCTATGATAAAGTTTAACTTAAAAATTAGGCAAAGTAAGATTAACAAAAATTAATAATTAAATAGAAAAATTGTAAGAATATACTATAATAAAGTTATATGAGTGTGTTCTGTCCCCTCAAAAACATCTTTTTGTACTTCTTATGATGCTAATGTGAGATGATGTAATGTGTAATGTGATGAGCTAAAATGAGGTGATTTGTGTACTCAGAATGGTGCATTCATTAAAACTTTGGATAGGGGAATTTTCCCTTTAATTTTGTTCAAATATTTACTTTCATTTATTTGAAAAGCAGAGCAACAGAATAAAAGAGATTGATTTTGCCGTCCACTGGTTCATTCCCCAAATGCCTAAAACAGGACAGGACCAGGCTGAAGCCAGGATCCGGGTATCCTACCCAAACATTGTACATCGATGGCAGGGACTCAAGTTCTTTAGCTGTCAGCTGCCGCCTCCCAGCATGTGCATTAGCGGGAAGCTGGAATTGAAGCAGAGGCAGAATTTGAATCTCAGCCCTCTGATATTGGATGTGGGAGTCTCAAGTAGCAGCTTGCCCACTTCACCGCTATGCCCAACCTCTCTTCTAATATATTTGATTTATGATTGACCAACATAACTGAAATCTTGGAATTACGTTCTGCTTCTACCATTTACATCTATGCAATCTTGTGAAGTTATTTTATCCATTCAAGAGCTATGTATTTCTTGTTTTTCATAAGCTAGGCACTGTACTATGTGCAGGTGTATAGCTAAGAACATATTAGTGACAGTTTCTGATATTCTAGAGGGAAGACAGACACTAAACAAATGATTACAAACAAAAATGTAACAGACAGTAACCCCAATTTTTAAGCAGTTCTGGTGGCTGCATTGTCTTGTGAAGATCAAGGCGTAATGAATGGGTGAAGGACTGTGGGTGAAGCTGGACCAGAGATAAGTGCTATGCATTTTGAATTGTGGGAAATAAGTGGTATTACCCCAGGAAATTGGGAATTGGAATGCCAAAAATAAAGTTACTCACTCATTGCATTGACTGGAGCTTAGGTAGTGATAAAAATTAAGATGAAAATGGCCTTAAGTCTTGGGTGCTAACAATTAGAGATTTCAGGAAGTTTGTTCCCACACAATTTTGTAGACAAAGATATTAGAAAAAACTCATGCATTACATGCTAAATTGTTCTTTCTTTTGATCTCCAAATCTTAAAAAGTGACACCAAGATGGTTGTATTTCTTTAATTAAATGCTAAGTGTTTTTGAACTTATCATAAAAAGTATGACAGGTCCATGTCTGAACACTAATCGCCAAGGCCCTAAGCTGCACTCTATTCATGTAAAATAAATGAAAAGACAGTAGATATGATATAGGTAGGTAAAAGATAGATAGTGTATATATATATATGATATATATGTATATATATGATAGATGATACAGATGATAAAATGGATTGATAGATGACAGATAGAGACAAAAATAAAGATAGAGACAGAGTCAGAGGTAGAGTTAGAGATATAAATAATGCTATAAAAGCATAAAGAACCTAGCTTACATTAGTGAGTTGGTAAAACTTTGAAAAGCAATGTCTTAGAGTAGATCAAAATGAGGAGGAGTAGGCAAGCAAATTCTGAGGGAGTTTTTCAGACAGGTTGGGTTTAAGCAGCTTATGTTAAGGTGAGACAAGTCCACATGCTCTAGAATGAAAGACCCCTGTGAGCCTGAAGTGGAGTGAACAGGCAGAAGGTAGTAATAGTAACTGGAGAAAGAGACAGTGAGGTCAAACCAGGCAGGGGATGGTGGTGAACTCCCACACACTTTTCAAACATGGGGGAAAAATATGATTCAACAAGCATTTCTACAAGATAATTCTGGCTACTATGTGGATGTGGATTGGATGGGTGGATGTTACTGTTGAAGGCTGAGTGACAGAAGATGGTGACTTGAAATATCCATGTAAATAAAATGACAGTGCATATGACACAGATAGATGGTAGGTACACAGATGATTGATATAGATAGATAATGGATTGAGTGCATATATGGAGTATATGGAGCTAAGTGGATTGTTTGAACAGTAAACTTGAAGTAGAACTGGTAAGAAGTGTGGTTTGAGAAAGATTCACAATGTGGGTGTTGTAGAGCAATGTAGGCTACTGACTGGACACCCATATCCAATTCAGAGTGTCAGATTGAATCCTAGCTACCCTGCTTCTGATCCAGCTTCCTGCTAATGCTCTTGGGAGGGCTCTCAAATAAATAATTTTAAAAATATCCACCACACAGGATCACAGTGAGCATTAAATAAGACAATGAATGCCAAATACACATAGAAAGCATTCGTTGTGTGTAGTGTGTTGTTATTATAAACATAAATACAACAATAAACACTTCTAAATTATTTGAAATTTCCTAGAAAGTGCAATGTTAAAGGAGTCTGTTAGGTCTCGAGTGATTCTCCCAAGAATGAATTGAGAAAAAGCAAGGATACCTCAGGTTCTTAGATGCCTTTTTACCAGCCAGCTCCCTTTCCATGTCTCCACCATGTTTTAGTGCAATGAGGTCGCCTTTACCAGAGGCCAGAATCATACTTTTTTTACTTCCTAGTCATTAGAATCATGACTAAATATATCACCTTCCTTATAAAATACCCATCCTCAGGCAATTGGTTATAATGACAACAAACGACACTAAGACAATATTTAGGCTGGGGTGAAAAAAATTGAGAGGTGATAATCGACTACGTCTGAACCTCAGATTCTTCCCCTAGGTGCACATGTGTCCTTGAAAGCTGTTGTCATTTTCCATTTAATTTGGAATGACTGGCTCATGACTTCACCACAGCTTGAAGGCAACTTCAAGCAGGAGGAGACTGGCTGACACTTTCGAAAGCCAAAAAAGGGACTCAAAAAGATGACAGATTAAAGAACAACAAAAAGTTTCATTAAGGACTCACCTCCACATAGTAATCCCAAGCATCCGTAATGGGACACATGGCTTGTGGTTTGAATAAACCAACTTGACACAAGGATGTTGGTAACCTAAATTCTATAACTTGATATAATCCTGAGACAGAGAAATGGGCTTTCTTACACAGCAAAAATTGACCTTTTGTAAAGATGGCATTTTCTCAACATGACAGGAGACAGAGGTCAGAGAAGCCAATGCATTTGCATCTTGAGAAAAGGACAAGCAAATTCCAAAAGTGCTGTGCAGGGATTAGGAAAACAATCACCTGGACACACTTCCAAAATGGCAGACCTTCACCTCATCACTGGAGTGTCTGATTATTTCCTCAAAAAAAAAAAAAAAACAAAAACAAAACAAAAAAAAACTGAAGGATATTTTCCCTGAGATTATTAGAGGTATCTTCCACTTCTTGTTAGCCTTGTTGTATTTAAGATTTCAGTAAGAAGCAAAAAGATGCATAGGTACTTCCGACTAGTCCAGATGTAACTCACAACTATGAGAATTACTCAAGGCTTTGTCAGGCAGAATGGAAATAATAAATAATCTGTTCACCCTGAACACAGAGGAATCAGTAGGATTTCCTAAAACAGGTACATTGAGTCCCTCAATATGTCTCCCTAATTGTCATCGATTTATTTTCAAAATTTCTGCAACAATTAATTGGTTATTATTTACGTTATCCTTCTTGGGTGAACCAACGCTATTATCCCTGATGTAGTTTAATACCACAATATTATCTCAATAACTTTTCTGTCCAATTACTGTGTTCCCTAGTCTGAAAGGATATATTATTACATAGCAGCTTTTAATGCAGGGTTGTTTTTTTTTTTTACTGATATAAAAAAAAGTCTTTGTGTTAGTGGTTTTTCTACCAGCTAGCAAAGTGGTCCCTTGTCAATTCACAATGTAAAAGGGTTAGACCTTTAATGCCTTTAGTGCTATTACCTGTTGGTTGTTCCATGAATGCAAGAGTGTTAGAACAGTGCACTCCCAGTGGTTGTCCCATTGTCTCTAAGAGGTTTAGGGAACACTTGACTGCCATGCACCTTCTGAAATAGTAAAGGGGCTAAGAGATCGAATGAGGATTAATGAATCATTTCTCTCTCCACAATAAAAATGGTTTCTCCGACCAGATTGCTTATCTACAAATACAACAAAATATCACTATTATAATCATCTGCCTCTTTTGAAGCAAGTACCTATTCATTTCTACCAGCTTTCAAAAACATACACAGAGAGTAACAAATGCTAGTGAGGATGTGGACAAAGAAGAACACCTATACACTATTGGTGGGAAGGTAAATTAGTGCAGCCATTGTGGAAAACAGTGTGGAGATTTCTTAAAGAAACAAGAAATAGACTCGACGTATGATCCAGCAGTCTCACTATTGGGTATATACCAAAAGACTTGAACATAATGTATAAAAGAGATACCTGCACCACCATGTTTACAGCAGCACAATTCACAATAACCAAAATTGAGAATCAACCAAGGTGTCCATCATGAGAGGAATGGATAATGAAAGTGAGGTATATATACACAATGGAATATTATTCAGCTATATAAAAAAAGAACGAAATTCTAGCATTTGCAGCAAAATGAATATTACAGGACATTGTGTTGAGTGAAATAAGCTGGACTCAAAAAAACAAATACCATGTGTTCCTCCTTATGTGTGGAAGATAAAATTTTAAAAAAATTGAAAAGAGAAAAACCTGTGTGTATCAATAAAACCTTGTTTTATACCTTAATCAAACCAGTGATTAAGAATGTTATACTAGCGTAGTTTTAGTGATCTGTGATTACTTTAAAATTTACTACATATGGGTGAAATGGTCATTTTTAGATTCAATTTTTGTTTATAGCATTGTCTAGGGCCTTTTAGCTTTTTACTTGTTAAACTTATTTGTTGAGGTATTAAGCCTTTTTACTGTAATGTAAATTTAAAATAGTTATCTCAAAAACTAAAAAAAATGAAATAGAGAAAGAACGAGGGTGGAAGGGAGAAAGGGGAAGGAGGGAGGGAGGGAGAGAATATCATGTTCTTAGAATTGTATCCACAAATCACACTGAATCTGGTAAAAATTAATTAAAATTATAATAAAAAAGGACTGCATGTAAAAAAGATAAATAGCAAAGGTGAGATACTCATTGAAAATATAGAAATTAAAAGCAACTTTAAAATTAAAAAAAAAATTTTAGGGCCTGGCATTTAGCACAAACGTTAAGTAACTGCTTGGAACTGCCACTTCCCATATCGGATTGCATAGTTCAATGCCAAATTCTCTGATTTTGATCTAATTTCCTGCTGATGCACCTGCTGTGAGGCAACAATGATGCTTCAAGTACTTGAGTCCCTGACATCCATATGGAAGACCTAAATGGAGCTCTGGTCTTCTGGCTTTGACCTAGCTCAGCCTTAGCTGCTGTGGGCATTTGTGGAGTAAGGCAGTAAAAGGAAGATATTTCTGTGTATCTGTCTCTCTCTGCCTTTCGAGTAAAATGAAAGTTAATTAGTCAATTAATTAAAAAATTTAAAAAACTTTATTTTACATTGTGATGTACAAAAAGATGAAAAGGGGGATTCTGAAAAGCAAGTAAGTAGAAACCTGTGAAGAATTACTTCAGCAAAAGATAGAAGCAAAATAATGAGGGCTGGCTGTGTGTAATGGGTTAGCCTTTTCCCTGCAATGCTGGCATCCCACATGGGTGCTGGCTCCAGTCCCAATGGCTCCACTTCCTAACCAGCTCTCTGCTGATGTGCTCAGGAAAGTGGAGGAAGATAGCCCAAGTCCTTGGGCCTCTACATGCATGTGGGAGACCTGGAAGAAGCTCCTGGCCCCTGGCTTTGGTCTGGTCCAGCCCAGATCAATGCAGCCATTCGGGAGTGAACCAGCAGATGGTAGATCTCTCTCTCTCTCTTTCTCTCTGCCTTTCCCTCCCTGTCTGTAACTCTGCCTTCAACTAAATAAATATATCTTAAACCAAACCAAAACAAAACAAAACAAAAATCCATGAGACCAAGAATTATCTGCAAGTGGTAGTCAGGAGGGAGCCCAACATATTTACTGCATGCAGCCTGGCATGATAGAGATCCAAAAAGAGCTCCCAGCTTCCAGTCATCTGTTTCAAATGCATGCTAAGTGTAAGGAGGAAATTTTGAATGGAATAAGTGAATAGCAATAAAAATTAGTGATGAGAGTACTAAATGTAATGGAAGTTTAGGTTCATCCAGTTAATAGCACTGTAAGAAAGAGTTCCCTTACTGTTTAGTTTTACTATTGACCATAGTGTTTTATATTTTTAAATAAATGGAAAATATCTTCTTTTATGTAAAGTACAGATGAGTAAGACTAAAATACCTACCACTGGCTAAAGACAACATGCTTCCTTGGAAAAAAACCTTAAGTGCTTTTAATGGAAAGCAAAAAGTTAAAATGTAGCTGCATGTACTACAGAGACATACCTCAAAACTTTAGGGAAAACGGAATTAAAAGATGAGTTTATGCGGGTACAAAAACTTTTTTAAATCAGTGCATAGCTTTTTCACAATATGTGTTTGCTTTGAATTTTTGAAGACTCATAATGTACACCTGGGTATAGATTTCATATTAAAGCAGCGGGTGATCTGTTCTATGTTTTATTTTTCTTAGCATTTACAGTGCAATAGATTTGCTGAACATTGATTATGAACCAGGTATTGTGCCCGATGCTGAGGTATAGAGATGAAATAACAAGCTAGTAGAGTTCCTCTAAATTCCCTAGCATCAGCTTTCTTCCCAGCCTCTTCTTCCGATCTTATTTCACCTCACCTGCATTTAATTAACCCAATGAAAATTAACCTAATAAAAATTGGAGATGTTTACCTCAAAAAAAGAATGTGTTCAATTAAACTGAATCTGTTTAAAGTAGGAACACTATTCTCATTTATCTTCCTTTCCCCCAGTTTAATAAAATGGCTGCTAACCTCCTTGCTATTTTTCAAGTACTCTTCATTGAGAATAGCGAAATTATAAGTATGATGAAAATTGATTGTATGTTTCTCCTGTTCCCAGGACTTTGGGTCTTGGCTGTAGGAGGGAGTGGCAATGAGCCAGTCATGGAATCTAGAATGGCACATGAAGGATAATTTTTTCCCTTTTACTAAGGTGTCCTAAAATCATAATGTCCTCAAAGCTAGAACGATAGCACTGCAGACATGGATGCACTGACAATTCTGGACCATTTGGACAGAATCCTCATACGTTCAAACATCAAGCAGAAATGAGAGAGAATTCTCAAACATCTTAATCTTTTGTCATTGGATTTTAAGACATACCTCTAAGAAACCCCTGTATTTTACGTTTTGTAAAATTTATTTATTTTATTTGAAAAGCAGTTACAGAGGCAGAAAGAGAGAGAGAGAGAGATCTTCTGTCCACTGGTTCACTCCCTAAATAGCCTGGGCCAAGATGAAGACAGGAACCAGGCATTTCATCTTGGTCTCTCACATGGGTTCAGGGACCCAAGGACTTGGGTCATCTTCTGCTGCTTTCCAGGGCACATTAGGAGGGAGCTGGTTCAAAAGTGGGGCAGTTGTGACTCGAACTGGTGACCAAATGAAATGCCAGTATTGCAGGCATTGGCTTAACCCACTACACCACAAGGTCGACTCCTGCATTTTACTTTTAAATTCACATCTATAGATGCTTTTTAAAATTATACCTTTTTAAATTATACCTGATAAGAGTCATGACTGGCCAGCGCTGTGGCGCAGTGGGTTAACGCCCTGGTCTGAAGCGCTGGCATCCCATATGGGTGCTGGTTCTAGTCCCAGCTGCTTCTCTTCCCTTCTAGCTCTGTGCTATGGCCTGGGAAAGGAGTAGAAGATGGCCCAAGTCCTTGGTCCCTGCACTCATGTGGGAGACCAAGATGAAATGCCTGGCTCCTGCCTTCGGATCAGCACAGTGCCATTAAGACTAATTGGAGAGTGACACAGCGGATGGAAGACCTCGCTCTCTCTCTCTCTCTCTCTCTCTCTTTCTTCTCACTGTGTAACTCTGACTTTCAAATAAATAAATAAATCTAAAAAAAAAGTCATGACCTTCTTTTTGATCCTAAATCTGCAATAAAAGCCAATTGAAAAACAACAGAGGAAAGTTGCCTATCAGGCAATGAAGTCACATGACCAGAGCTCAGCTGTAGAACAGAGCATGAGCCAGTCCTGCAGAGAAAGCACCTCTCTTGGTGACAGTGAGTATGGCCGGCTCTTGACCTCTTGCTGAGAATGAAATGGATGTGATTTCCAAGGTCCAGGGCATCGTGGAGTGAAGGTTTTGTTGTAGAAGTGATTAATTTTATCATTAAAATCACAAATCAGATGCTTTACTGGGAATATTAATTATGTGAATAGCAGATATCCACATATATCTCCACTGGCATCTTTGGCATGATGTGTACTAAATGACTCAGATAGATTTCATTATTAAACTTGTATTTGTGATCTATGACAGTGGCACTACTGATGGCCACAGATAATTTGCATGGTATTCTCTGCAGCTCCTCCTTTCTTCTTAACTTCTGAGTCTAATATTCATTCCCTCTACTCTTAAGTACTGCCAGCAACACATTGTGCACTAGTCTAAGCTCAATAAGGAAACAGAGTTAAAGTAATCGCTAAGCTTTTCCCTTTTTTTAGGACTTATTTATTTATTTGAAAGGTAAAATAACAGAGAGACAGAGGCAGAGAGAGAAAGAGAGGTCTTCCATCAGCTGGTTCACTCCCCAGATAGATACAACGTCTGGACAGAGCCCAGCCGATCCAAAGCCAGGGGCCAGGAGCCCCTTCCGGGTCTCCCATGAAGGTACAGAGGCCCAAGGAAGCCGTCTTATATTGCCTTCCCAGGCCAAGCAGAGGTTGGAAGTGGAGCCGAGGTGGAAGTGGAGCCACCGGAATTTGAACTGGTGCCCACACAGGATGCTAGCACTGCAGGCAACAGCTTTTCCCTCCATGCCACAGCACTGGCCCCTACAACTCTTATAATTATGTACCTGAGCGAGCAATAGTCTAGGAGTCAAAGGACCTGTGCAGCACACCCATGTTCTGCTATTGTGAGTAGTCACATTTGCTGCATTTGTCAACCAATTGCATGGCTGCTGAAGTCATTTGAGACTCTGTTTTTCATCTGTAAAAGGGAACTCAGAAATTCTTCCCTGTCCATTCTTATGTAAGAGTGTAAGATCAAGTGAGATCGTGCATATGTACTCTTCTTTCAAACTGTAAGAGTTGAGAAAAAAAAATTCTGGATCCCTAATCAGGGAGTATGGGCCTGTGTCTAGATTAAAAGTGAAAAGATAACATGAGGAGATTCATTGAAAGAATAAAGATAAAATCTAGAAAGCTGTCTACAGAGACTAAATCAAAATTATAGCATCAGTAACAAGAGTACTGACTGTGATCCTATGTGCACTTTGCTGAAACTCGTTGGCATTGGAATTTTGTATAATTGTCCATATAAGACTCAATTTGTTTGCCTAGCAAAGATCACAAATGCTAAGTTTGAGGAAGCCACACTGTCACCTTCCTGTGACTGCCAATCTGCCCCATGATTTAAATATCATCTTCTCTTCATTATGAATTGCCCTCAAGATTATAAGGATGGAATAGAAAGGATGAGTCAGTCATGAATATTGTTGCCAGAAAAATAAACACTGAACTGGACAGGTGCTAATAAGAGTGTCACATGTGAAAACAAGTGAGGTAATTTAACTGACCTATTTGGCATTTTAAAAGCCCTCAGCATTCAGGTTTGAGTTTATGTAGAATCCTTTAATATAGCAAACAAGGGACAAAATATCATGTATTAAAGTTTTTGCTGGTAGGACCTGTCGTTACAAAGGAAAACACACGGAGGAGACATGTCAATTATCTAGCTTTAACTGAATGTGAAAAGTCCCCTTTTACAGAACTAACTTGAAAATCCTAAGGAATCACCCAGGCCAACTTGCTTAATATACCCAAGTCACCTCCATTCTTCCTTTCTTTCCATGAATGGAAGAAATAAAGATGCAAATGTCCTGGATGCCATCCCTCAACACTAATAAAATGCTGAAGTGTAAACAGTGCAAATGAAAGTCAGACATCACAAAATTAAGAATTTTTATTTTATGGCCAAATTATTCAAAATCTCATGGAAATGTAACCCCTATTGTGTTGTAAACAGTAACACCCAAAACCATGACTGTACAGAGACTATCTAATGGTGTCTCATCAGGAATGTTGTGACTTGCATATTCCACACAGTGGGTAATTTATTCTCATTGTGGATTCCACACAGGAAGTGTTTATCCCTGCTTTTCAAAAAAGATGTAATAATCTGCCCTTCCCCTGGTTCTGCTGACATTGTTACGACCAAAGAGAATAGTTACCCAGTACGACACAGATCCTGATGGGAGATATGGACTTGAGAGAAGAAAAGTCACAGCATCACCATGCCACAGAGAGAATTTGGGAAGATTACAAACCAAACCAAGTCCTCTAAAGGGAAACAGATGAGAAAGATTCAATACTTTATGCACTCCAGTTAAAGACATAAACATAAAAGATAATGATAAAAAAGGAAATAGCGGGCATTCTATTGAAGACCAACTGGGATAACAGAAATACAAGACACACAGAAAAAGCATCCAGACTAGACAAGATACATTTCCGTAGCTGATGTAGGATATATTACTAGTCACCCAGGGAGAAAAAACTTGCAAACATGTGGTGGATATTTATAGCTAATAAATACTTCTGGAGTTGGTATTGTGGCTGAGTGGGTAAAGCTTCTACCTGCAATGCCTGCATCTCATGTAGGTGCAGATTCATGTCCTGGCTGCTCCACTCCCTATCCAGCTCACTGTTGGAGGCCTGGGAAGATAGTAGAGGGTGGCCTGTGTGGTTGGGCCCCTTCACCCATGAAAGATGCCCATATGGAGCCCTTGACTCTTGACTTTGGCCTGGCCCAACTCTGCCCATGGTGATCATTTAGGTAGTGAACCAGTGAATGAAAGATATCTCTCTCTCTCTCTCTCTCTCTCTCCCTCTATAACTCTTTCAAATAAATAAATAAAACTTTGAAACAACACTTCTACTATAGGCATGGAAAAAGATAATTTCCTAATCATCCTACATATGTTTTTATGTACTTTGATATATATTTTTGATATATATATATATATATACATAAGAAACAAAAAATATGAAAAGGTTACATACTAACACTATCCTCAATAAATCCATAAACAAGACAGGTATGAGTTACTGTCACCAGTAGTTTGGAGAGTTGAAACTATACAATGGAAAAGAGTTCACAGGTTGATTATATTTTGGAAAAAAAAGTGACAAAACTGTTTTGTAGAAGATATAATTTAAATGCCTATGTAATCTCAAATAAATAACTACAATAATTTTAGAACTAATGAGTTCTCTAAACTGGTTGTCTATAAAAATACAAAAATTAAATTTTTCCCTTATAAATTAAAAAAAAAACCTTAAGAAAGTTGCAAAGTGATTTGAGGAAAATATCCAATTAAAATTAACAACAAAATTTGGTAATATCTAAGTGAGAATTTAACAAGAAATGAATAAGAAAGCGACCCTTACAAAAGGACATGCAAGGAGAAATATACCATTTTCTCAGATGGGAAAATTTAACCGCATTCAGATATAACACCTTTCCTAATAACCAAATACATGTGACAGAATTCAAAGAGAAGTTTGAAACATTTTTTCTTGAACTATGGTAAGCAGAGGCAGGCATCATGGCATAGTGGGTTAGGTCATCACCTGGGACACCAGCAACCTACATAGGCACTGATTCAAGTCCCAGCTGTTCCTCTTCTGATCCAACTCCCTGCCAATGCACCTGGGAAAGCAATGCAGGCTGCCCACGTGTTGGGAGCCTACCACCCATATGGGAAACCCAGAAAAAAGCTCCTGGCTTCAGCCTGCCTCAGCCCTGGCTGTTGCAGCCATTTGGAGAGTGGACCAGAAAATGGAAGATCTCTTTCTCTCTCTCTCTCTCTCTCTCTCTCTCTCTCTCTCTCTCTCTCTCTTCTCTCTGTAACTCTGCCTTTCAAATAAATACATAAATCTTAGGCAAAAGAAAATGAAATATGACAAGTACACATAAAAGCTAGGATATTTTATAAAAGAGTAATGAGAAGTATGTGGACTGCCAGGTATTTAAATGTATTTCATTATTATTGTGAAAGTAAAATCTAGTAGAGAAACAAGAACAGAGAAATAGGTCAGTGGGATTAAAATGGAGTCTGAAAAAGATCCAAGCATCATTAGAATCTATAAATGATAAATTTGTCATTTCACATCAGTGAAGGGATGTTTTATTCAATAAGTAGTTTTGAGACAAAAATAGTTGTACTGTGAAAAAAGAAGGTGGGTCCTTGTATCAACCTGTAATATAATAAGTGGAGATCACTTGAAATGTGAATGTGAAAATCAAAAATTGTAATCACCATAGAAACAAATATAGAAAAAGTATATAATAAAAACATGTATAATAATAAATATCCTTCATGTATCACCTTGATAAAATTTTAAAAAATTATTAGGGTTGATTTACAGTGGAAAAAACAACACACTATCTTATATAACTGATGTAAGTAGAAATTGTTAAATCACTCAACTAATGTACTTCCAGGAATCTATTCTATGAGATGGATGGCAAGAAAATTGAGTAAGAAAAGAAATTGTTTACAGTAATACTAGAAACAACTTTGAAATCAACCAGGGAATAAGCAACCAAATCATAATAGAGTTATAGAATAAAATACTATGTAGTCATTAAAAAGCATTGGGAAAATAACATGAAAAAATGTGTGCCCTGAAGTAATTAAATATATATATATATATATATATATACACACACACACATATAAATGTGCTTTGTTTATTTATTTGAGAGAGAGAGACAGAGAGTCAGACAAAGAGAATCTTCCATCTACTCATTCACTTGCAACATCCAGGGATCAATCGGACTGATACCAGGAGCCCAGAACTCCATCTGGGTCTCCTATGTGGGTGGTAGAGACACAGATACCTGTGCCATCACCTGCTGCCTCTCAGGTGCACTAGCAGGAGGCTGAATAGGAGGTGGGGAGACTGGGACTCAAACACAAACAACTCTAATATGTGACGCAAGAGTCCCAAGAAGCAGCTTAATTGACTGGACTGCAATGCCTGCTTCTGAATATATTATATGCTAAAAGAAATTTCCACTCTTCTGTAGAACATGGCTCCACTGATAGGCTGAATTGATTACAAGAGTATTCAGACTGGCCAAATCTTCAGCCCTCCACCACTGTGTGTCACCCAGTTTTAGTAAGGTTGTCTCCAGGAATGAAAAGTGTTTGCAGGTCAGAGAAACAAGATGATGATCAAGATGGGTGATGACCCCATGGAAGACAGCACAGGTATTAAGACCAGAAAACCAGTTTCTGAGGAATTACTACCATCCCTTCAATCTAACTGAAAATACTATAAAGTATAAGCCTCTGTCATATAACTCCATCCCTCCTTTTAGTCTGATTGCTGACAGCAGGAATTTTGAGCTATGTAGATGTGTTTTTAGAAACTCAACATCAGGAGAAAAAAAAAAACTAAACAAACAACAAATTCAAAAAGAACTGATGCTTAACTAAAAATGACTGCTTAAGCAACCAGCAAATTTCTTAAAATAAAATTTAATTTTCCTTAAAATTATATATTAAAATATATATTAGAAAATGTGGATCCCAGACTATAAGAAAAAAAAGCAGTATCTGTTTAATGAAATTAAATAAAAACAGAATAAAAGCCCCTTACTGTACGGCCTGAATAGCCACACCTTAAGAAAACTCAGTGAGATGTTAAGAGGAAGATGAGAGAATTTTCTTGGATCACATCACGAATAAATAAAATTGTAAGAGAGAAAAAGAATCATCAGGAGACAGGAAGATTCTCAGGAGATCCACACCCTTCTAGCATATTTTCCAGAAGGAAAAGCTACAGAGAACAAGGAGGAAGTGGGACCAGTGTGTGGCTTAGCAAGTAACACCACTGCCTGTGTGTGTCAGCATCCCATATGGGCACCCGTTCATATCCTGGCTGCTCCACTTCCGATCCAGCTCCCTGCTAATGCAGCTGGAAAAACAGCAGAAGATAGCCCAAGTGTTTGGGCCCCTGCACCCATGTGGGAGACCTGGAGGAAGCTCCTGGCTCCTGGTTCGACCAAGCCCTGCCCTGGCTTTATAGCCATCTGGCAAGTGAATCTGCAGATGGAAGATTCTCTCTCTCTCTCTCTCTCTCCCTCTCCCTCTCCTTCTCTCCAACTCTGACTTTCAAAAAAAAAGTAAATAAATCTTAAAAAAAAAAAAAACGAAAGAACAACAAGGAAGGTGTTGAATGAAAAATCTGGAAGGTTATACACACCTGATTGTAATAAAGTAGAGTTGAAAGGAGATAGGAGTGGGTAAAGGGTCTTTGTGATTAGAAACACTGATAGTATGAATAATTTCAAAATTTTGAGTGTAGCAGAAAGACTATGTGTGTAGAAAGCTCAACTATTCCCTGCAAAATATTTTTTATTATCTTGTAAAATCTAAAATTTAAGAAACCCTACAATTATTTTTCTGGATGGTTCCCCAGATCAGAAAGCTCTTTATTGTTAACTAGAGTCACTAAACCATTGTCCAAAAGCAGCAAAGCTCACCAAGCAGAGCCCTTAATGTGGTGTCCTAACAAGATTTACTCTACCCTGTATATTCTCAGGTACGTAAACCCACCACCATAATTCTCACTCCGCTGATTTTAAGCAAAGCTGCTGGCAGCTGTTTGCAAAATGAATATGCTTCTCTCTACTATGGTCATTCTCAGGCTTGTTGGTTCTCTTTGGTGTCAGTTGCAATATAGATGCAATGTGAGGCCAGGTTCTCATAACAAGAAGTGGAATCCTGAAGAGATTATCTGGATGATTCTGGGAGACCGGCTGCTAAGCATTTTGGGCATCTCATCCAAATGATCGATTTGTTAATAAGCCATAAACATTTCCCAGGTCTTTTCCAAGCTGTAGCTGTAGTCTCATCTTAAAGGAAGGATGAGAAGCTCATCTTCTCTCAAGTTAACCCCAAGGCACATTGAGACAAAGAAATAGTGAATAGTGTCTTCCCTTCCACCTGGCTAATAAGAGCGGGAAGAGTTTTTCCATGAAAATGTTGCAGGGGCATCAGATACGGCTCCATGAAATGTCACCTGCAGCTGTCACCACTGACAATCTTCTCAATATTGTACTTCGGGAGGTTTACAATCAGTATGAATACTCTCATCTCAAGAGGAAACACAGCACAAGCCATCGCACAGTGGCACCTGTGATGGAATCGGGTCAGCATGCTGTGCCCAGGGAGCACTGCTAGTCACCAGGAGCAGTGCTGACAGGGAGGTGGGTAAGCATAGAGGGTGATCTCCACCTAAATATTATGTCTCGTGAGACAGTTGGGTTTTTCGGGAAGCTAAGTCAATATCTGAAAAGGCCTGGCTCAAAGCTAAGAAGAAAATGGGTAGAATTTTAATGAAGACAGAAGTCTGGCATTTTGGAAATTCTTTTATGAGCAAATAAAAAGAGAACTAATAAGTGCAAAAATTCTGGAGGTAACAGAATCCAAGGTAAAGCACGAATGATTTCAGAAGCGATTTACAAATCATTTTCTTAGCACTGGCAGTTCCCAAACCTAGCAGCTTCCTGGAAGAAATGGCTAAGCTAATGCACTCATGAGCGGCAAATCCTCCTGAATTTTCCACATAGCTGCTTCGTGTCGGCTTTCCTCCCATACCGAAGAAGTGACCTCCCAATTGACATTCATTCTACCAACACAAGCAAAACTAAATAAAAAACAAATAAAGCAAAGAATGCCAATCCCCAAGTGATGTGAACTGTGACAGGAGTTTTTTCTCCCTGTATTTCCTTACACGAGTTCCAAGCCCACTTGTGTAACTGTTCGGTTTTAGAGGTTTCGCCCTCTGGAGGGGAAAAGCTGTGGGTTCTGCTCCCCTCTGAGGCTCCAGTCTCTCGAAAGCCCTTCTCAGATGATTCTCAAGTCCTCCTTTCTCAATCCCAGTGTTGCTGACCAACTGCATGTGCTTTTTGAAGTAAAATTTCTGTCCACAGCGTATCTGGCTCCTCCACCTCCCCTTTGTATCTTTTGCTATATACTTTGGAGATAGAAAATCTGGTACATGAGCTATGTAAAATTTCATAGAGCTCAGAGAAAGCTTTAATTATTCACAGTTGGTTGTGGTAAAAATTAATAAACAGCCATTGCTGGTCATCTTTCTGACAATTTCTCAACCAAATGTTGGTGCTACCTCATCACCCATCAAGAGCCCAGTGATCTTTTTCTCCTTTACTTGTCATTTCAAAGGCTGATTTTTATATCAGTCATTCACACTTTAGTATGAATGATTCTAATTATTGTAATAGTTTGTGGGGAATATACACATAAACATTGCTTCTAATTGGGTACAAAATTGTCCCTCCTTAAATTAATTTCAAGCATCATAAAAAACTTGGCAGTGATTATGAATTCTCATCATCTCCCACGATGCATGAAAGAGAAAACAAATAGAAGCTTAAGTGGACTATGCGGGTGACTGACATGGTCCAGGGCTGATTGACAGCAGAATATTGTTGGTCCAAGAAGTCTGCTTCCTTCTGCACTTCGGCACCCTAGGTCGACCTGTTTAAGTGCTACCCTTCCTGATCACTATTTCCTTTCTCCTAGTCTTATCCATTGAGCCTCCTGATCCTGTATCATTTTCTTTCCTAAGAATCTAGTGTCTTGGGGATTATAACTTATTTTATCCTGTTCTTTCTTCCTTTCCCAAATTTGGCTATACTGCTAAGAACTTAGAGAACACCGTGATCACATAGTCTAAACACTCTTCCTTAAACCTTCTAATATACAAGTTATTCATACTGAAATTTCTGAGTGTGGGAAAGACTGTCAGTACATCTGGCAATGAGAAAGGTGAAATGAACAGGAGGAGGAAGACAAAAGCACTTGAGTCCAAAAAGCTGAAAAGTAAAATATATACAGATGTTTCTCCTCTCAAGTTTCCTCCCACCAGCTCCGTGAATTGCAGACCAAAGAAAGGACAGAATTATTTGTGAGCACAGCCACGATCAGACTGGATGTCACTTGGTTTCTTTCTCCCAAAGAACAGATTCTTGGGTAAAGACTTATCTCAAAAAATAAAAGCACCAGGTTTCAGACTCTCCGGTTTTGAGAGCTTTAAAACATCTCCACCATTTTCTTTCCATCATATAGCAGCGTATAGGCCCATCCCTCTCCCAAGAGGCCTTAGCTATGTACTGATCTTATTGATTCTTGAAATAATAGAATCAACAGTGATGCTACAGAAATTTTGAGTCTAGGTTAATAAAGAGGAAAAAAACAAACAACGACAACAACAAAAACACAAAAGAATCAGCCTGATTCCCTTTCTCCTGGAACATAAGACAGCTCTGAACAACCCAGAAACAAATGTTAGAGACCCTGATGCTAGATGGAGATGCGTGAGGAGCCCAAACTTGTCTGCTTTTTAAGCCTTCCCCACCAAGGTGCATTAGATGACTGAGCGAGCCTGGAGATGATGCTGGGCCAGTCACCATCAATGGAACCGTACAAGAAGCTTTGAGTGATGAACCTGCACATGAAGCCGAGTCAATCCCAGATCCATGGGTGATAATGATGGGACGTGTGCTTTTATTAAGCCTCAAAATGTTTTTGCTTTGAGATGGTTTGTCACACATTGATAAACACCTGGAAACCTGTACTCAGCAGTGTTTTTTTTAAAGATTTATTTATTTATTTGAAAGGCAGAATACAGAGAGGGAGGGAGGGAGGGAGGAAGGGAGAGAGAGAGAGAGAGAGAGAGAGATCTTCCATCTACTGGTTCACTACCCAAATGGCCACAATGACCAGAACTGAGCTGATCTGAAGTCAGGAGTCAGGAAGTTCTTCTCTGTATCCCATGTGGGTTCAAGGGCCCAAATACTTGGACCAACTTCAGCTACTTTCCCAGGCACAAGTGGAACATCCGGGACTCGAACCAGCACCCATATGGGATGCCGGCACTGTAGGTGGCAACTTTACCCACTATGCCACAGTGCTGGCCCCTTCAGCAGTATTTTACAAAGAGAATTATATACAAAATCACTGGCATATAGAAAAAAATATGTAGAAGAATAGATATAGATATAGAAAGATAGATGATAGATTTGCTTTGAATCATCCTAATATAGTGGACTATGGTTTATAATTTACTCAAAATTGATTTAAAGTTAATGTATGTAACTTACGAACACACACTGGGGGTGCATCTTATAGTATTTTACTGATAAGTTTGTGCAGTAAAGATTCTAGAGGACTACTGATGTGGTAGGAAGGAGCTTCAGCTGGAACCAAGCCTGGGTCTGGATTCCTTCCCACGGGCATTGTGACATTGAGCACATCTCTCCACTGGTTTTCCCATCTGCCTTTGAAGAATTACTGTAACTAGATCATGTTAGCAATGGCAAATTTCAAAGCAGAAAAAAGAAAAAAATAAAATGTCCTTAATAAATTCCATCTCACCAAGACTTATCATTTTAGGCAAAAGCTTTGCTATGTATAGAAGCTCAAAAAGGACTCCATGATGAGCTTTTTATTTATTTATTAAGTCAAAACTTAATTTTATTTTGAAAATCTAATTAAAATGTATTAGTATATGCCCATAGCATTTCTCACAAAGTTTTCAAGTCTTTAAGCCTTTCTCTCCTATTACTGTAAGCAGTCAGTTCAAAATGTTGTCACAGTCTCTGGATTTGAAGTCTAATTTCAGTTCTTTTTTAAATAGATTTTATTTTTAAGCAGGTTTAGCTTCAGGAAAATTGGAAAGATACCATGCAGAGTTCTCCTCTAACCAATGCCCAATTTCTCCTATTTTTAATATGGGATATTTGTTGCAAATAATGAGTCAACACATACACCTTTTTTAACTAAAGTATGTAACTTGCTCAGCTTTCCTTGGTTTTAGTTCAATATCCATGTCCTCTTCTAGGATCTCATCCAAGATGCCACATTACATTTAACTTTAATGTCTGTCTTGTTCAGCTCCTGTTGTCTCTAACAGTTTCTTGGGCTCCATTTTTATTTGATATCCTTGAAAGTTTAGAGAAGTTTTGGTTAGGTAATTTGTAGGATGACCCTCTACTGAATGTG
The DNA here is from genome assembly GCF_033115175.1 of Lepus europaeus. Classification (NCBI taxonomy): domain Eukaryota; kingdom Metazoa; phylum Chordata; class Mammalia; order Lagomorpha; family Leporidae; genus Lepus; species Lepus europaeus. The sequence goes on from NC_084828.1 coordinate 32,779,659, forward strand.
GTTGATGTTTCTCTCGTGTTTTAATTAAAGTTGTTGGGTTTTGGAGAGAAGAATATCACAGAGATAAATTAGCATTTTCATCACAGCATATCAAAGCTAGGTCCTCTCAACACAATTTATGACTGTTGATGTTGACCTTGAGAACTTTGGTGAGTTATATTTCATCAGCCTTCTTCACTGTAAAGTTATAATTTGCCCTACTTTCCACACTGTAGTCTTCGGAAGGAAGTCACTATGTGCAACCCACACCTGCGTGAGGATTTATGTACCCACACTTTGAGCATGGAGTATATCTAAACACTATTTGGGGCCGGCGCCTTGGCTCAACAGGCTAATCCTCCGCCTTGCGGCGCCGGCACACCCGGGTTCTAGTCCCGGTTGGGGCGCCGGATTCTATCCTGGTTGCCCCTCTTCCAGGCCAGCTCTCTGCTGTGGCCAGGGAGTGCAGTGGAGGATGGCCCAAGTGCTTGGGCCCTGCACCCGCATGGAAGACCAGGAGAAGCACCTGGCTCCTGCCATCGGATCAGCACGATGTGCCAGCCGCAGCGCACCAGCTGCGGCGGCCATTGGAGGGTGAACCAACGGCAAAGGAAGACCTTTCTCTCTGTCTCTCTCTCTCTCACTGTCCACTCTGCCTGTCAAAAAAAAATAATAAAAAAAAACACTATTTGAATTTTCCTACATGTGAGATTTATCCCTTCCCTATAATTTATTTATTTATTAACTTATTTTATTGATATTATTATATTGGTATGTACTTTATACTTTGAGCTATTATTTAATAATACATATTTTCTGGGGCTGGTGCGACGGCTCAGTGGGTTAAAGCCCCAATCTGCAGTGCTAGTATCCTTTATGGCCACTGATTTGAGTCCCTTTTTCTCCTCTTTCAATCCAGCTCCCTGCTAATGTGCATTGAAAAGCAGAGGGACCAGCGCTGTAGAATAGCAGTAAAGCCACCATCTGCAGTGCCAGCATCCCATATGGGTGCTGGTTCCTGTCCTGGCTGCTCCAGTTCTGATCCAGCTCTCTGCTATGGCCTAAGAAAGCAGTAGATGATGGCCTAAGACCTTGAGCCCCTGCACTCGCATGGGAGACTGGGAAGAATCTCCTGGCTCCTGGCTTCAAATTGGTGCAGCTCCAGCTGTTGAGGCCAACTGGGGAGTGAACCAGCAGATGGAAGACCTTTGTGTGTGTAACTCTGACTTTCAAATAAATAAATAAAATCTTTTTTTGAGAGGTAGAGTTATAGTGAGAGGAAGAGACAGAGAGAGGTCTTCTTTCCGCTGGTTCACTCCCACATGGATGCAACAGCCAGAGCTGCGCCTATCCGGAGCCAGGAGCCAGATGCTTCTTCCCTGTCTCCCTTTTGAGTGCAGGGGCCCACACACTTGGGCCATCTTTCCCAGGCCACAGCAGAGAGCTAGATTGGAAGAGGAGCAGCTGGGACTAGAACCTGCGCCCAGATGGGATGCCGGCACAGCAGGCAGAGGATTAACCTACTGTGCCATGGCACCGGCCCCAATAAATAAATCAAAGAAAGGAAGGAAGGAATGAAGGAAGGAAGGAAGGAAGGAAGAAAGGAAGGAAGGAAGGAAGGAAGGAAGGAAGGAAGGAAGGAAGAAAAGAAAACAGAGAGAGATGGCCCAAGTGCTTGGGTCCCATGTAGGAGACCCACAAGAAGCTCCTGACTCCTAGCTTTGGCCTGACTCAGTCCTAGCTGTTGCAGTCATTTGAGGAGTGAAGATTTTCTGTCTCTCTCTCTCTCCTCCTCCTCCTCCTCCTCTTCCTCCCTCTCTTCTTCCTTCTCCTCCTCCTAATTCTGCCTTCCACATAAATAAATAAATCTCTTAAAAATAAATGCACTTTTGCACTTTTTTTTCTTGCTTGAATTATTCCAGCTTTGGTTATTGGGAGATTTGGGGTTGGCTCCCATATCCCTTTGACACATCCCCATATAGGTTTGGTGTCTTTGTGACATCTGTTTACTTTCTGACACCAAAAATGGTCCAGGCTCAGCTGGAATATTTTCTGCCTCGACTTCAGAATAAACCATTTCTCCAAAAAACTTTTGGTTGTCATAAGTTTTTTGTCTTTTGCTGTGCCATCAGGAAAATAATGCAATATATATTTGCATCCCAACTATATAATTTAACCTATAATAAAACAAATTCATTGAGGTCATCATAATTTATAATCACTTTGCAAAAGTATGAAATGATAGGTCTCTGAGGGTCGAGGCATTGGAAACATGAAGATATCAATATTGTAATATGCAATTATGACATTTGAAGACTTAACACCACTACTTATTGGAAAAAAAGTCATAAATTGCATCCTTTAATTCTTAAAAAATGGTTCTGAGCTGAAATATTAAATATACTGATAATGAAGATGTATACATTAAAGCCAAATTAGAAAAAATGTAATGCATATTACTATGGTATTGTATATTGTTTGCTGGTAGAATTCCAACAATTCGGAGCAAGTACCTAGAAGCAGAGGAAGAAAGGCAAGCAAAATACAAAATGCTCTTTTATACCACCCAGGATTACTAGCATTATCTTCATGTATTTTGGGATATCAGAAACTAGAGAAGCCATCTTTTAAAAACAACAGAATTTTTTTAAGCCTGGACAGGACATTAGCAGTGATTCAATGTGTGTTAATTTGCTAGGCGGCCATAACAAAATACCTCATATTGAACAGCTTTAACAACATACACTTGTTTTCTCACAGCACTAAAGATAGAGATGTCAGCAGGTTTGGTTTCCTTTATTCACTTATTTGAAAGGCAGAGTCACACACACACACATGAGAGAGAGAAAGAGAGAGACAGACAGAGACAGAGACAGAGAGATCTTTCATCTGGTGGTTCACTTGCCAAATGGTGCTAAGGGTCAGGGTTGGGCCAGGCCAAAGCCAGGAGCCAAGAACACTACCTGTGATTACCACATGCATAGCAATGGCTCATGGCTTGCTCATTGCCCACTGGTTTCCCAGGTGCATTAGCAGGGAGGTGGGGGCAGAAGCAATAGCAGCTGGGGCTCGTACTGGCACTCCTAAGGGATGTCAGTGACACAGGCAGTGACTTAACCTGCTGTACCACAGTGCTGACCCAGGTTTGGTTTCCTTTGAGGACTCTCTCCTTGGTTCAAGATGGCCGCCTTCTCACTGTGTCCCCACATAGCCTTTGTGCAGTGTAC